>NW_028301714.1:49720000-50345000 GCF_037042655.1 Diuraphis noxia | reverse complement strand
AGTGACTACCTACGTTCTTTCTAATTGAATACATTTTAATAAACAATTTTGTTGAACTTTTATCATAATATACGTATACACTATACAGAGTAAAATTGTACAAACCTATTTTACTGAACATGATTAATGTGATTCATAAATATTTAAACTATACACATCTCAATTAATAATTTATCAAATATTAATTGCTTACATCACATAGTAATTTAAAGTTATATTATAGTTATGGATTATTTTTATATAAATGTTTACATATTATAAAACCTTAAAAACGATAAATTTCAAACAATTTTGAATTTGACGTATTATCTTTAAATTAACTGAAAAAAGCTAAGTTATTTCTGCAATCAATTAAACTGGTTAAGTTTGTAAGTTGATTCGAAAATTAACTAACTTAATTAAGTTAAAACGTACAAATGATAATCATAAGATATTATCACTGTTCGTGATATTTCTAAAGTTTAAATCCCCATCGTAATATACTGTTTACTCTGTTTAGTATATATATCACGACAATCATCGTATTAGGAATCTATTAGTAATACGTTACATCAATACATTAATAGATAAATAAATTACTAGTTTCAATGAAAAAAATATGATAAAATCTGTTTATAAACATCTGTTTCCATTTAGAGTAATTTTTCATCGTAAAGTTCCATTGAATTCATATTTAACACATTTATTACAGTGACCTATACTCAATGAAAAGGTACACCTTAATCGACCAAACCTAACCTGATTCATACACTAAAGAAAGTTTACCAAGTTCCACGGTTTTTTTAAATGTAAACATCTTATAATTGAATATTAGATTTTTAAAGATAGATACGGCATCAAACATTTTAATTTTCAATTTTATGTTTAATGTTTTATCAATACAAAACTTTGCAAACGTTAATAAAAAATGTTGATGTACAGTCATAACTAATAGTTGTAAATTATAATAATTGGTAAGAGTTGTAATTAATTATAAATTATTTAACAAAAAGCTATTGATTTGGAATGAACATGATCAACCTGTATTATTACTGATGATCCTAGAATAATACTATGAACACTGTTTTCAACATATAAAATATGATTTTACTTTTTTACTCATTGTTCATCATTTCTTTATTAACATAACTAATACATAAAAGCGTTAAAATTAATTAGTGTTTTACCAACCAGCAACCTTTGCAAATTAATCGAAGAAAGATAGTTCCAGTTTCTACATAATGTACGTTAGTTATTTAGTCACTTAGATATTAAATGACCGATAAAATTGTATACGCGTCAGTAAATTTAGTAACTGTTTATGAATTTTATTTAAATATAATTTAATTGTTTAAAATTATAGTGTTTATGGTTATAAAATATCAGTGGACATTTTTTGTCTATTAATATTACACATAGTACTCATTATGTATAGGTATAGTAGGTACTTAGTATACGTACCTTTTTTTTCCTGTTAAACCCGACAGCAGAGGAGGCTCTGTATGAACAACACTATTCTTCTACTGACATCGTTTATTAATGTTTAGTGTTTACAATGTACAAATACAGCCACATACTTAGTACTTACCTAAGGGGGTCTATATGTGACCATTTCATAAACAATATTGTGGAAAGCAGAATTCTTAACATTTTAATTTTTAATTTTAGTTATCGACTCAATGTTTACCTATTTATATCTAAATTATATAATGGTCAAAAAAAAATTTAAAAATTAAAAAATTAAAATGAGAAAATGTTAAATAAGTAAGTGTAGCGATTCAGATAGTAAATAAAATAATAAATTCTTAGCCCATAGAGGTCTATTCAATATTTAAATTATTAATATTTCCCAATTTATCATTAGTTTTTGAGCCTCTTTTAAGTATGTGCTTGTTACTCCGACCGTTTGCAAAGCAATTAACTTATTTTAACCTATTAATTAATTACACAATGAAATTGGAGGGCAATATTTACTTGAAATTATTATAATGTATTATAGCAATGATTTTTTTTCAAAATATTGTTCAAGTTCAGCCTACTAAATCTATTGTATTGACTAATAAAAAAAAAAAAAACTTAACGCTTATTATAGTGATATCGTTAAATATATTATACATTAAAAAAACATTCTAAGAAATATAGACTGACAGTCAACACCAGACTACACACCTTCGAATAATTTTTCATTTTTAATTTACACAACGACTTATTATTGAATTATTGAATTCAAGCTTAACACAAGACTTATAGTTATAGCTACTGAAGTTTCCGAGAGGCTGCAATCAAAAGCAGTTTAAATGCAGTTTTATGAATATTGTTTTACATTTATTAAGCTTCGTGCACATTTTAATCTTTAATAATTGCATTCTTTAATGGTTGTTCCACTACATACTTACAATATAACAATAAAATAATTCAACACGCACACAAAAATAAGCACTGCATCTGGATAATGATCTTGTGATGCCTGTGACCTGTGTATGCCTTTATGGACGATTGATTGAAAAACCATGAATCGTATCGTATTGTCAATTATTGTGAGCACATTAAACGTAATTTTCGAGTGAATTTTACTTGGTAGCCCATCAACGAAACGATATACCTCAATGAGCATCGTTCAACTGGAATACGATTCCAGCTGGTCTACCTTTACATAAATAATTTATCGTTATTATATTTTCATTTACAGAACTTGTTAAAAGTACTAACGTGCTTAGAGTATACAGATTAATTTCTGAATACAGTGAATTTTATGTGTTTTAGGTGAACGGCATTTAATTAACTGACACAACGAAAAAGGAAAATTTGCTTACCGTGACCGAGTATTAAAAATATATAACACATTTTAAAATAACGAGAATTTTTGATCTATAGAGGAAACAACAATTGATCTACATGAAGATAATCTACTTATATAAGTTAGTATCTTGCGTTTAAATGAAAGATCGTTCTCCTCTATTATGCGATGGTTAAAATAATTGTATTTATTATTATATTATTTAATTTATTCTTAGTTCAAATTTAAAAATAACTAACATTTATCAAATCTATTAGTTTTATACAATATGTTCTTGATACATTCCTTAATTTATATAATTAAATAGCTGATATAAAAATAATTATTAAAAGGATAATAATATGTCGTCCGCGTATATTATTATTTTTACTAACCTTTACCTAACCAAACGCAAAACATCACAAATTTTAGATTCAGAGAAATCCATTATACTGTTATTTTTAATTTAAAAGACCTATTACCAAATTTATCGGTACTAAACAAGGGCCCCACATATTTGTAATAATTTTATATTTTTCGAAATACCATTTAATATTTTAATACCTAATATTATTAAGTCTTGTAAAAAAATAATAATTGAATGTTATGATTTCATAATTTATTTTTATTAGTATTATATTATAGTACCTATAGTTGGGCATGAGAAATGATTCCATTGCCTATGCTTTTTTCATACTATACAATATAATTGTATGTTGTATTGTAAAGAAAATAATTGATTTGCGGTCCCTTACCTATTCAATTTCAAACTACTTGAACGTTCATTCACATCAAGTGCCTATGCATATAACTTATAAATTATTATATAGTACATATTATGGTACTATCGTGTATTTCAGTGAATCTCCATAAGTTTTAAATGTTCACTAGGAGTTGTGAGTTGACAAGAAAAATGTTTTATTTATATATTTATAAACTAATAACTAACTTGCATTTTTAAAAAGAATACCTATTTAAATTTCAAAGAAACCATGGAAAAATTAAATATTCTATTTAGTGTTAATAATAGTTCCAAAAAGGTTAGACTTTAGATGTGCTGTTTAATGTTTTATGGTCACTTACCCGTCTTACTTTTATGTGTCGGACAGTTCCTATTCCAAATCACTTTTATATGCAAAATCGAATAAATTAAATATTTTCTATACATTTCAGTTATCTATGTTTTCACTATATTTTTATCTATTGATAAACCCGCATTGTATAAGTGAGAAGCGACCGATATTATAATAATGTATAATGCTTTCTATCTAATCACCCATAATTTGAGTGTGTTTTGCGTATTAGAATAATAAATTAAAATTTGTATTTTTCTTATTTATATAATATTCAATATGGCTTTAGATGCGTTAAAAATTTTAAATTAAAAGATTTGTTATTGGTTATCGGGCATCGGGCATCTATTTGAAAAAGATCGTACTAAAAATCGTAAGACATAATAAGTTAAATATTTGATTTGACTAGCCACTAGTACATAACTTTGTACAGTAGTTTTTGGTTAAGTAATTACAAAAAAGAAAATGTGAACCACCAAATAATCACATAATATTAAGTACGAGAATCCAGTACCAAGCCTATAGAAATAATTGTGAGCAGAGACAGCAGGGTAATTACCCTACAATATTTATGTTATAAAAATTACTAAAATTAGATACTAAAATTAACTAAAAATAATTTAAAAGTGAATTGGACGAGAAAATGTACAACGGGGATGTGACCTGCTACCAGGTAACCTGCAGGTATACAAAAATAGGGATAGGCAAGATACTCGAAAAGAATTATTTACGTATATAAAATACTGGATAGTGGATACATCAATATTCACGCCTTTACCTCTATAATATATTAGATACAAAACATCATACAAGATTTTAACAATTATTTTACTAAAAAATCGAATTCATCAATATTATTTATTTAAATCCGTGTTTAGTTTTTAGTTAGTTTAGTTACAGAAACTAATGACGATAATAGTCTTATGTATATTTTTCAAAAATACAGTAATACATAGTAAAAACCTATACCTACCTAAATGGTCTGTTGCCGTAAACTAAACACTCGGTACACAATTTATACTTTTTGCAGAAACGTTTTGAGTGTACATACCGGCTGCAGGTGTTGCTATAGCTCACGGATGGGTGATCCACTGCACGGGTTTTCAGCAAAAAATTCTTGCCATATACATAAATTACGAGATCCTGACGAACCGTTCTCCTCTACAAATAGCCTCTATGTATATAGTACACCGGGCTTATCATAAAAAAAATAATAATAAAATAAAATAATATATTTTATTTTTGTTGCAAATTCAAAAATTATTTGTACCATACACAGCAGTACACCGTTTTAAACTTGTCTTATGATTCTTTATGTTATTCCGTGAATCTGCTATTGAAACAACATAAGTAAAATTAAAAAAGTATGCAAATAAATTATTATTTTTTTTTTTCTAAATTCCGCAGTAAATGTATTTTTATTCACATCTAGTATCTTAACTCAAAAAAATTTTAAAAAGTTACGAGATATACCGAAAAAAGACCAATATCTAGTCATATTTTATTGACAGGTATCAAAAAATACGATGGTTTATTGGTATTTAAGGTACTGCCAACACTGATCAAAAAGGCTAAGAACCTACACTTATTTACTAATACATATAGGTATAGTGATTCTAATTTCTAATTAATTTATATAAAATTTTGTTGAATACGTTTGAAACGTTGAATAATTTTATTTAAAAGTCTACAACCTACATCTAGGATTTATTATAGTAATATAACATATAATAGGTAATGCTTTTTATGTAATTAACAATCGTATCTACATTCTACACATACAACTGACAATAAGACAATAACAACAACAACCACAATAGTAATACACTTAATGATAAAAAATTCCTCATTTTACTATTTGTATAGGTCAATAAACCTCAAAAATATTGATGAGTAGGTACCTCAACTATAACGTTGTATAAAAAAATTAGTAGCCACAAAGGTAGGTATAGTGTATATAACTCGTTTTATAGAATCTTAATCGTATAAGATACCCCATTAGGTAAAATCATAAACATTTCAACTTGTTTGTCCATTACAAATATTTTTCCAAATAAACACGAATTTTTCATTTAGATTAAATTGATTTTAACTCACAAGAAAATAGCAAATATCCAATGATAATATAGCATACTTATAAGACATCGGACATGAATTTATGTATAAGAAAAATCAATATTCGCTCAATTTAATTTAAATTATCATCCATCATGAAATAACGATGAACAATACTTTTCTCAACTTTAACAATTATTTTTATTTATTTTTTAAATTTATTAATATAATTGTTTCAATACACCTAGTATTTTTGTTTTTATTTTAAAACAACAGTTAAAATGTATATTTAAATCTTGTTTTGATGAATTTAAATTTAAAATAAAAATAAAAGAAATGCAAACGCATAAAAATTGGAAACAACTATCTATTGACGACTACCTCCACCTGGAGGTCTCTTCACTGTGCACTAATATTTTATCAATGAAGTTTGTTGTTCTATTAATTTAACAGAGTGTCTAATAAAAAATAATTTAAAAAAAAATCTATGATCGAGCAGCATCATAGCATGAAATATTTTTTTTTTAGTAAAAGGCGAAAGATTTTTTCGATTTGAAGGAGAGCTGGAGTTAAACATGATATATAATATATATTTCTCTTACTTCTTTTAACTTTATCTAAATCAATAACACGTTTAAATTTTCAGGTACGTGCATTTTTTTAATACTTTTGAATCCCTATATTCTAATATTTTCTCAAAACATTAATCATAATTTTAAGATTTATTATTTTTTTCTTCAAATAAGAAATATGTCATTATAGTTCTTTTATTCTTTTTAAATTAGTTCGAAGGTACCTATAATTTTATTTAATAGTTCTACGTGCATAATGTAATATATTTAATTATTAAGAAACCTTTAAATATTGTCATCCTAATTCTTGCTAATTTTTATTTGTAAATTATTAAAGTTAAATACGTTTTTTCTTATATATATTATAAATCAATGAGATTGTGTTCAATGATAATTATTACTTATAAGTATTATACTGTATGCACTGTACACTTCACACACAAATATAAATATCTTTTAAATCCATATTAATCGAGTAGCGTTTTACAGAAAGTTAATAGTTTATATTAATAGTCTTTAATTTTTATCGTATGCATAAATTATATTATTTAAAATCAATAGCCAATCAAAACTTCAAAAGTATTAAATTATATTTATTTATTAATTCTAAAGGTCAAATGATTACTTTTTAATCCATACAAATAAACAATATTATCCAATAATAATTAATTCCATATTATTTTTATCTTACAAACTTATTTTATCATATTATTAAAATTAATTATTGAACAAAATCCTATTTCTTTTTAACCTACCTAAACTTACCATTTAATTATTTTTTCAACGCTGGATTTATGTGTGTGGATTTATAATTGGGGTACATTTATCATTAAGTTCTTATAAATAATATATTGTCTTATTTAATTTATTAGTACATAATATCTTCCTTGTGTATACATTTATTAAAGTATAAACCTACTACATAATATACCTATAGATTTACTGTGTTACCTCTTAATCTGTTCTTAAATTTACATGTCATATTTTGAGTTTTCAACAAATTGAATAGGTAATCAATAACTATTGTCTGAATACGCTATTACGTATTACGTTACTCAAAATTTAAAAGTTCCATTATTCCATTTTATGTATTGTATAGATAATTAAATAGTTTCATTTGAAGAAGATCTATAAATAGCACTGAAAATTTTATTAGAAAAATTATATTTGTTATAACTTATAAGTATAACTTATAAAGTTATAACAAAACAATATATTTTATGGTATACCTCTACCTATTGTACAATTATTAATTTATAACTACTTCAATTCTAACTATTTATAATGTATACCCATTATAATTTATAAAATTATAACTGCCAACACATTAATATATAAGATATCAGAATCAATAATTAGACACGATTACAAACCATTAAGAGTGTTACAAATTAAATAGGTAATCTACATCTTATAAAATATAAGGCGCTATTTGTAATGCATAAAAATAAATGTATTTAGTCATAACTTAAAAGTTAACATTTTTATCCAAAATTTTAATACCTACTTATGAGTTACTACCAAGTACCAAATTTCATTAATTTCAATAACACTATTATTGTGTTTTACTCGCTTTTACAAAATAGAATGTATATAATAATTTTAGAAATATTTATGTTTTAATAATGATAATGATAAAGGCAGAGGACTTGTAGCTCTAAAAAAGCTCTAAATATGCAAGCACTTCTATGCATTTAAATTTTTTTAAACACAAATGTACATTCCGCAGAACTGACCGAGACTAAAATAAATACTAAAATATTGATTATTGCCGTGTCTAGAAATGTTTTATAAATAAATCCTAATCGAATAAAGAACCCGTGTGGTGCGCACAAAGCTGTGGTGGTAATGTTGTAGGTATAGAGTACGACGTTAGATCGTTATCACTTCTACGAAAAATGTGTGCCCAACGCCCGTGCACACTCAAAAACCATATTATACGACAAAAATTAAAAATAAATAAATTTTTATCCAAACATTTTGACTGTATTGTTTGAAATAAAAATGTCACAATGGAAAAAATCGATTTAAGTACAGAAATATGTCTCAAAAAATAAAAAATCTCGTTTACCAATAAGTGTAAAATATGCTTTAAAAATCAAATAAACGCAAAATATGCATTTATATGCAGAATAAAATTTTAAAACTAGCTTTGTGAAAGCATAAAATGTATTTGTATCGTAGGTACCTAATCTGCTATTTTTGGGACTGAGAAAAACAAATATGCAAATGCTTCAACTTTCAAGTCCTCTGCCCTAATAATGATCATAAACACTGAATCAATGGGTGTTTTCTAGTGCGATATCGTTATCTATTATAATACTATAAGTTGAACTTGTAATAAATAGAATCTAAATAGTAAAACAGCAGTTATAACTTATATAAACACATTTCTGTAACTATAAAAATATTTTACGAAATCCCTGCAGTTATCATATTCTCGACAATAAGCAAATTTAAGTTTCTCCCATAATTAATTTTCATTTTATCATTATGAAATATTCCATACTTCCATTTTAATTTACGTTTATTTCTGTAGGTTGTTGATTAATATCAATCTTTATTTAAATGACTTTGTAAATTACCTACATATCTCTTTTTTTTTTTAAATGAATTTTTTATATTATATATAAACAGTGAAACTTGGTTATATTATATTACAAGATATATACCAAACAAAATTTCTTTATAATATTTTATTATATTGATGTATAGAAGGTATTTAAAATATATAAATTTGGGGTTGGATATCAATAAATAGTTAATAAGATAAATATTATGTTATAATATATTTAAAACTAAATTCGAAAATAATAAATTAGTACATAAGATGGCAATGAGCTAATAACATTTGTTGGTATGTGGTGATGTCATTACTAAACAATACAAAATACCTATTTGTATTGATTAGAAATGTTATAGTCGCTAACTAGTGATTTTACAAGCTTAAAATGAATTTTTATTATATTATACATTTAACTCTCCTTTTACAAAAACGTATTCATTAAAGTGTCACAACTCATAGGCCTCCTGAAAAACCTATCTAAAACATTTGTGAATGCACTTTTCAAACATTTTTTTTTATATTATAATATTATTCCTGGTTTCCTGCTATATAAAGTTGACAATTATAATAAACAATCGGAAAAATAATATATCAATACCGATAAATGGATCTATTGATCTATAACTAGCGTTACTTATCCTAATCATTAATTTGACTTGTATAAATTTTTGTTTTATACTATTATTTATTAATTTATAATTATATCGTTATTTAAAAATCAATTATATTTTATAATAGAACACTATAGCTTTAATTCAAAATAACAGAATGGATTCTGAATATAGAGTGTTATTATTAACTGTGTCAACTACAAAACACAAACACAAATACAATTATATATTTATATCTAAAGTATTGTCCCACTGTTTTTAAAAATAAATGATAGGGCCCATATAAATGTCACGTAATTATCAATTATAATTTTGAATTTTATTACAAAATTATAAGAAACAACTAGTTTCTTAAATTGGATAAAACTTTTTAACTATTCTATAAAATTTATTTATGATATAAAAATATATATCCGATTCATTTTTAAAGTCTCAAATATACCTACCAAAAAAAATTTAATTTTTATACGATACGATTTATAAGTCACAAACAATGAAAATTTGTTAAGTTTTATATAAAACAGATATGGCAAAAACAATATTACTATACTAAAGTTTAATAGAAATCATTATATGGGAGGAAAGGGGGATTAATTCTACTTCAATAAACATAATATAACAGATATCAGATATTTAAAAAAAAATATTTTATTATTTTGAAACCTGTAATATGCATTTTAAAATTTAAACTCAACATTTATATAAGTATATAAACAGTCATAGTTTCATAATTATTACAATTTACAATGTTTCAGTTTAACATATGTTGATCACTCGAGCCATTTCTTATAGTTATGCATTATCTATAGTTTTTATATACTATATCCACATATTATAATGCGTATATATATACCTATATATAAGTCTACGAGTTAAAAAAAAGCCAGATGTATTTTTTAGAAGAAGTTTTACTCCGTATATGGTATGTATTACACTTTAGTCTTTCGTACAATTCAAATTATGTTGTATAAATATTTTTAAATAAACTAAACCAACTTGTTCAACACTAGACCATGAACAGTATTCGTGGTCATGACCATACTTATTATCTTGACTTTTTTTTTGTATACTACACGTCTATATATACTCGTAACAATTGAAAATATTTTAAGTTGACAGTCGTCTAACCTTAGAGTTACCTACTGATAAAACTGTAATATATGAACCTTTTGTTGTTGAACATAAAAATTGTTTTACACTAATTATTACTTATCTACCAAGTTCAATACAAAAAAAGAAACACACAAACATTATTTTAATACCAGTATTTCTACATTATCTATTACATTTTTTTCATCGATGTTTTTGAACATAATTATTGGTCACTAAAATTAATTTTATTCCTTAGATTCTTTAGACTGCAATATAACAATCACATTTTCCTTATTGATCTTTAAGTAGGTAAATATAAACATAATATGTATATTTAAAATAAAATTTATCTGCAGATACCTATACTAGTATACTAATTTTAATATGATACAAATACATGCAATTTATTAAACATTTTTAAATTTTAACCTTATCACTTTGTGGTATTTATAAAGAGTAAAATTTAAAATTATTTAAATCTGAATTACATCCATTTCCTGTTGATTTTAGAAACCATGAAATAAGGAGTCAGTTTAGTATAACAATGATATGAGATTTCCCTTTTGAAAAGAATTGGTTCTCACACGCTGTAACAAAATAATAGTGAAAACTATATGCAAGTACTTAATTAAAATAACTACTGGTTAAGTGTTTTTTAATTATGTTTTAATAGCTATTCAGGAGATTGAAATTTTTTTCTCAACACTTAAAAATTAAATACATAAATTCGATTTAAAGTTTTGAAATATTTTTTGTAATATTTTACTATTTCCGTATAGCATACATATTATTACTGTTATATTAAAAAAAATAATAATTAGATATTATTTTTAATAGGTACTTAGGTAATTAAATAATTTTTTTAATAATTTTTATATTAGTACATAAAAATATTAAAATATTGTTTTTGGTTTTCGATAGGTTTACCTTAAGTCCTCAAGTAAACACGATACTTTTATTTATATTGTGAAAAAATTGTGCAAGAAACTAATATTCAAGATACAAGTATGTAATGTATTTTTATAGTTTTACTATGAATACCTACATAATTTTGAAAGTAAAAATAATTTAACTTTTAACTCTAATTGAAGTGCCAATAGTATAATTAATACTAACAAATGAGCTACAAATAATTTGTAGCCTACAAACAGTACAAACACAATTAGTATTATCATTCATCGTACACAAAATTGAAAATATCGACGAGTCACATAATATGCAGCTATCGTGTTTACGAGATGTACACATAATGTCATGTAATGCCCATCTTTTCCAATATCTAACAGCATTAGTGCGGGTTATCCTGGACTATGTGTGATGTGTCAGACAAAACAGTGGTCTCGTCCTTAGGGGTCGTTTTGATGATGGGTGAGTCATTGTAAAGCTGTTAGATCGTATGTTTTCTTCGTGTGACTCATATAATAATAAACGAATGAAAGTGTAAATACCTACCTATACTAAAATATAGACACGAGCAAAACACGTCCAAAGGTATATTTTGTGTTTCTTAAATATTACATTCTTTGAAAACATATAACCAAAGTTTTATTACCCTATTTGTAATTTTTTTTCATTTTTATCGAATTAAACTCTCCTATGAATAAATTCCAAAATAGAAAATTATAAAATTATTTTATGCACAATATTGCACTCGAGCAGCACAATATACTGACTAAACCGTGTGTAGGTTTTATTTTGACTATAGGTGTATAGAAAAAAAGAATGTGGAGTTTATATTATCTTAATAATACCGTAGTATTCATTATAAGCATAGCATTCATAACGTATTATTACTATATTATTAGAGAACATTTAATTTTTAAGACTTTAAAAGAGAAGCTTTTAAATTTTACGTCATTATTATTATGAATACCAACTTGTTGCAAAAAAAAAAATCATTATAGATTTGTTGAGTACAGAATCAAATACTATTTCCTATTTCATTATAGATGGATCCCTAGGTAGTATAAGTTTACTACATGCTTCGAAGTTCAAAGTAAATATTCTAACTTATTTTAAGTCACACATGAGGAATATTCAAAAGATACTAAAGGCAGTGAATGTACTTATACTTCACAAATCACACCATCACAGTAAAAAGTCTATATTGAAAAAGTCCTGTATATATATAATATATTGTAATGATTTCTCAGTTTAATTAATTATCATCTTATAATTATATAACTATAATACTAAAAAAAAAATCAATAATTTTAATTAGTAACTACTAAGAAATTTTCTATTTAAAAAAATTGATATTATTATCTATACAAAAACAATATACATAATATATTTTAATGATTTTTCAGTTTAAAAGATGTGATATTGCTAATATTGGTACTTACAATAAGGCTATTTATTAATTTCATTAGATAAATAATTTCGTTAGTTATTTACTTTTTATGCCTCACACTTTTTAACCATCATAGACTTTTTTAATCGGACTATTTTTCCTAGGACCTTTTCACCATGGACTTTTTGGTAGTCTACTCTTTTTCATAATATTATTAAATGTATTTTTGAATGTGATACAAGCTTATTTTTTTAAATAAAATAAAAACATTGTACGTATTGTACGTAAACAATTTTACAGATTAAATAAATAATAAAATAACTCGATTAATTAATATATATAGCTAACTAGCTATACTTAAAAGTTAAAATTTAATTACAATGTCTTACTTATTTTTGATATTTTATTAAAATATTAGGTTTATGGATAAGCTTATAAACTTTTTTTATATTGTTTCAAAATGTTATAAATAATAACCATGCAATATACCTTATTTAGGTAACTCCAACCTACTCATAAATATTTTCAATAAAAATTTTTTTTACCCAATCATTGAATTATGTAGCTACAATATATACGAAGTAAATATTGCCCATAAAAAGTCACAATTCTACGCAACTAAATAATGTATTTATCTATGACAATTTTGTTTCTTAATGATAGGTTTTATATAAACTTTCAAACATTTTGTTGGTGGTTTAGGTCATTTATAACTGAATCTATATATAGTTGAAAGTGCAGTCCCTATTACTAAAGTTTTTTTATGATGTCAGATTTTTACTCGTATAAGTCGTATATGAATTGCTTAAAACAGACAAATATTCTTTAAGGTCTTGTATTTAATATTTACCTAGTACTTACTCTGATAAAGTTAAATTTGTGTCACTAAAAAAAAATTTAATTTTTGTTCAGTAGGAATTTCAAATTATAATATTCATGCAACAATCATTTTTACTAAGAATGACTTTAAATGTGTAATCTTGAACCTATGTACTGAAAATACAGAAAATACTGAAAATACCTAGAATGTGTACCTAACCTATGTTTGTAGTTTGTACCATATTTTAAATTTCTATACATATGTAAAATATGTTTTGGATAAATATCAGCAAAATGTAATTTAACGAATATTATCATACTATTATTTTAGACACACTGAACGCATTAATAACATAATTATATCATATTATAATTTAAAAGGGTAGGAACAGAATATTATTCTATATTTTACCCAGCTGAAGTTGCAGTTTGTTACAAATATTTTATATTAATCAACCACATATCAACATCAATGGTAATTACTAATTAATATCGTACCGTACCTATTGGATTTATAGGTTGTGTATGGTAAAATGAGGCTATATATACAATAGACATGACGGATCGCTTTCTTAACTCGTTAAACGGCCTAATAGGAAAGGTTATGAACCATCGACTTAAGCGATATGACTAGTTTTGGGCATTTGAACGCAGTGGTTCTTTTTATGGGTTTGTCGTGGCTTGGTAGTGGTAAACTATAGGAGGTGGAGAATAACCGGCCACACCAAACATGGACCGATATGCACTATACGTACATTATTTTATGCGATACACATTTCACATAGCATCGGGAAGGTGAAAACATGGGCGGGTAATCTCGCGTGTTTATATAGGTATCCTACTATATACTAATATAACACCATAAACAAATATAAAATTATTAAAACAGTATAACCAGATGCACTATACATATAATAAAGTGTAGGCAATAACAGAAAAATATTTGATTTATTTAATTTGTTATCAATTAATAAATATTACAAATAATTTTATAGTAAACATTTTAAAACTGATAATAACGCTAAAAAAACGTGCCTTCTTACCTATACAAATCACATTCCAAAATGGCATACATTTTTTAAATAATTAAAATGTATATATTATATAAAACAAAATAATTTTATTAATTTGAATTTTATAGGTATAATATTAGAAAAACATTTTGAACGTTTCTAAATCAAATTCATTTACATTTACATTTGAGTAATAGAACCTATGTATATTATAATTATTATCAAACGTTTAGATGTGAATTTGTTACGAAATCGATATATTTTCATTAATTTTGATTTTTTTACATTCCAAACAATAGGTAATTCATAAATCAAAAGAAAATCTCACAATATTCGTGCAAAGTGCTATTTATAGCCAAAAATTCGTTTCCAGGTGAAACTAACACCTGCTATAAAAGCATTGGCGCAACTAGGGGGGTGCAAAAGAGTCTTTAGTACACCCAAGTTCTAATTTAGCACCCCTTGATATTTTAGACCTTACTATTATAATTATAATAAAATAACATCAATTTTATGTTTTTAATAGTATAGCACCCCACGTTTTAGAGGTCTAGTTGCGCCTATGTATAAAGGTGAGCCTACAACCTACAAAGGACAATTTCACAATAATAGGACTAGGAGGATTTAATAAAACATTTAATAGAACATATGAAGTGAATAATAACTTAAACATTATTTTAGAGTTATTGTTACATCGGGGTTAAAAATCAAACAACATTTTTTAAGTAAAAATAATATAAGTCATATAAATATTAATCAATATAGTTAATAAATCCATGATTGACATTAATTTCTTACATATGTAACTAGCTGAATTACCCATCGTTGCTGGGTTTATTAATTGGTATATATAATATATATATAGATAAAATAAACTGATAACCCATACGTTAATACCCACCTCCATGGCCAAATATATATGATTAATATTCAAATACATTCATTTTTTTACTATTAATATAATTTTTAAGTAATACGAATTTGATTGAACTCAAATTTAAATATTTCTTTGATACATTTTTCCCAACTACAATAATTTTAATAATTTAATAATTAACTTCCTATCACCAAAACCATACAACGACTTAGCAAATATAATTTAATCTCAATGCAAAATATTTAAACTGTAGAGATTTGTAGAAAAAAACCTATATTTACCTAAAATTAAAGCATCTATGAAACGAAAAAACTAACAAAAAAAAATTTTTTCTTCAACACTACAGTTACTATAGGTATTAACTATTAAGTATTATTAATCAAATATAGATTATCATTATTATCAATAATAGCAACAACATCAAAGTTTTTTAAATATTTTTATTTTAATATAAAATATGCCCTTGAATTAAATTAGTTCTTTGTCTGTACTTTTATCTCGTACTTGACATCGTTTCCGTGAAATAAATAATTTGAAAACTATAAATGATAATATAAATACCAACTTAAAGAACTGATAAAATGATATTTTTATCATTAACCAATCTTTTTTAATACATAATTTATCCACCTACATTTTATACCGTACTATGAGAGTATTACTTTTCCTTTCAATATAATAACATAACAATAAAAAAGCACTTGGGTTTAGACACTGGTAAAATCTCAAATAATTTCAATAAACTGGTTTTAAAAAATGTTATACCTACAGAGTGTTCCATATTATTGTATTGCATCAAGTGCCTATATAACACTACGACTTAGTGACGATTTTTTGAAGCATATAAATATTTGACATTACATTCAAAATAACATGAAAAGTAAAACGAGTTTTAAATATAATGCACTATGTATTTTAACATATGAACCTAATCACTCCCAAATACGAATAGTCAATATGACTATACGACTACATATTGGTAATTATAAGGAGGCTGGATTTTAATTTTGTATAGGACATATTATTTTTGTATTATTGAGTAAAAATTATCTACTATTTAAAATTGCATGTAATTATCGTATAATTGTATAAGACATAAGAATGATGCGTATATGTATGAAAATTACGCGAAAATGAACGGTTAAATTGTTTATTAATGTTTAATGTTCGTTAAATTAATTGCCCAACACTTGCATACATACTATATGCACTACACGCATCTCTGAGCAGTTGGATAGTAAATATAATAATCTACGAATAGGACTATCATTCTCTGTTTCGAGTGGCTATTATATATAATGCTCTGTGGACTTTCTCTTGAAAATTGTTAGATATGGGAGCGAAAATAAAAATAAAATTTAACGCTATGCTAGCTAACTAGGCATGTGTATCTATTTGTAGATAAACAGCTATTCTATGGGATTTCTCGCTATTACCTGTATGCCTGTATGACTGTGTGTATGATAGATCACGGAGGAAATATTATCATACAAAATATAGTGTGCACTGTACAGATGAGAAGGCAATCGTGTTGGATGTTGATTCAAACTTACATAGCGTTGAAACTCAAATCAACAATTAACCAACTAAAATTATACGCACGAAGATGTACGAAATGTACGTTTATATCAACGGTGTAAATCTACTAAATCTAGAATATTGTACTAAGCCTCAAGAGTTTCGTAACGGTTTAAATACATTCACATGAAACAACGCAGAAAGAAATATAAAAACAAATTTAATATACGATTGATAAAATACATATTAAACGTGTTTATTTATAGCTGATTTACAATAAAAATTATCAGTGTTAAATTATTAATTATAATATCATACACACAATGTATTAATTAATAAGTTATGTCTTACATAGCGCCACTTTATTCACTATATTTATTATTTACCTATAATAATATTATAAAGTATGAATTATAAATTATAAATCGAAATATTAATTAAGCCGACTCCTTTGCTATACAACTACTTAAAAGCCGCTCATTAACATTTTCCCGTTTGATTTATTGCTTATTTGTTGTCCAAAACAAAAACATTAATTAAAACTTCAGGAAAATCGGATAATAAGTGTCCTTTCGTCAGCAAGGTTTCGTGACGGAGCTATTATAAACGAACACTATGTGAAATGGCATTACGGATGATAAAGAAGGTTATGTGATTTTTTATTTACTTGAACATTGGCCATTTCAAGCTGTGAAGGTTTAATGTATTATAAATATTCAGTTAAATGTTTGCAATAATATGCAGTAAACATATCCGTTGCAAATAACAATATCCGTTGTCCAAAATTACATTTATTTTAAATTTAAAAACTACAAACACTCTACAATAATTATTTATACCTGATATACGTAATATAATAAAATACCTACGTTTATTGATTATTGTGTTAAACTTGGTTCGATCATAATTTTACAAAGATCAATAAACACTAAATTCATTATATCTTATAAGGTTATAACTTATAACAAAAAAATAGTAGGTCTTTGCGAAGTGTTTGCACTGCGTGTATTTCATTGATATATCTATATTAGATACCTAGTCTTTATGGTATTAAAGTAATACAATATGTAATTAAATAAATATATAATAAGAAGTATACCTATACAGTATGTCTGTATAACACGATGTAGATAAAATTATATATATCAATTTACCAACATCGTGCTGTATGCATAACATATATGGTTTATATTATAAAATAGTTATGCAGATATGAATCACCGTGACAACTATTCTGATATTACGATGTAAACAAAAAACAAAAAACAATAAACATAAATTGTTGTACTTATTTTATTGGTGTTTTTACAAAAAAATAATAATAATAAAAATACCTAAAATTTACATAAAAAAAAAAAATAAATAACAATCAATAAAAAAAAAAAAACAAGGATAACTATCATTCCATTCAATTTCATATGACACACATATTAATAGTATGACGTCGCATAGTAATTACGTCAGTGAATCGTGTTACTCATAAACAAGTAGTATGCGAGTAACGCAGAGTCGTTCCTAATCAAGTGATTTGTAGTATAGCGTGAGTTTGCAATGGGTTATTTGTAAATGTGTAAGGTGACTCATTAAGTCATAAACGATATTCTCCAATATCCTTCAAAATTATTAAAAATCCTAACAATAGATACTTTTTAGTTTTTAATACGAACACAGAAAATCACACCAGAATATTAATATACAGGTATCAGTATTTCAAGGTCGGAGATTTAAAGGGATTAAATCCTGTCCCCTCTCACCACCAGTAACTATTGACCAAAGATTTTATAAGAATATGAAATTGTTTAGGAGTATTCAAGTATGCAATCAGTGTTTTGTGTATTGTTATCATGTCATATTAATACCTATATATGTATTTTACCTGTTACAGTATATGTGTAATAATATGTATATACATTATAGTACTATACTATTATAGGTGTATTGAAGTATTGTTATTGATGTTACCTTGGTGGAACCAGATAAACTATACTCACCTATTATGATAGTGAGTGTTCCTTGGAGATGCTATAAGTTTCTTCTTCGAGTTTACGAATCAATGATAGCAGTAATATAATATAATCTTGAATGTATCTCTTGCAGGTTTTTACCCAAAACTCATTTTTTAATTTTACCAAGAAAAATTTAATAGATGCCTTGTGTTAAATTTTCAAATCTTAGATGTTAAAATAAAAATTTTCGCAATTAAATTATAAAAATAATTAGTAAATTTTCGTGATGATGAATTTCTATAAATAGCACAAACAATTTTGAAAGTTATATCATATATAAGTGTATCAATAAGTATCATATAAAGTGCTTATATAAATATTAGGTGGGAGTTTCATGTATTTATATTCTACAGTAATACAATTTCAAATTACAACAAATAATCAATTTCGATTTTATCAAAAATTGATTTAACGAAAAAATTTCCGTTTTTCACCAATTATTTATTTATTTTTTCAGATTATTTTGAAAAGTACTGGTAATTTTTTCTCCCCGAAAGTACAAATAAATACAATTTTCTATCAGAAACTAGCCTCAAAATTATTGATTTAAGCATTTAATTTTGTTTACAGACAAAAAAGGAGAATTAGGTAACTGCTTTGCTATATAGTAGCTAGGTGCCTCATCATTAAGCCAGTCACAGTCACAAAAATGATCCTGAGTAAAAACGGTCCATCAGGCTATATTATTAAGTTTATTTTGATATATTTATATTGTTGATTTAGTAATTTATTTGACTATACGCCATACGATAGGTTGAATTAATTTTTTCCGAAAACATTGCAATTATTATACATTAAAGTTTAACAATTCCAATAGTTTATATTTTATATTATTAATATAATATATCGATACTATTAACTTTTGAATCATCAATAAATACTGAATTACCATAGAACGCTGTGTAATATATAGGTTCATATTAAAAATGGGAAATGCCTTAAAATTAATTTGAATATTATTGCTTATAAAAATATAATAATATTATACGTAAAAGTTTCAACTTTCAGTGTATATATAATTTCTAAATTACAAAAAAAGAACTAAAATTGTTACTCATCTTTGTTTAAATATCTAATCTCGTCCAAATTTAAACTTCAAATGTTTATAAAAAAAATTGTGCTTATAATATATTCTTTAGATTTTGGTTTCAGTTAAAACCTACTCATGAGAAATCTTGGATTAAATTTCCATGACTAATTTATAAAAATTGAACAATTTATAAATTTGAAACCACAAAATGGGTACTTAAAATTAATACATTCATCGCTCCACTGAGAATACGAAATTATTATTTTTGCTTAAAGAATTCCATGAATATTTTATAAAATCTTCTTTGTTTTGTCCATATTCCTGCCTATTACATTTAAATACTATTTATGATATAATACAGTTATTACTGTTATTAAGTACTGATTCATGTGACATATTTACTACATGAAATATAGTTTTATTATACTAAATAAATAAATAGCAAGTGCTAATTATTCTAACAATATAAGGATAATTTAATATACAATATAATAATTATACTGTCACACCAATATGGGTCTTTATACTACGCATAATATATAATTTGTATTTGACAATTTATATACATTACATATATTGCCAACTGCCACAATCTATATGTAAACATTATCGTACTGACTGCTGATTATTGTAGGAGTGTATATCCGTTTTCCTATTAGAAGGGAAACTATATGTGGATTAGATTTGAAAAATAATGACAGGAAATAATGTTACTCGATTGGTCGGCGTACGAAAGGTTAAACCATCAACTCCGTTATTTAGAAACAGAACACGGCTAATTGTATGCATTCGTTTTGGAATGAATGATCCATAGAATTTCAGTATTATAAAAAGCCTATATGGAATAATAATATAATATATATATTATATTATATTATCACTAATCCGATGTCCAGTCACAGTATATTCAGTTGAAAATAATTGTTATAGGCTTGTATCATATATGTATACTTTTAAATTCAACTCACATGAGTGATTTCGCACATTCATGTAAAACGAAATAAAATGTGAAAATTAATAATAATCAATATAGCAAAACGCCTATGCTGCGTTGTTGAGTACTTTAATATCATTGAAGTTAAAAAATATCCGAAATAATATCTTTAAATAATAATAATAAAATCATCAAAAAGTTCTTAACTCTACAGACACTGTTTAAAAATGAATATTAAAGTACATCATCATTCATATGTCGTACAGGCTGAAAAATTATTTTGATCACTGTTATAGTCGGGTCATCAAGCCAATAAATGTCCGAATAACGACTACCTAATATTATATTATGTAAACTCATTAGTCATTGCTCATTAGAGTACCAACCAATATCCAGATTGATTTCGAGTAGCAAGTGTATAATAATATAACACTGTTATAGTAATTTGTTAATTATGATAATACTAAATATATGTTACACATACAAATAAAACTATCTAAATTATTATAATATATAGGTTCTTTACCATAATAAGTTTAACACTTAAACATTAATTATTAAATTGTAATTATTGATATTTATCAATATTAAAAAGAGAATTTAACATGAATAATATCTAGTCGTGTTATTCATGGAAATACTGCGCTTATTTAACAATATTTATGAATCCAAAACAATAACTACCTAACATAATTTTATATTATATAATTTTTAACAATAAAAATTGATCATGAATTCATAAAATAGGTACCTATTAGTTATAATTAAGAAGTATATTTAATTTTCATTAAAAGAATAATCTTTTATTTGAATATTGGTATTCAAAACCAAAAATTACTAATTTTAACGAAAAAAAAATCATAAATTATAACTTCATATATTGTGTATACTAAAAATGAATACGATTCGTGATTACTCAAACATAAACGGATGGGCGTCCCCAGACATTTTTCTAGGGGAGGGGGGGGGGCAAAATTAATTTTAAAAATAAATGAAATTTTTTTTATACATTATACCTATTCATAGTAAATTATTATGTTTCGTCATTATTACAATTATGAATTAAAACATTACAATTAGGTAGGTATTATTATTACAATTAAAAATTAAAAAGCATTATTATACCAGAATTTTATCAATCGCTGTGGAAAAATAACATTATTCCAGGGAGGGCAAGTGCTCCATCTTGCTCCCCCTGGGGACGCCCATGCATAAACGTTAATAAAAAATTATAACTTCTTTGTACTTAAAATATAAGAATACCTAGTATTTTAATATATGAGCTTGTATATTAATTATTAAGTTGCAAAATTTCTTGAAATAAAATCTACAAATCGTTTAAAAATAAAATAAAAACAATTCTTTTGTTTGTGAATACAGCCCAAATATGGTAAAATATTTTGTTATCATGCCTATAACATAAATCTATGAACATTTTATATTGCTAGAAAAAACAATTACATTTCTTTATAGGTACCTAACTAAACATTATACAACTAACACTATTTTACATCTTATACTTTGAATTTTATTGCAAAATATATTTTATATTTTGAATTAAATTTACCTAGGAGCTAGGATTTTCTATAGCGCCGTCTTAAATAAAAAATAAAAATTCATATCTTTTATAGCATAATATGCACATTATGTATGCAATATGCGTATTTCAAACATTAGCAGAACTGAAATCAAATATAATTATGAAATTATACTTGTTATTAATATTCAAATTTATTTATTTTCTTCCTATACTACAATATTATATCAAACAATTTTAAATATAGAACAGTTAGCTAGTATTCAATATTGAATCTATGAAAGAGGGTTTAATTTAAGATAATTTAATTTAATTTTTTTTAATGTTTAATCGTTTATTCTAATTGACTTTCTATGACTATGATATGTAGAATGTATAAAATATTATGGTACTTAAAAATCACCATTAACGGTGAATCCTACGCAATTATAAATACCATAATTACAATATTATTTATTATAGTTAAAATAAGTACCAAGTTTAACTAACGAACGTCATATTATCAAGTAAATAACAAACATTTCATATGCTGAGTTCAATTATTAACCATTTATAAAAATATACATAAAATATGAGATTAATCTTTAAATATAATGATCAAATAGATAATATAAAGTTATTTATTTTCATTAGTCCATTTTTTCCTGGTACACAAACATTGAAATATAATATAGGTGTTATCATGATTTGAACCTTAGAGGACAGTCATAATTTATATTTTATAAAAAATATACATGTAATTTTTTTTAGTTTGATATTTGAAGTTTACATTTTGACAAAATCAAATTTAACGAAAACATTGAGCTTATTCACATGTCGTTATTATTGAGTATACGTTTGGTATTTTATAGCAATAATATATCAATGTAAAATGATAATATGATGTAGGTGATATTTTAAATGTATGATAATTAAGTAACAATTATTATATACCTAATATAGGAATCAGGTATGAAACTTGTTTTTAGTAAAAATGAGCTTAAGTCTTCAACTTATCGTATTATTGATCGAAAGATAAATAATTAATAAAATAAAAATGTGTAATAAAATATCCTAAAAAAAATTATCTATAATTTTCCGTATGTAATAGTTTATAAAAATGAACATATCCATATATATATATATATATATATACATCATAACAAATACACAGATATGTACAGTCAAAACTTACTATATAGTTTGACTTCCCCGGTTTTTAGTTTTCTTTGATTATTTTTAAATGTGATTTTTTTAGCTAGTTACATAGTTAATACAGAGCGCCAGAGCACTAGCTATAGTATAGGTCATAGGCGTGTGCAGACCTTGCAAACAGGAGGCAGAATTTTTGCGATAAATCCGTGGTAAATTGTTCTTATATTTTTAAAGATAATTTCCATAATTTCCACCCAATGGACGATATCACCGCGGGCTTAATCAATACCTAATAATAGTAAAAAAAATTACTATTATCAGTCATAATTCAAGATACATAATATTGCCTAATATTTCCAATTTATATACTATATATTTTGTAAAAAAAATTTAGCCTGTAAGTTAGGTTAGCTGCCCACTCTGCCCCTCCTATACACAAGCCTATAGAATATGGGTGTATACTGTATAGATATAGATACAAATCCATTGTTTATATTATATATTCCATTATTCCAACTATCAGCAGATATTTGCTTAGATGTTTCATATAAACGTCTAATAAATTAAAATTATATGTTGAAAACATTAGGTATAGGCTGTTAAATATATATAATTAAAGACATGTGCAATTGATTTTGTTTACGTTTTATGTATATTTTATTAGGATAATGTAAATATAAATAGTAAAGTAATTTGTTTATTTTACCTCGCGATGAATCAACCTAAATCAAAACATTTATTTTAATATTTATGTACCAATTATAAGCTATTGCGTAATGTATAATTATTGAATTAGTTTTAAAAAATCTATGTTATCATTCAGTCATTTGATAGAAATTTTACATGTCATACAAGGACTTCTGCAATTACTGTATTATGATAGCTTAATATTTAATATTTATATTATACTGATTATTGATTAATATTATTTAAATAACAAAAAAAAAAACCACAATGAATTGAATCATCGTTATTTAATTGATTACCCTTAAATAATATTGATACATTGTATGATATCATTATTTTAATTATATATGATAAAGTATGCGTATATATAGAACATGAAATTGGAGTTTAGATTAAACGTATAACTGTTAAAATTTAAATTTAAAAATGTTTTTACGAATAAAGAATAGTATTGTGTGCAACATACAAATGTGGCGTTTTATATTTACCAATATCATGTATAGTAATATATTCAGAATGCATCACTATATACTAGCTTATAATATGGCGTTTCGGCACTTGCAGTAGGTACACTGTATTCGTCTACCTAGTATATCCATGTAGGAACGAAGAGGACAAAAGTGTATATACCTATCTCTCTGTAAATGCGCATACACACTCAGTAGCAAATACCTAAATTGAGCAGTCTGCGCATTGTTATTTGTTGTGCGATCTGAGCACATGTATAAATTAGGTATAGGTAACAAAAAATATCCAATCAAACAAAATCTACTTATTGCACATATATAACATTATTATAATATAATATAGTCACAGAGTTCATTTTGCTGTCCCGTCGGTCTATATATAGGCGATCGCGCTTAGGTATATATACCTATAGGTAGAAACGCATTCATACCATGAAGGTTTTCTTCGTTTCAAAAAGAACTCCATGTAGAACAAACGATTGTCCTCGGCCATGTTAATTTTCCGCCAATCGTACAATATATACTTAGGCACATGCCACATATGTATACGTTATATACGTGTGTGTATGCAGAATACAGAATTTTAACCTATGGTGTAGCCAGTAGAAGTACATGCGACAAGAGTATATTATGCGACTACTGTTTGTATAGAATATGTCGTGCGCGCACGCGCGCGCGCCCGCGTGTTTGTGAATGTATTAGGTGTGTCGTGTGTGTATGTGTATGTATGTGTGTACACACGCACGCATAAGACTTGAGAGATACATTCGACGTTTCCATATTCGGATCTAAAATCCGCGGAATCTAAAAGTCCTATTGCTGCCGTCAAGGTTTACTCAATGTAAAGTAAAAATAAGAGGTATACGCGGAAGTGGCTATTTGTTTTGTAAACGCTACGTGTGACACATATAGGTATACCTACAGGTACGCGCGATATCCCTCCAATTATACATCGCTGCACGTCGTTTTAAACATAAAACACTGCTATATTGTTGTTTTATAAAGGTAGGTACATTATTTTTAGGCACTATTTAACTAATATACATCATCAGGTTAATTATATAGGTTAACTATTACAATACGTCTGTTTTTGAACGTTGTATGCGATAAGTCGACGAGGCCAGGTTCGCGGTATATTTAAAAAAATATATTAATAAGGTATGATATGCACAGGCGTGCTCACGGGGGGGAGCCGCCCCCCCTGCGGCCTTTGGCTTTTTCTTTAATAAATGCATAGATATATCTATATTATACTAGACAGCGAACATTTTTAGATTTTATAAAAAAAAAATGAAGCCAGTTTTAATCTAATAGTATAAATAAAATATAAATGTGTGATTAAGTTATTATTTTAATAATTAATCAATTATCATCACACAAGAATCTTAGGTCGGACCTTTTTAAGGGTCCCCCCTGCGGTCAAATTCTGCGCACGCCTATGATGATAAGTCTATTAATAATAATGTTATATAGGTATACGTTTATGTATATTGTATTATATAAATAACAATTTACTTATTAGTTAATGGAATTATCTCATATCAGCTTATATGCTGCAGGGACATAAATAATTTCGTTAATATACATACTATTATGCTAAGTTGATAACTGCCAAATTAAACAGCTCGGTGACCGTTTTGTATATTATAATATTGGGGTCCTGAATTCCTGATGATCGACACTTCTAACCCTCTTGTATGGTAGTTGCACCACTGGCTCATACCAATATTATTATTATTAAATAAACATTTTCATCTTTTAGTCAATTATATGATAGGATCAAAAAAATCTGCATATATAGTTGCAAAATACTATATACTACCATAAATTATGATAAATAACCGACGTACAGTTCAGCAGCGAATCTAAATTTAGCCGTACCGTATTTTAAATTCTGAGCAAAGCAATCAATGTATTGCAGGCGTTAAATGGAGTATTGTTATATTTTTCTGTTATCACTTATTAAATCAGTCAAAATTCTTTCATCTTCAATTTTGAGGGCGATTTCTGGCCGCAAATTAGTTCTAGTTGGAGCTTGAAGAGTTTTGGAGACTCCATTAATTTTAGACATTTTTTACATTTATAAAAATTCAAAATATTAGCATTTAATTTAGACATAGCTTTTAAAAATAGATTGGTTATTTTTTAGGATTTATTTTGTATTCGATTTATGTAGGATATAATTGTTGTTTTTACGTAAAATACTAAAATAGCTTGAAGTTTATTAAAAGGTTCCTCACAATTTTTCAAATTATTTTGAATACAAAAATTCATAAGACTATATTAATTTTAACACAAGATTCTTCATAAGTTACATATTACTGTACTCGTATGTTTGTATAACGCAGACAACTAATGTCCGTGTGGCGTCGTCTTATCTATTCGTACCATAAACAACAAACATATTACAGCATCATAATGGGTAATTCAATATTTTCACAACATGTGCTGTGCCTCCAACGGTTCAACGAATTCGTTAGCTTATTGAAATGTATAAGCTTGAATAAAAAAAAATGACTATAATGACCCCCTCCATTTTTTAAATACATCACAATCACGCTTATAAGAGCGTAAACGATGTTTGTGAGTAGAATTTTCTCAACGTACATTATGTTCTTAATAATTAAGTATAGAAAACTTATGAACAAACTATATAAAATACTCTATTCGTGAATCAGTAAAAAACCCTCTGGCCGAAATACGCACGTACTCGTCACTCATCGACATCCACAGAAATGTCAACACCCTTTGTACCAATTTATGGGAATCTGAATGGCGGCGTACATCCAATAACAAATTAAGAGAAATAAAAAATACTACCGAATACTGGCCTAAACCCCATTCATCAAACCGTAAAGATGAAGTAGTTATCAGTAGACTACGTATAGGTCACTCAAAGATGTCCCATGGACATCTTATGCGCAGAAAAGAACCGGTAATGTGCCTAACCTGCGGAGAACCTCTCACAGTCAAGCATCTCCTTATCCACTGCCGTATTCATATAGATACCAGGAAAAATCTAATATTGCCCGACAACCTCTTTGAAGCCCTCAGCACTACCTATGACAACACCAATAAAATAATTACGTTTTTAAAAAAAATTGATATATATAATCTAATTTAAGAACCTATTGTATAACCATATTTTACTATGTACTAAATACTAATTTTGTTACAAGCTAATAACTTTAGCAGTTGATAATGTACCATGAATAAAAATAAAATAAAAAATAAATACTCTATTAATTAAACTGCTAGATAAATATATTACATAATCGATGTATTATTAATACTTAAATGGATTTATTTTAATGTATTTTAATTTATTATTTAATGTCTTTCTATTTTGATCAAATTATAGGTACCTTAATATTGTAACAATTTACAAATTATCATCTACTTTAAAGCTTAAAACTTAAGCTGATAATTATGATCATAAAAAACTAACCATAGATTTAACAGAAAAACTCAAATAGAACGAATACAAGAATTAACCTATACATAATAAATATTTCTTTTTAAGTTTTTAACATATATTTTACATTTTTAGAATAAATTAATGTAAGATACATATTTTTTCCGTGTCTTTTTGCCTAAATTTGTCGGTGTATCGATGTATCGATGTATCATATTATATCATATGTCTATGTTAACATTATTAACATATAATATGAATAATAAATATGTAATTTTATTTGTTTTCGCTAACCCAGAAAGATAATTCCAAGGCACTTAAATTTTTTTATATATTTGATAATTGATACCAATGTATAAATGTTAGCTAATGCAACTGATATTAATTATACGTTTATTGGAATTTCAAATATTTAATATAAGTCTCATTTATACTGTTATAATATTATATCTATGAAGACAGGTTTTAATCGTTCAATATTATGTGGTTTTAAATCGTTCTGAAAGAAATAAAGACTAACTCAAATATAAATATCTATATGGAATATGAATAAAGAGATTATATATGGTAACCATGGAAACAAACTATATACATAGATCATAATGTTTTCTTATAAAACATAATTTAGTCAATATGTTACAACTTGCTCCTTCCCTTAATCCCGTATAATATTAATATTGTATAAATATTTTTGTTTTACTGCAAAGTTAAAATGTTCTGTAGTATCATAAGAATAAAATAAACCATATTAGTCACGTATATTATAAGAACATCTAAGCATGTTCGTTTTTCAATTCAATATCTTTTTAAAGTAAGGTAAAATATTTTCTTCTATAGACAGTCATCTGACGCCTTTAATTTACCTGTATAGTAGGTATATATGTATATAGAAATATAGAATATACAATATACTATTCATATAAGTACCTATACCTACTTAATTTTCGTTATGCTGAAACACTACGCATGAAAATTACCCGATTTACTTTAAAATTCTTTAAATAATTTATTAAGTTTAAATCAAGTAGATTTTCATATAATATACCATCTAGTGACTTTAATATACTGCAATATACATACGTCATACTACTAATTTATTTGCACGATAATTGGATTTTACTGAGCTTACCGTGAATATAAGCTAATTAAACTACCTATGGACGTCAAAACTAAGTTATATTTTAAATTTTAATATTTTAAAATATGCAAAATTAATTTTTAGAATTCATAATTATTATTATATTTATGTAGGAAGCTCTCTTAAATTGAGCGAACTAGTTTATTCCAATATTAATTATTTAACAGTAGGTACCTACGATTAAATTGTAAATGTATAACATTTAAAAATATACATAACAAAATTGCAGTAAAAATAAATCATATTATCGAAACAATGTTGACGAACTTATCAACAGTAAACATGTTAAATCTATTGGGTATAAAAATTTTTATAAATTAATTTAGTTACTTAGCAACAATATATAAATAACATTCGAAAGTAGTTAATATTGTACACAGTTTTAAAATATATTATAGATGTGAAATGGTTCTTTTAGCATGCATCTTCGATATAATACCTAAACAGGCAATGTGCATTCAGAGCTATCTGTTATATTATAGTCAATTAAATTATAAAATCTAGTCGATAATTTCGATAACTTTTAAATGAATGCAATGGAATTTTAGTATATAGTACAAGTTTTAGCCACATATAAACGGACGGTGAACAGGAAATACATTTTTCTGGCTTCTATCCATACTTCCATGTGTTGTGTGTATCAATCTCAATAATATTGTTCAGTCTAACTATTCTAACTGCTCGTAAATTTAACCAAAATCAACTAGAAATATTTATTAAAATTATATTAATAGATAGATTAATAGATATTTTAAACGAAAATAATGTGACAACTATAGGTGTACCTAGTCAACTAGACACAATGTATAAAAATATTAGTACCTGTGCCATATTGTTAAGAAAAAATGCAAAATTTATATTATATAATATTATCATTTAGGTATAAAATATAAAAGTTCAATTTTTACTTAATTTTACATCTAAAACAATAAAGTACCTACATTGTACACCTCGTTGTACACAGTGTTCACACAAATAGCTAATAGGATGATGTAAATAATTATTAAAATTTAAAATTCGTTTTGTAAAATGCCACTTTAGTGCAAGTATGAAAATTCGAAACGTGCCCATTTAGTTATCATTATTGAGGAGCAAAACTGGTTCTACAAGTCATATGTATTATACATTTATAATAACCAACACGAAAAGAATAATACTCAACAAATATACCTACATATACCAATACATGATTAAAATTTTTCATCAACAGAATATCTTCAATTCACGTCTTATCTATCGACCATATTACATTCATTATTTATGGACACTCAAGTCTCAAATTGTATATACCTAGAAGTATTTTGAGAGACTAGTTATGAGATATTCTCCAAATATTAAATTTAAAAACATTAAAAGATAGGAGAGATTATTCTCCTGCCAAATTTCTTAAAAAAATTATTGGTATAAATTAGATTGATCATTCCTTCTTTTTTAATCTGATTAACTTTAAATAAATTGTTACAATATGCAAGGCAAAGAATTTTTTTAAATCCAAATATTTTTTAAACTTTAATATCCCAACATTTTTTAAACATAATATTCCAATATAAATTGTTATAAAATCATCTGGTAACACATTTTATAACGGTAATATTTATTTATTAGATAGCTAAATAATTGAATGTTTTGTTTTGTATTTTTATTTCATATAAATAACTTAATTTAATGTTCAATAATGTATTATTATAATTTTTTTTATTTTACTTATTATCAACATAGCTACATAGTAATGCGGCCCTCACACGATCAATATTACTGACACTATGAATATTGACAGTATTTACTTTACTGACAGTATAGTCCTCAAACGGTCATTACAAATTACAGTCAATACTCAGTATTTTTTACTTTCACAGTAGTTCAGATCGATTGTTGTCTATTGATATTGTATATTGTCGTTAATTTTTTTCAATTCTTTCCGAAAATTGCTTCTTAATGTATTAATTTTTTTTTTTACATCTTCAATTGTAGAGTCATTTTTCAAATGTTTATAATAAACTAAGAGTTTTTTATAGGCAGAATTTTTTTTATCTCTATTGGAGTACTCTTTACAACGAACATCCCACAATTCGGGCAATTGTTTGTACTCTAAAATAAAATCACGCAAAATGGACCGATCGCGGCATTCGCGGGTTGTGATTTCACTTCCGTCATCCATCGCTGCGATGTCAATACTGACGAAGTGTCAATATCGACCTCACACTATCAATATTATCATCAGTAAACAAATACTGACGACTCGATATCCGAATTTTTCATCAGTCATCAGTATCGTTTTTCCATACTGACAGTACATCAGTACTCACATTACACGATCAATAATACTGTCAGTATCAAAAATACTGTCAGTAAAATTGATCGTGTGAGGGCCGCTTAAACCTAATCGAAGTAGTCGACGAAGAGAAAAAACTGAAAATCTTGAAACATTGACCGAGAAAAATGCTATTGCAATTGTAGTCTGTGCTAGTGCATTATGCAAATATTACGTATACGGGAAGTAGGAAAGTTTAAATTCAACGAAATCGCCCAAATGACGCGTACTAACGCCGAGCGGGATTAGTCATCGTCAGGCGATAAAAATTCGAAATATCGGAAAAAATGGGCTTGATAAAAAAAAATTGTAATTCTTAGGATCTACAGTGGATCGTGGATGACGTGGCGGGCGGACGGGCGGCATCGCGAATCGCCATTATCATCCATGCTCGCGTGTCCGCAATCCGCTGTACAGTCTACAGGGTGTTTGAAATGAATCGAACGCGCACACCTATATCGCGTCTAGACGACACGTCATTGCACCGCACCGCCACTATGCGCCGCCACGACGACGGTTGCGACTTGCGAGTGATGAAGAATTAGAGGGGCGAAGGGGAGTAAAACGTCTCTACGGCGGCGGCGGCGGCGACTGCTGATACCGTTCGTGGTTTGGAATGCGTTCGGCCGCGGTCGCCGGCTTGTGCCGGGTCTCGACCAATCGCGCGGTGCTGTTCGTTTTATGCCCATATAAGGTAATGCCGCGCGACGGGCGGAAAATGGTGGTGCATCGGGCGAGTCCATCGGACGGCGGCGCCGTAGCTGGGGCAGAGGACCACGATCGGCGTGTACTATATACCACTCGTCCCCGGCCCATCGGCGCGTACCGGTACCTACCCCACCGCATCGACGACGATGGATCTGTCCGGCAGGATGCACACCGGCCACGGACCGGGCGGACCATTCGTGCACTTTACGAAAAACTTCCGTAACCGCTCTGCCACCGAAACGCGAAATCGTCGTTTTCAACAGCTCCGCCAGCCAAAACGGTCGTCAATCTCGTCTTTAAAGGTAAATATAATTTATCATTTAATATTATATTTTTTTCGAAATTACTTTTTCCGTCTCGTGTTCACGGGGTTGTATTATTATTACCGCGTTTTGGGGGGAAACTAATCACCAAAACGGTTGGAAAATCTTTCTCATCCTTCACTGGCCCACGCCCTCACTTCGGAGTTTAAAATCCTCTGTAGCTTCAACGAGATTTCTTTTCGTACGCATTTATTATAACATAGGTTACTATTTAGTATCGAAGATAGTTTAAAATCCAACGTTAGCCTCTACGTTCGTTTTCATCAACTCTTTAATAGCATTTTGGGGGTATAAAGAATTTTCAATTTATCAAGATAAAAACATGGATAATAATTAATAATATACTTACATAGTATTATACCTAGGTCTAGTAATTTATTATGCCGATTTTAATTTATGCCAAATTATATAAGGTTAGGTAGGGTGTTCTTGTGAGTGTAACAGTTTCACTACTCATCGTTTCTCACGGTTTTCAAACTATTATATTCCGGTTACTGATATGTATGTATGTGTATATATTATATTCTCGTGTTCACACCCGGTGCTGCGCTTAACAGCCCTTTTGCGGTGAACGGGTGGGAGGGTGGTAGGGAGGGAGGATGGCAGGAAGGGGGGTTGATGACGATGACTACGACGTGGTAGTAGCCGGTAGCAAAGGGCGGGGTCCATGGGAAGGAGTATCGCGTCGACCGTACCACAGAGTGAGAGGAAAGCTACTTATACCGGTGTTGGTACTCTCACAAGACCAGTTTTGTTCGATGAACGACTCGTTCGCTACCAACGTGTATCTATAATATCTTTTCACTTTTAAAAGTTTGTAATCGAATTTAAACTTTTCACTTATTCACATTTTTCGGCGTTCGTACTAGTTACTCGCGTGTTCCAAACTCTTGGAATTTATACATTTATTTCTGGTACGTGTCATTATTATCTTGGTTCAATTGGTTTACCTGATATTATCGCGTGTTATAGTTGGGTTTTTTACATTTTATTTTCATACGGCTTAGTATTTTTAGTTTTTTTTATCTAAACCGATATCGTGGTGGTGATTATAAACTGTTTTGATGTGGCATTTTACGTAATTTTCATTTTTCAAACGAAATAATTTTTATCGTTTCGGATTTTAACTGTTTATTATACTTTTATTTTTTTCAAATTGATCAATTTAAATGATACATTGCCATTAACTACATATCGTATTTAATTTATAAGTTTATTAATTTATTACTTTTTTATTATCTCTTTAAATTTGTATTTTATGAGTGGAGATTAAAGCCATTGGGATGTATTAACAGTCACCTATTAAATTTAATATGTTTTTTAAGTGTCAATAAATACATGATAAACTATTACGAATTTCCTTCTCATTATAATGTATGGCTAATGATTAACAGTATTATTATATTATAGTTGTATAACATTATTGAATTAAAATAATTTAATGATACTATAATTAAATCAAGTATTTTTTTAGTCGTACAGTCATTTTGATACTAAAATTTAACTGATGACTTAGTCATAGGTTTCTAATTATTATAATTGAAAATATGCATGTTGGTGAATCTTTTGTGCTAATAGTAATTCAATTAAACTGATCAGTCTAATCAATTTATTAAGTTATACTTAACTGTATAGTATTTTATAATTTATTACTAAATATTTCCATTAGTTTATACAAAGTAATAAATATTTCCATTAGTAATAAATTTATAATTTTTTTTTTACAGTTTAAATAAATTAAAAAACTAACTCAAAATGTGTGACGAAGAAGTAGCAGCATTAGTTGTTGATAATGGATCAGGAATGTGCAAAGCAGGCTTTGCTGGAGATGATGCACCTCGTGCTGTATTTCCCTCAATTGTTGGACGACCCCGTCATCAGGTAAATATTTAAAAAAAATAAGTTAATGCCATTCAATTATTTAACATACTTTGTATTATTAGGGAGTCATGGTTGGTATGGGACAAAAAGACAGCTATGTAGGCGATGAAGCGCAATCTAAAAGAGGTATCCTTACCTTGAAATACCCCATTGAACACGGTATCGTTACCAACTGGGATGATATGGAAAAAATTTGGCATCACACATTCTACAACGAATTGCGTGTTGCCCCAGAAGAACATCCAGTGTTACTTACAGAAGCTCCATTGAACCCCAAGGCTAACCGTGAAAAGATGACTCAGGTAAATATCTATTTGAATTAGAAAATAAATAATTATCAAACACAAAAAACTTTAAAGTTTGCTAACCATTTGTTTTGTTTACAGATAATGTTTGAGACATTCAACACCCCTGCTATGTATGTTGCTATTCAAGCTGTACTTTCATTGTATGCTTCTGGACGTACCACTGGTATCGTCTTGGATTCTGGTGATGGTGTATCTCACACTGTCCCAATCTATGAAGGTTATGCTTTACCTCATGCTATCCTTCGTCTCGATCTTGCTGGCCGTGATCTCACAGACTACCTTATGAAAATCTTAACCGAACGTGGTTACAGTTTCACCACCACTGCTGAACGAGAAATTGTTCGTGATATTAAGGAGAAATTGTGCTATGTTGCTTTGGACTTTGAACAAGAAATGGCTACTGCTGCTTCTTCCAGTTCATTGGAGAAATCCTATGAATTGCCTGATGGTCAAGTCATCACAATCGGAAACGAAAGGTAGTTTTTATACCAAATAAATTTATTTTGTATTATATGTTTGTCGATGATATCTAATAGTTATATTTTATTTCCAGATTCCGTTGCCCAGAAGCTCTATTCCAACCTTCCTTCTTGGGAATGGAGGCATGCGGTATCCACGAGACTACGTACAATTCAATCATGAAGTGCGATGTAGATATCCGTAAGGACTTGTACGCCAACACTGTATTGTCTGGAGGTACCACCATGTACCCTGGTATTGCCGACAGAATGCAGAAAGAAATTACTGCTTTGGCTCCTTCGACAATGAAAATCAAGATAATTGCTCCACCTGAGCGAAAATACTCAGTATGGATTGGTGGATCTATCTTGGCTTCTCTGTCGACCTTCCAGCAGATGTGGATCTCCAAACAGGAGTATGATGAATCAGGCCCATCCATTGTGCACAGAAAGTGCTTCTAAATACTTTATATTTATTTTCCTAAAAAACTGTATTTTTTATTTGAATTTTCCTGTATTTTTTATTTAAATAAGAATCAAAATTATAAAAAAAATCCAATGCATTAGGCCTACATTCCAGTAAGTTATTTACAGCTCAAAGCATTCCTTGATCATAGCACGTCTGCTTTTGATTTATAATTTTTTATACTGACTGAATGAAAAGAGAATATAATTAAATGTATTTATTTGATAATTATTTACGTATATGGAATTTTTTTAGACATTCCTAAATATCCAAAGTTGTCTTATAGGCAAAAATATTAGGATTATAATTTTATTAAATTCTCTCTAAACATATTTGAAAAATAAATGTTTGTAATTTATTATACATGTCATTTTGTTAATTGGTTTTCTAAATTACCTTGAATGAATTACTAGCATCCTTATTCTCTACAAGTCCTTAAGTGTCCTATGTGTATAACAATAGTAATGATGATAATGTATTTTCTACTACAATTATAAGTATCAAATAGAAAATTAAAATTTTAGTAAAAATTGAGAATCCTTTAACAGTAACATTAAATATATTATAGTAAATTTAAACCTTTGTATTTTATCTGTGATAACATTGAATAATGATAGTCACCTATCGGTTAAGTTGTAACTTTCTTTATCACGCATTCATTACCAGTGGTCATCTGTAATTCTCAAATTTTATATGTGTGACCACTGGCGTGTCATAGTTGATTATTACTACCACCATATTATGATCGTTTCTGATCATAAATGAAAATGGTTTTATATTATTAGCTTGCTTTTTCGTGGAGCTGTAATAACGCACTTAGAAGTGTAGTAGTGTTTGCTCTGAGAATAATTACAATTTTTGGCATAACAAGTTTTTTTCTGAATATAATAGTAAATACAAAATTGGGATGATCAAAATGTGTTTGGTTCACTAATAATAGGTATTGTGTGACTGCTGGTGGTCACATGGTAGTCAATGTATTAAAAAAATCTAATTAAGTGTCTGACAAAGGTTTAATGTTATTCCTTATAATCTTATTATAATATCCTAAATCATATGGCCAATGGTTAATGAGTGAAATATGGAGAAAAGTTAAAACTTACATTAAGACAACAAAAAGATTTAACTGGATTTCCTTTTAAATAAATCTTACACTAAATACTTAATTTATGGATATTTATAACTTAAATGATAAATTATTGAAACTACTGACATGGATTAATTTTTCAAATATTGTACTATCGTAATTGTTGAGTAAGATTAATAATAAAAAGCTAATAAAAAAAAAAATTTACAATAATTCCTATTTAAAAAAGTTTGAAGTAGAGTTATAATTATCATCAGATGCGTATATAGAAATAATTTCCTGGTGGACTATAAATTATAATCTATAGCAACTAATAAATAATCTAGCTTTATAAAGGCTCCTATATATTTAACAGTTACGAGTGTAATTTCGTGGGGGGGGGGTCTGTAGCCCCTCTTATATACACCATTAATTACCATATTTTGTAAAAAGAGTACTTCAATATTTACAATATATCTCCTCATTTTCTAAATAAGTAGGTACTTGCAATTGATTATTTACAAGTCAATACACCATATTTTACCTAAATACAATTTTTTTATTTTCATTGAATCTGCAGTAAGTAATATGAACAAAAGACAAGTGCTTCAGATGATCGTCAAACTTTGAGTAAAGTTTTGAATTCTACCCTAAACGGCATAAATATAACATAGACCTTTGATATATCTAAATTATGACTATGATATTACCCAAAGGAATAGAGTATATAATATAAGAGAATACCTTTTTTACACAAATACATTTTTTAAATTTAATATTATTCATCAAATTGCATAGTAGTAAATTAATGTTTTATCTACACACTAATTTGATATCGGTTGTAACTTGTAAGCAAATGTGTGTAGAATTGAGGTAAGTATTCAATCATAATTTAAAAAAAGTGTCTTAATTCTTAAGTAGGTAATTCAATTATAAATATTACCTATACAATAATTTATTTTAAATCAATAATTCTATAATATACTCTATAGTTATATTTTTATTTAGTTGGTACCTATTAATAATTGCTATTATTAATATTTTTCTTAGTAAATTATTAACAAGTTATAAGTAAAAAACTTTTCTGACTCTTGACATTGTAGGGCGTAGGTTATCTTGCCTAAAATCTTGGTTCTATCATAATATATAAATAATAATTTATTAGTAACTATTTAACTCAATATTAAAATATTTTATTTTAAGTTATTATTATCATTGACTTAAAAAATTTAATTAATTATTTATTATATTATCGATTCTTTCAGGCTTTGGCGGAGTCCCTGACGTAGTGTACGCACCCCAACTTTTCCGAGGGTACGCATCGTTTACTGAATTGAAATCTGAAAATAATGTGATTTATGAAAAAAAAAAATTATACGGAATACCTGCTTTGCTAACTAATTGAAATGTATGAAACTTTTATCGACTGGGTGTTCTGCACAATGATTGGCAATTGTTATAGATTATATATACATTAAGTCAATAAGATAAATCCATAGATATATATTATAATACAACTGTTATATAAAAGAGGTCCATGTTTTCTATTTGTTAATTGAATTAATGAAGTATAATATAACAATTACCAAAATAATTTATAACATTAAATTAAAATTATGTGGGTACAACAATGTAAATTATAGGTATAATTATTTAAATTTATTTATTTAGTTGTTGATTAAGATGGTGTTTAAAACATATTTTCATGAACTATCAAATAAATATGTTAATATAAAATGTAATTTCTGCTTTTTAGTGTTAACATACAAGTATTTTACCATGGGAAATACTAAATACATCAAATTTACGGTACCGACCGACCCAACCAACCAACCAAGTGCCACCTAGCTTGTAAAATTCCAAGCCAAACATTTTCTGCAAATACTACAGAATAAGAAAATAATTATTAATATTTGATAAAATGGTTTAATTGAATTGGTTAGGTATACTTAATATTATTTTATTTTAAGCTATTCAGGAATATTTAAAATTTAAAATTTCATTAGTTTATTTCTGATAGATAATGATAAGAATATATTTTTTGTAAACAACCTTGCAAATATAATACAAGACATCTCAAAATATATTAGTCTATTGTTAGTTTCAATTATTTGTTTATTTATTTATTTATTTGTTATTTTCAACGTAAGTTTTTAAATATTATTCTATTATTCTATAATTATAAATAATAGAATAGTTAACCTTACAAGGGATAATTTCACAAAAGGTATTTCAAAATTTAAATCTTTATATTATGTTAGAATTGTTAGATGTATTAATTAATAGTATTATATTATATTACTCTATTATAGTAGGTATAGGTAATTTTATGGATAAATTTGATAAATTATTTTTATGAGATGCATTATTATTTATTAGTTAAGAATTCAAATAATATAATGATCTTAATTCAATTATGAGTAGGAAAAAAAATTATGAATTAAAAAAATATTTGAATGATTTAATTTATTATTCACAAAACTATCCTGAACGTCAAGTTATTCTGTGGTCAAGTTTCTACCCTACTGACTACTAGTATTAAATTATTATCATTTTCATTTTTTAAGTAATAATAGTAATATATATTACTTTGAGAGTATAACCTATAGATCTTAAATGTTATTGCGTCTACAATACTAAGATAGAAGAAATATTAAAATGTACAATGAATACAAAGGACGTACGAAAATGGTTTTAATAATAGGAAAAAAAGTGGCTAGGTGTCTAGGCAGAAGGACCACTAGGACCTACGATAGTGTTAAATGTTAATCCGGGCCTTTGTCGATGGTAAATTGGTAAGTGAATCCCTCCGCTTGAGAAAATTCAAATAAATGGTTGCAAACGTTATTATTATTATCGCTACTATAAACAGCTGTATATCTTAAATCATATAATATGATCACAGAACAATAATATGATCTAAGCCAGTAAGCCATGACTAAGATAAAAGCTGCTGCTGCTGTATAAACACTATAAACCATATTGTATCATTGTATGTTTTGTGATTGTAAATAAAGTATAATATTATGATTATTATTATCAATGGTACGACACCTGTTTCTTATCATTTCGATGTGTTATTATTTTATCAGTTTTCAACCTTTGAGGTTTTTATTTATTTTGTGCTTTGAACTTTTTAGTTTTTATTTTTAATTTAATAATTTGAGGTCTTGAGGGTCTGTTAATTAAAATCAACTCACTCATTCACTGTCGTTTTTCAGTAAACTCATTAATACACACTTTCACATACTATTACATTTATTGCAATTATTAAAAATTATGTTTCTTTTATATTTATTACAATTAGGTATTAATTAAATAATTGTGTTATTAATTGACTCTTTGTTAAAAATTTAAAATGATAGAACCACGTTTACCAATAAAGATCAACTGATCAACCAAGCTCTGAAAATCAAAAGCTCTTTGTTGTTAATAATTTTGATCAGTGTTTGAGTATGTATCATATTTTACTAGTTTTGTTATTGTTAATTTAATTATTGTTTTCTTATGTGAAGTTCATTTTAAGCTTGTTTAATGTTTATGATGAAATTAATATTTTTCGAATTCCAAGTGGGATTAATAATGATATAATTATAATTTATTAGTATTTAGATTTGGAAGCTATTGTTTTTAAACGATTCTTACCTGGGAAAAGAAATATTTAGCATTTTTAAACAACTTTACGATGTTTGTTGTGTTATTAAATAAAATAGTCAAAATAACTTTTATAAAATATCTATAATAATAGTAGGTAAATGTAATTTTGACATACATTATAATATTGTATATGTAAAACTTAAAGAGTATACTTATTGCGTTTTATATTTTATATTTATTTTTTTGGTAGCTAAAGTATTATTTTAAATTTCAGCAAATAAGTTTATTAGGTATTAGATGTAGAATTATAGGTACAGTGAAAACTGTCTAAAGCGGACCCTGAATAAAACGGAAAACTATCCAATACGGAATTTTTCTATGGTCCCGGCACTTACCTATAGTTTTACGTAGACGCTCAACCTCAATAAAACGGAACCTTCAAAACGCGGAAACGGAACGATTTTGTAAGTCCCATGCAAGTAAAAACCTTGCATAAACCGGAAAAATGGCACGCGCTATGAACAACCTAAATGACAAACCTAAACCAAAAATAAGGTATAAAATATAGATATGCGTATTGCGTATGTACAATGTACATCGTTAAATAGTGATAGATAAAGAAGATAAAATTGTTCATATGTACATTATATGTACATACAATGCATATTATCGCATCTTAAACGATATGAAATGTCTTCTTTGTAACTGTGAAACAGTCTTACACCAACAGTCATACGTACACTTTTATTTTATTTTATCTTCCGTTCATCGTATTAAATATTAAAATGCCAAAATATAAGTGTCTTTCATTAAATGAAAAATATCAACTGATCGATATGAGTACAAAAGGACATTCAGTAAGACAATTATAAAATATATTTAATTGTGGAAAAACTCAGGTTTACGATACTCTTAAAAATCTTTGGTATGTATTTCTTATTTATTTGAATTGAATAATCCGGAATTTTTCCATTTTATTGAATAAAGCGGAAAACTGCTTAAAGCGGAATTTTTTGTTGGTCCCATGCGATTCCGCTTTAGACAGTTTTCACTGTAGTTTGTTTCAAAAATTAGTTAAATAATCAAATAATATCAGATTTATTAAACTGATAAATTGAAATCCAATATAAAATGTTCTTTAAAGTACCTATATGGCTATATGGCAAAATATGTACAAATCTTTTAACATAATGTTACACCCAGTTAATGAAGAATGACCTTTTCTCTAAACAATAGTAAACAGTATATTTCAGTTAATTTTAATATACATAAGTTTTTATTGTCAGTACCTATATCTATAGTTATATTTATTATACCTATATTATAATTAAAAATAATCGTGAGACTTTGTTACATTGTTTATTCAATAAAAATTTTATTAAAAAACAAACATTTTAGTTAATGAAACTTTGAAGTTTGATGAACTTATAAAATTTAAATAAGAGAAATATAAGTGGTAAAATGTAGTAATGCCCAGCAATATTTTCGGTACATTACTTTCATGATCGTACTTACACTTTTATACATTAATTTCTTACAATATACATAAATGAAATAGAATGTTTCTTTAAATTTATATTAAATATTAGCTTTTAATTAAAATGTAAAAAAAAATGTTGTTTATTGTTTATAATATTATTGTATGCATTGTCAGTATATGTCGCTAATATTTAAAAAAATTTTATTTTCAGTAATGGAAGCCGTTAATAAGTTGATTCAACTACTAAAACACAGAGGAGAATATTTTGTTACTGGTCATGACAAATTAACACTTGATACAGAAATCCTCCATACTATTAACACAAGAGTATTATCATCACTTCACAATGATCATATTTTAAATCATCACTACTTATCTGAAATCTTAAAAAAAGTCACAAAGTTAAAATTACTCAAATCATCTAACTTTGATCTCAGTCATTCTATCAAACTTTTCCCTTTTCATAGTCTAGTTTATTTAGAACTTTATGATATAGATATAGAATGGTTGGTAGGTTTGAATTACGAAAAAATTGAAGTTCTAATTATATATGGCTCATTAAAATCATTAGCAATGTTGTTAAATAGAAAATGGGTTAACCTCAAATATTTAGCACTTAGAGGCAGCCATCTTAAAACATTAGATAGGTCATTATTACTGGCACCTCATCTCACATACTTAGAAGCTCCTAGAAACTTACTAACTGAAGTTGAAAATATTGAAAAACTAGAATGTTTAGACATTTTAAATTTAAGCATAAATAGACTGACTCAAGTACCGATATTAAGTGATTATGGAGCTAGAAATTTAACTGTATTAATATTGAGCTACAATTGCATAAATAATTTAACAGGTAACTATATTTATATTTATAAATTATTAGTTAAACATAGATTTTGTAAAAAAAATATTGATGAATAAAGTAAATTATAAAGCTTTAATCTGTCTTCCTATGGACAAACTAAATAACTATTAATTATATTCTAATATTTGAAATTTTTATTTTAAATATATCTGGGTTCTTTTTGAATAGTATAAGGTGTGGTCTACCAATTTTTTTAGTGGTTAATTTTTTTTGTATTTTTTATCTAAAATATCTCTTATTGCATTGTTCCTATATATACAATACATTTAAAAAATATATATAAAATATTTTTCTTGTACTGGAAGTATCAGATTTTGTTTTTTGTATTATTATATATAATTTTAATATTTTATTGTTTACTATTGGCTGGCTGTGGTAATTATATTGTATAATATTTTAACATATACTCTGTTCAAGAAGAGACTTTTCCCTTCCACCGGTTGCTTAGCACATGGCTGTTATGACAACAATCATTTCAAATATGTATGACTTTCATATCGGACAGTTTGTTGGTGGGACATTAAATTCCTAACAAAATAAATCATGCCACTAAATATTTTTGCATACCCAAAAACATATCCATGATTTTACAATTTTCCATGCAAAGGAAAAATTTCTATTAGTATACTACTTTTTAACAATACTCACAACAATTAATCAATTTGTCATTAGTTATTATATTAAATATTTTTATTAAATTTTGTTTAATGACAGCCTGATGTTTATCTTAACATATTGTCTTTATTGTATATTCCCATATTTTTTCTCATTGCAACACATGCATCAACTTTTATTATACTTATCCATTTTCTAGTCCATCATTAAATATTTCTTAAATTAAATTATCTAAATAATTAAATTGTATTTAATTACTAAACCACTAAACATTGTCAATAATATTTTAGATCACCGATATAAATAGTAAATCCCTATACCAAACTTTATAAACTAATATTGGGCACATTAATATACTATTCTATGAAACTGAATTCAATTTATTCAACAATTTTTTATTAACCTTAATACTGTTTTTGATATATTTTAAACAAATATAAATTTGTATTTCTTATAATTTAATTTACTTTTATTCATTCTTAGGTTTATCTAAATTGACAAATTTAAAAGTATTAGATTTGTCAAATAACATGATTGTGCATCATGATTCAATATCAGCAGTAGGTGATATGGCTTTTTTAAAATATTTAAATTTAAACAATAATCCAGTAACTTACATAAGGAATCATAGAGAAATAACATGTGGATTTCTTCATGAAAATGCAGCTGTTGAACTTGTAAGAAATTAAAAAATATAATTTTAAATTAAAATTTCTGTTTATTTTATTTTTATCAATTACTGTTACAGTTTGAACTCGATGATCAGTTACTTTCAAAATCAGAAAAACAATATGTTGGACAGTCTTCCAGATCGTTAGATCTGTCATTTTTACATTACCAACAGCCTCCTAGTAAATTATTAATTTATGACAAAAAAACATTATGAATTAATAAATTTAATTCTAACTTAATATCATTCATTTGAAATTTTTATAGCAAGTGTTAAAGCCAAAAAAATAAGGTCTCCTGTTATTGAAGACCACAAATGGGAAAAAAGTTGCATTATTCAAACTCCTGTTCTTCCAACAACTTTAAAAAAAGGTTCTTAAATTTTAAATTTTGTTTTATACATAATTAAATTGATTTATTATATATTTTTAGAAATTCTAAAGTCAGAACATTTATCTACTAAAAAAAAAATTGAAAATGTACGAGAAATGTTTGGAGAAGATAACTGGTTACATAGTCATGCTGGAAGTTATGTTCAAGATATATTGGGTATCAAACAGCAATCAGAAAATGAATCCTTTTCTGAAGAAGTTCCTGTACAGGTTTGGTCTTGAATGTTTTTATATCATATAAATTATACAATTAAATTACTTCTTTATTGTTTTATAGGCAGAAAAAGTTATTGATGACAGTTATTCAAAATCTAATGATCTTACTGATAAAAAGGAGGATATTATAGTATGTAATGAATCTCAATTAGAAATGGATGTGGAGCCAGAAATAGTTGTTCAAAAATTAAATGTTGACTCAAATCTAGATTGTAACATGTTAAACAAAAACAAAGAACCCTTAAAATTATCAGGTCAGCTATTTTTAAAATTGGTTAAACTAAGTAAAATGTTAATCATTCTATGCATTAATAATTAATACAAATACTAACAGTATACCATTATACAGAAGGTATAAAAAATGGAAAAGTTGAACTTTTAAATGTATTTATTAACTTTTATTAAATTTATCAATAAAGTTGTAATTCTGAACTCTAGAACCAAAAACATAACATATAAGGCTAGAAACTATACAATATATTTTCACTTAATGCAATAAAAATTAAAAAAAATAAATCTAGTATGGTATAATAATATGCTAAAATGCTTAAATATGCAGTTACATGTAAAAATTCAATATATGCAAAGTAGAAAAATATTGCCTTTAACTCATAGAATTATAAAACAAATTTCTATATGTTTTGAATAATTATTGAAAAACATGGTAACTCTTAAAAGTCCTAGCTCCAAATTGATACATCATCTTATCAATATAAAATTGTAAGAAATAACATTTAGATTTATTAGATCTAGTTGTCATGTTATCACCAAATTTAATTTATTAAATTTATTATATTAATAAACATCATTATTTACTGTATTGTTATTAAACTAATTTAAAAAATCATTGTCAAAATAAATTTTTATAAAATATATCAATAAAATGTCTAAATTAGTGATATTTGTATGATATTATAAGGACAATTTCAACAAAATAAGTAAAGGATTAGAAAATGTAAATTATAAAAACGTGAACTGAGCCATCCCACTGTATCTTCCTCCTATTTTGATCACTAAGTATTTAATATAAACTAATAGGTTAACTATGTGATATTGTTAAATAAAATAATCTATACATCCAAATAATGTTAAGTTCAGACCCTCTCCTTTCCTATTGGCCTATAATGTTAATTTTTTTTATGGGATTAAAAAAATATTATTGATGTATTTCTTAACTTGGTGTTGAAATGATTATGTGGATCCTCATTACAAAACTTATGTCTTTATAATCAGTTTGTAAATAGGTACTAATTATATATTTTGTTTTTTTAGAAAATTATTGGCCAGCTCAAAATATCGACATGAAAACAAGCGAATATTCCAATATTTTATTATGTTTAACTGAAAGGTCAGCTATCAGTATTTTAATTAAATAATAGTTTTTTATATTATTTATCATTTTATATTATACCATGTTAACTACTAAAATGGCTGCCACAAACATGTTATATAATATGTGGTTAGGGTGACCAGACATCCCATATTATATGGGAAAATACCATATTTCAAAAGTATATCCCATAGTCTTGACATAAGCTTTATGGACACTAAATTGTCCCGTTTTTTAAAAATATGACTATTTTCATGCATAGAAAAATATTTAAAGGAAAAGACAAAAAATTAAAAATATAATCTTCATCTATCTGTAATTCATATTAAATAATAAATATCAATAATTATATTATTATGGTGATCAATTTGTATGTATTGAATTTGATTAATCGAATATAAAGTTAAATTTGCTTTTTTTCATAATGGGTCTCAGCTTGCATAGAGGCTACGATTACCAAGTTGTTGTAAAAGACCAACAATAGATATGATTTACTGTCACTAACTTAAATGTATTACAGATTACTACATCCATTGGGAGTAATGTGTACATGTTATACATTGTATATACATGTAGGACGCCCTGTGAGGATTTACTTATGTTTTGGTAAAAAGTCAAAAAAAATAATATTTTATTTAATTATTTTCAAAACAATAAAAAATAGCTATATCCATATTATAGAGTTTATTTTCTGAACATTTTGACATTTCAGTATCTAATTTTTATTTATCTCACGATTTTTGATCATTTTTCATGTTTCAAGAAAAAACTGTGTACTTAATACCATGGTCCTTGCTATAGTCAGCTATTATTGTTTTTTGATAAGATTTGCTACAGACAGTTGTTATGGTATTAAGTAGTAGTATACAATTTTTCTTGAAACTAAAAAATTATTAAAAATTGTGAGGTCGATGACAATCAAAAATATGTAAAAATGTTCAGAAAAATAAACTCTACAATATAGCTTTCTTACATTTTTTTTGACTTTTTTACCAAATCATTAAATTAAATATTTATTGTCCTTGTCCTTGTGAGTCTTATAAAAACAATTATATATCTCCATTATTGCAGGAGATATCTTAATGGGTGAATCCTCATGGGACACTGTATATATTAATAACAATTTTTTTTTTGAAAAATTATCATCATTTTTATATTGAATTACTACTAATATCTCAATGTTTTGATGTATTGAATTTTTTTTGATCCCATCAAGCTTCAAGATACTGAGGTTCCATGAGGAATATTAATATATCATTATTATTGATAACTTTCTAATTTAACTACGAATTCTTCAGTTAAAAATATAATTTTAAGTTTCTAACCTGAAACTAGCTAAACTATTGTACCTACTTTTAATAGCATTGATCGGGGTCTATATTATATAATATGTTTGTCAACAACACATTGAGAATTTCGACAACCCTTATGCTGCATATGTAGTGAAACTGGCCATGATGCTCCATAATTTATCTTAACCCCAGCAGAAAATAGAGCATTATGATGTATGTGTTTTTTGATATGTATTCATGTATACCTTACTCATTATAATATCTAATATTTCTAACCTATATACCTTTTTATAGCAATTTTTAAGTAATAGTAAAGTTACGGTATTAGCCCTCTATTTATAGTTTATATTTGCACCTACTTAACAGTAAAGTTAACCTTGACCCCCTCTTCCACCTTTTTTGATTCCAATATAACAAAAATATTGTGTGGAATTATATGATTTAATAATAAAAAATATGTAATTTTTCTAAAACAGAAAAATTGATTTTCAACAGTGAATAATTTATAAATCACCTTAGACCAGTATTTCTTAACTTATGATCTGGTAAATATTTATAATGGGTTGCAATGTTTGTAAATTAACAAGAAAACTATTTCGATTGTAAAAAGACTTTATTTTTAGCCTTATTATGACTAAAAACTGTTATGTTATATTTTATCTGTTATCTGTATATGAGAATATGCCTTTGTACAATAACAATATGAATGTGAAGTATACTTTTTTATATTTTTTAATTTAAAAATATTTTTAAATATTATAATTTAAAATAACCCTACATTTAACAGATTTAGGTACTCATTATTCAGTATTGCTATATGTTATTATTAAATTATGAAATAGATTATATTTAAAAATTGTTATTTATAATACTATAATATACCATACTTGTTTTTAATTTATATTTATGTTTCCAACAAAAAGTAAATTTGTGGGTCGATATACCAAAAAGGTTTTGAAACACTGCTTTAGACTTAACCCTAGCATTGATTTTATAACATTAATTAGGAGATATAAAGAAAAAAATCATAATAAGATGATATAATGATCATAATCATATAGATATCCTAGCTGTAATAGAACACAAAATATTGGTAGATGACATACTATAATACTCATATTTAGTTTGGTAATAATTGTATTTTTATTTCTATATATTTAAAATATTTTCTGTTGAGAATACTAAGTTAATATTATAAAATTAAAAGTAATAAAATATTCCCAACAAGAACTTATCAATTTGTTATAGAGAATTAAAAGAAAGAAATTCTGTTGATGGTCATTTGCTTGCTACCTGGAGCCGAGATTCAATTGAAAGTTGTGTCAAAATTGGCTTTGATCCTATTAAACTACAATTAAACTTTATGACTATTAGAAAAAATCTAAATCAAAGAATATATACAATGAGTGAAGATGATGCAAAAGTAAGCTAAATTATTAAAAAATGTGCAATAGCAAAATTTAAAATTATGTGAATTAAATAATGAATCTTTATATTTACTAATTTTTAGTTTTTGTTAGTAGATATTTTAATGTTATTGTTTTGTCTTGTATTTTTTGTTTTATACTCGTTTTATTATATTTTTATTAAAAATTACAATCTATCAATTTTTATACTGCGTAACTACAATATAAGAAGAAGAAGTTACCTGATGATTTAGTGTGTTAGTGACAGAATGTCATTATTATTGTTTGAGTGTTATTGTTGTAGTTAGAGATTTAATAAATCCCTCGATCAGTGTATTTTTAACCGATGAGAGAATTTTATAAAAATTTTGCTCAACCTAGTTCTAAATGGAGTAGTTAGTGTGGCTAGTTTGTTGTGGAACTTTTTTTTGTGATTAAATACAATTGTGTTGATAGTTTCAATGTTAAGGTTGTCTGGAGTAAGTAGTTGGAAACTTACCAAAGGACAGAGGTTATTAAACTGAAGGTAATGGATTGAAATGCCTGAATTACTTTAGTTTATGATGATTTGGCACAACTTCACATCTACATTTCATAAACCCAAATGGGTCTTACCATTGATTTATAAATAGTTATTTTGTTGTGGAGGAAAAGATTTGATTTAAAAATAGGGTGAGACATTTATCGAAGATCAATCCCAAATATTTAATTTGGGTTTCAACTTGAATTTCTGCTCTCCCAAAGTGAAAAATAAATGCGATTTCTCTGGTTTTATGTGGAAGGATTTGTCAGCATTAATTTTGATTTTCCAATTGGATCCCCATTTCCCTATCTTGACAATAGGTGATTAAAAGTTAGAGAATGCAACAGCATTATTACTATATTTACTTAATATTGCTGTGTCATCTGTATGATCTGGCGATTAAAATTTTATTGGAATTTGGTATGTTTGAGGTAAAATGTTGTAAAGATCTAGAGACAGATTGCTTCCTTAAGGGACTCCTGCTTAAATTTTGAAATGGGGAAAGAATACTGCCTTGCCTGACAACAAAATTATAATTTTCTTATGTTAGGTTATTGTTTTTAAAGTTGAATAGTAATATCATGTAATATATTTTCAGGAATTTTTAAACATTATTAGTATGGAGTTAGAGTCAAGGACATTAAGTGAAATGAACCAATTAGTATTTAAATGTTTAAAATGTGCAACAATATTTTGTCAAGAAAGCAATAGAAATCTTCATAGTAAGTACACATTGTTAAAAGAAAAAAATGCAATTAATTTCATATTCTTTTTATTAGTCTAAATGTACCTAATGCTAATAAAGAGATAAGTAAGAGTCATTATTGATGGAAAAAAACATATTAAGCCATGATTTTGGGGTTTTGGTATCACTGGATTCAGAAAAAAACAGTTATTTATGAATAAATCCTATGTGCTATCTGCATCATTAAAATATTTTCCAATGCGTTACCATTATATTTTTATAAAACAACTCCTATGTGATTTTTTTATATGAAATGTTTTTTATGTTCCCTAAAAACTACACTTTTTAGATAGGATGTTTATTTCTGTCGTTGATGATAAATCAAAAAATTCTAAAATATCGGCTAAATGTTTAATATTTGAAAAAAAGTGGTTTCTCATTTTTGGAGGAATAGTTTAATAATAGCTTGCCCAATATTATTCACCAAAAATAATGTCATATTATTATTTTTTTGTAAAATTGACTGTAATATTACAGTTGAACTTAGTTAACACAAAATTTTTCCAAACTCTAAAATCATAGATACCTCGAACTGTTTTTGTAGTCTCTTCAACTTAAGTTAACCAAGTTTGACTGTATAGAAATAAAATATTTTTTATTTGAGGTACAGTAAAGCGTTGATTATCCACTCATCAATTACCTGGACCGTCAATTATTTATCCGTATTACAAAAATTGTGTGCGTGCAAGTGAAGATCATGCTTTACGATTATTACTGATTGAAAAAGCTATTAAGCCATGGTGTTATTATTTAAATAAATACATTATATTTTTTATATATGTATGAATATTATGTTTAGTATTGTATCTACCAAATTAGATTTTTATTTTATTTTTAAATTTTTTATGGTTATTTGATTATCCGTATCCCCTCTGTCCCAAATAGTGTGGATAATTGACGCTCCACTGAAATACCTATGTACGCTGTACTCTTTTAAATATTAATAACTAAAAAATATTATTCAATTTTTTCCAGAGGAAAAGAGAAAAATCTGTTGTCCTAGTTGTGATAGCTATATCATTGTACAAATAGAAGAAGAGCTTCTTCCATCTACTTCTAATAAGCTACAGCATCTTTCAGAAAAAGATGAGCTAAATGTTGTTGAAGAAGAAAACTCTAATAATTCAACACCTATTAACTCAAGATCTAGTAAGATAAAAATATATTTATTTATAATATATATTATTTATTTAATAAAAATATCAAATTTTAAACATTTTAAGGCTCAGAAGAACCAGAACAACGAATATTTTCTAGTAATGATAGTGATGTAGAAGTCATAAGTAATCCTAGTGAGAAATCTGTAGAAATTCTAGAAGTAATATCAAGGTATGCCTGTCCAATATTTATGTTTTTAAACATAAAACCATTAGCGATAGAGATTGAATAAATAAAATATTAACCACAATTCAATATTTTTTTTTTCTAACAACCTTTATGAATTAATTGAAAAGTGGTTTTTTAATATTACCTAATTATAATTTACTTAGATTTAAAAGTGGCAGTGTCAATTGTTAATTATTGTACTATGTATAGATATTATTTAAATTATATAAAAAATATTATTGAGATTATTAAAATATAAAAGAAACAAATTATCAGAAAAATAAAGACACTTCTAATCTTTTGTTCCAGCGTAACATTCTAATTTAGTATTCTTTCATATTATGTTTCGTTTTGCAAATAGCTACAATAAATGTTGGTATGCAGATAGCTAATTTTGATCATATTGTGGTTTATGGATATTTTAATCTTCAGATGGTTGGATAATATATTGGTATGCGATAACGATGATAACATCATGAGCACTGTTACATCATACTATGATGTATTTTAATGATTATCAAAAACAAAAATTGTATAAAACCTACTTGACCATAATATTTATGTAGTACTAAATAATGTATACATAAATGATTTTAGAAAAACTAATACTTGATAGTTAGTAGAGCAATAAATAGTAATATATTAATAAAATATTTAAAGAAAACATGTAATTTTATAATATTAGAGGTTACATTATTTTTTTTAAGACATATTTTAACTGAATATTTTTTATTTTTTGATGTATAATTGCATATTCTTAAATACATATTTTATGATTTTTTAGTGCTTTTTAAGGTCCCTTGCTCTAATAATTAGTTATTTTAGACAGGGAAGTGAATATGTGATCTGCTACCATTTTATTTGAATATTTTAACATCAAATTTTTAAAAATTTTCTCATTACATTTTACCCCTGTTATGTGGTGAACTATTTAATATTTAGTTTAGGATTAATAATGATCTCATTTTATAAATATTTGATAATTGTTTTATTTTTAATTTAAATTATATGTGTGTTATAGTACAGAAACCAAATCAGAAAAACCTCACCTGACTGTTGATGTCCGAACTGCGTTAACTGAAAGTAGCTCTTCAGGTTAGTATTTAAACCATAGCATTAATAAACTAGAACATTAATATTTTTACCCTGTTGGGAATAAGATAATGAAAAACACCACTACATCCACTTTTTAAAACTATTTGGGTAATAACACTATCTCATGGGCCGAGTAAGTGTTTTGATTCTATTTATTTTTGTCCTTTATTTAATTCTCTCCATAATTTATAATTATGAATATAATTTATGTATTATGGGTAGTATGGAGTTTCTTGGCTTTGTTCATAGCACAAATATAGTAAATTTAGTGTACAGTGCAGTTGTGTAAATTTTGGTCATAATCTTATTTCGAACATTGTATAAATTTGCAAGGTTAATTGGTGAGTATTTTCATCAATAAACATTGAACATTTATGTATATGTATATATATATATATTTGTTTAATTCAATTGAATTTAAACATTTCTTACTGCATTGTACATAATTTTAATAATATATGATAGTTTTGTTACTTACGCCTTGAAGTTAATTTTAAATATAATCTCTATGTAAATAAACTAGAGTTATAGTCAGTTGATTATAATATATATATTATTTTAAACTTGCTTAATTTATTACAAGTTTATTTCATAAATATTTTGTTTGGATCTCCATTTAAAATATTATGAAATTTAGTTCAAGTTAATATAATAATTAGATATTTTAATAGCCGAGTTATTTTATGATAAATAAGTACAAATCTTAATAAAATAACTGACACTAACAAATTCCTTTTTAACGGTTCAAAAATGTAACTTTTACATTTTTATTTATTGTGGTTTTTGTTGCACTTTAATTGAATTAATATTAATATTACTGCTAGGATCAATGACAGATAGTGTGTGTACCGCTTATGAAAGTCGAAAGCAACGCAACAACAGTTCATCAACAATGAAAAGTACTGTATTAATAAATATTATTTGATAATATACTTGTCTAATGAATACATTTCAAATATATATATATATATATTGTTTGCATTATAAAAACAGGAAGTAACATCGATTCTAGGATTCCATCGGTAGTAGATGTGCCTATTAAGTTCTCTTATGATGATTTTGTATTAATTGACCTAAGATTAAAATCATATGTTCAACATAAATTTTTTGGGAATGAAGAAGAATTTGTACTTGTTTTTCGTGTATGTTGTATGATTATATTTGTTTTAAAATATTTTGTTTAAATTAAATAAAAATTATTTTTTATTTGATAGTGTAATTGTATAATGACAAGCCCCGATCACCGACTTGATGGGTGTGTGATCATATCCAATAAATCATTATATATATTTAAATTCATCGGCCAACCAGATGAACTGTAAGCAATTATAATATTGATTAATATGTTATTCTTATTCTTCATTAAATTATTATAATCTTGTACAGCTTACAAAAAGTGTCTAGACATCGACTGAGTCTTGTTAAATCCATAGCTACTCTTCCGTGGAATGTTGGTCTAGCCATTTGTGTCAGTCAACCAGAAAGAGACATCAAATATACATTTGTTCTCTATGTGCCACATATCACCATACGATTAATTGCATTTTTAGAAAGTATGTGTTAATACAAATGTTGAATATAAATTCTATTCACTCTTCACCATTGTTACAGGAATAAAACCATTTGGACAACGAGAAGTATTAGTTTCTTCCCCAAACACTAATTCTTATCTATACGTCAACAATATTCTTTACAAAAATGAACTGCACTTACCTATAATTCACGTGGTGTTCTGCGAATGTGCAACAATCATCTCTGATAATGGTATGGTAATTAATGGGTACAATATTATTTTACTTTAAATTAAATCTTATTTGGTTATTACCACTTTTAAGCCTAAGCTAAAATTACAGGCATATGTTTATCATAGAAATATAATCAATGTATACTATATTTATTTTAGGACTTGTAGAAATAATTGACTTACCAGGTATTGTGATTACCGAATATGAAGTGGTAGTATTAGGTGGTGAATGTGCGTGGCTGATACCTTACGAAGACCATTTCCCAACATTAGCTCACGTTCAGCAAATGAGTTCATTCAATTGTATTGTTAGTTATTCAAATTTAAAATTACATGTTTATTAAACAAAAATGTAAAATTAACTCATTTTGGTTTTTTGTCAACAGGATAAAAATGAAGAGACACTTAGATTACAATTTAATGATAATGTATCGTGGTTATTAATAGTAAATCATACTGAAGCTGAACATCTGATGGGTGAAACAATAAGAATATTAACAAACGCTAAACAAAAATTGTGTTCTGCCATGCAAATGACCTATTAAAATTGCTCAACTTAGACGAACCAAATCTTTCAATAAAACTGTTACATCTCAAAATATCTCAGAAGTATGCAATTGAAATTTATTATTTTTTAAATGAGAATATTTATAATACTCTTAACGACATTAACATAATTCAAATTCATGTGTTCATTTGATTAATTGTTATAAATGCATACCAAGAGCATAATGTGTAACTATTTTATTCATTGTTATTTCTGCATATTTTGTTTATAAAAAGTATAAATTATTTGTGAAAAAAGTAATTATATGTTATATTCATTAATAAAAATATATCATCTTTATATTGTGTAATAATTTGCATATTTTATTAATGATATGACATATGAATTTGTAATTGAGAATTTTTTTTAGATTAATATTGTGGTTAAAATTATTTATCTTAAAAAACCTGTTGATTTTTGTTTCGATCTTAAAACTACACAACTTTCAACCATATACTTTTCCCAATTTGAAATTTAATGAATTATGCTTAATGTATGTGCATATTTAGAAATGTCAATTTTGGAGGTTTCTAGGTAGAATATACCAATTGTATTTCTACTTTCCGCCAACGCAAAAATCAAATAATCAATGTTTTAATCTTAACAACTATTTAGGCAAAGGTGGAAAGTCCAAAATTCCAGAAACATAACACATAAGACATAAACAATAGATTGTACTTCTAAAAATAAATTTAAACATATTAATTGGACATGATAAGACGCTATGAAAAAGCTCATTGTATCAATAATTTTTAAAGGAAAATTGAATGTAAAATTATTATAATAATATATTTACAATAAGCTTATAAACTATTAATAATCAACAATATGTCAATATTTATTAAAATCTTCAGGAATTGTACAGTTAAATTAAAAATTAAATATCTTTTGGGAATTGGAAATTAGAAACTTATAATAGTATAAAATAATTGTTACTAGTTAGCATTGAAAATTGATGTATGAAATAAAGGTAACAGGATTAACATAAGGTATAGGTAGTAGCATAGTAAATAAAGAACACGGAAAATTATGTTCAGATGATTTAATACTTTTTTTTTATTTTATCAATCTTTTTCTTTTTCTTTTGAACACAAACTTGTAACCTACGAGTTAATATTAATATATAATGTAAATATGAATCATGTGTCACTAAATCAATAAATAAAATACCTTACAAAATTGGAAATTTATGAATCAAATAATAAAATAATGGTGGACATAATAATTTTTTAAGTACAATAATTACAGCATGTTACATATTAATATAGTTGTTATATAGTTTGACTTTGCAATACATGTTCTTCACTTAATACCTAGTTAACATGTGCAATTAGCAATTTTTAACAAGTTTTGTATCTAAAAAATATATTTGATATATTTATAGACTTTTTTACAATATTATAAAAATCAAACAATTGATTTAAATACATTTTTAAAATGTCATTCTAATTTTTACATAATTTTTATCTTATTGCTTCATAGAAGTTTTATTATAGATCACAGGTTTTGACATACTTTTATTTTTAATATTACAAACCAAATCAGAAAAAATGATAAAATATCAATAATAATAATAATAATAATAGTAATAATTAGAATAAAGCATAATATAAAATTTTGTGGTCTTGTGTACATGGTTAAATAATCATTCAAATAAAAAAAAGCTATCAACAATTAATAACAACGTTGATGTAAATTATATGTTTGAAATAAATATAAATATTATAAATAGTATATTAGTTTACACATTTAAAAAAGTAATATTTAACAAATAATTTATGAGTATTATTAAAACTAATACCATTTACAATTAAACATCAATCCAAACACAGTGCTCTTTGAAAAATTATTTTCAATAAGACATTACAAACGAATAGTTAACACTACTTTCATAAAATTTAATTGAAAGCCTATTAAAATTGGATTTCTTAGGTATCTCTATTATAATGTTTGAAACATCAATGTTAATAAATAATAATCATACTTAAATAATGACAATAAAAATTATTTCAATAATATATAAATTTTAATCAGTGAATAATATTATGAACTCAAATTATTGCTGATTTTTAGTAGTGATTGATGAACCCGAGTTCAATACTATATCTATCTGTTATCTAATATACTATATGTATAATTTTAAATGTTATCGAATATTCAACGATAAACTCAGACAACTCTGAAAAAATTCAGAAAATAATGAAGTATAAAATAAATTGTTTACAAATCCAATATCTGTGCTAGTAATATTTATAGTAAAGAAATTTAAGAAGTAAAACAATTATAATAATATATACCTAATTGTAATATTTAGAAACTATGTATTAAATATTTTGACATATTATCATCATGTAAAATAATATTATTTTCTAGTATAAAGAATTTTTTCTGTATATAATGTACAGCTATATCATATTTATGTATAGTATAATTTTTTTTTTTAATTTTAATATTAATCTTACAGCATTAGATAATATTATTATATTGAATTATAATAATATGGTAAATCATAGAAATTAATAAATAAATATTATTATACACACAAATGTAAGGTCTAGCCACCACATATATCAGCAATCAGCATTGATTATATTGAAAATGTAATGGTGTTAGGCCTTACATTTAAATATATAACTAAATACCTACATTTAAATAAATTAAAGAGAAACTAAATAAAAACTTAATTTTTAAAAGGTGTACATACAATATAAAACTGCTCAAAAAGCTGATAGTTTTTATCAGGTACAATTAATAATTTATTTTGGTTTTTATTTGTGGAGGAAATACTTTTGATAAAATATCTGTATACTGGCCAAATATTACAGTTTTTATTGTGTGGTAACTTAAACAGCAATGAATGTTTAACTTAAACAACATATTATATGATATATTAGGTAAATTTAATAACACTTAGCACTGTATTACTTTATTCTAAATAATTTATTTCTATTTCTCTTCAGTTATAAACACTTACCATATATTATAATATTTAAAAATAAAACTATCCGATTTATCATCAAGTAATATAATTTTTTCTTATTTAATATAAATACAGTAGCAATATAATAGCAAAATATAAGCTTCAAGTTATTAGTGCTTATATTGAAGAAGAAATAAATTGTTTAAAATAGGTAATTTCCTAATTAATCAGTTACTAAAAATTATAAATAATGCTGTGAACTAATTTTTATAAACTGAATATAATAATTATATAATTAATAGTCACGCATTTTTTTTTAGTTTTAATTTTTTTATACTTTTCTATTTTGTTAACATTTTTTACTTTTTTTTGTATCTTTTGTTATTTTTTCCCTTGACCCAATGTAAGCTAAAATAATATTATTTCATCCTATTATAATTTTACTAACTGATTATATTAGAAGCCAGTATAATTGATTTTTTTTAAATGTCATTTAGAGTTAACAGCATTTACGATTGTTGTTAGCACCCGACGGTCGCATGTTCTTGTCTGCCCTTCTCAGTCTTTTGTTACTTGCGCTCAACATCAAATTTACACGATTGATATGTGTCAGCTGGTTGCGGCTTAAAATACGAGTTTCTCTGTGTGCTTGCAGCTGTGAATAATATGTTAAAGTAAATTAATACACTTATGATAAAAAAAAAATGTGGTGTTAGTAATCTCTGTATTAAGCCATAGAATAATTTCATAAATTGAATAGATTAATTTGAAATATACAGTTAATTGGTTATAATATCATAGCTGATCTTACCTTCTGTGCTTTATTGGTGCCAGCTATCATTGCCAGCTCTCTTTTAAGTAACTCGTGCTTGTAAGCATTTTCTTCAGGCCGAGACACTAAAGAATTAAGCGCAATGGAAGTCGTCAATGGTATGATGATGTTCTCCTTTTTTACCGGAGACTTTTGGTCCCTCTTTTCAATTACATCACATTTTGGTCTTACCACTGCTGTTTGGGTAATCGGATGCGAATCTATTATCTCATGTTTTACCTCTTTCACAATAGATTTTTGTTGTACCTTCTTTTTCTTTTTTTCTTCAGTATCTATAACAGATACAGATTTTTGTGCTTCAACACAAATTGTTGAATTACTGATCAACTTTTGTTGCTTTTCAACAACTGGTTTTATAGCATTTTTTTTAGGTGTTTTACAGCTTTTTGGCACATCAGATTGTATGATGCTAAAGGAACTCAACCTGACCAGCCGTTCTTGGGCACGAATTTTAGGAACAATTATTTCTTTTGGTATCTTTTGCGACTCATTTTTCATTAAATGAGGCAATGGGCATGGTGGTTTGCGGCCTTTTTTCATGGATTTTTTAGGAGTTAAGACTTTCATTACTGTCTGTGTTTCTTCTTCCATAGGCAAAACTGTTTGAGGTGATTCAACAACTTCAACTTTGGATTCAATTTTAACATGTTTTATTTCAGACAAGTCGTTTTTTTGTTGTCTTCGTTTTAATGATGCAGCGACTTCTTTATAGCTACGAATAGCTGGTGGAGAGCATACTTTGGGCTTAGAAATTGGAGCTAATACTGGAAACATTTCTGTGTGAGGACGTTCAACTTTTTTAATCTCAACAACAGGAGATGATAAAACACTTGGTACATTGCCCAAAATAGTTTCAGGTGCAATTTTGAATTCGTCAAGGGGAACAGATTTTTTCACTGTCTTCTTCTTGGGGTGTTTAGGTAATTTTTCTTTACATTTTACAGCTTCAAATACAATTGGTGTATCGTCATCAAACGATTCGCTATTACTCGCAATTGAAGCCAGAGTTCTTTTCTCGGGCATTACTGAACTCACAGTAGGGCTGTGATATACAGACATGCTTGGATGTTCAATGAGAAGATTCTCCAAAGGTGTCGTCTCCATGTCTGCTGGACCAATAGACGTGAAGCAAGGAGGAGGAGTAACAAACCAGCCTTCTTCATTTTGACAGGAAGAAGATGATCTACTGTGGCGATCAACAACACCTCCACACCCTTCATCATCAGTCTTTTTAGAGTCCGACTCAGATTCACCTATTTAAAATGAAAATAAGTACCTAATCCATAACCTAACAAATAAAAATGTATTATTTACCTTTTCCAAGGATAACCCAGTCGTCAGATTCGTCAATTTCGATGGGTTCAAAGTTTTCGTCAACTTCGATTAAAGAGTCAGGGCAAGGATCAGTGATAACAACATCGTCACTTTTTTCAGTAGCGTTACTTCCTCCGTAGAACCAGCTGGATAAGTTCGAAAACATTTTGGCTTGCTGTGAACAAATCTCAAGTTATAAGAAAATAAATAAAAATACCAAAAACTCTTAAGCCTAAGTAATTATGGCGTGTAGTTTAGTAAGACACAGTTAAAACAGAGAAGAATTGTGTAGTAAGTACTATATAAGTAGTAACGGTTTCAAGATAGCAGTTTTATTAGCTGTACCTGTATGTACTTAAAAATAGTTTATCATTTCGGTTTTTTTTTATGTGTTGACATAATAACAAATACTCGATAAAATATCATATTTGAAGATTTATAACCAACTACGAATAAAAGCTGGTTTATTTGCAGAATAAAACTTTAGACTTATGTAAACTTAATTAATAATTATGAAAAAAAAACGCAATGCAAACTAATTTGATTAATTAATTATTATACAATTTTATTGCACGTGTCAATAGTTTATAAGTACTACAATGTCAAGTTCAGTAAAACTAGTTTTGTTTTAATACATTTTCATTATTTATGTTTTATGTAATGCGTATTTGTGATAATAATAATATTGTTATACTGTTGATATTGGAAAGTGGCGAGTTGTGACCTTGAACGTAATAAATCTGGACTATATTGTGTTTAAAACAGGTATCTCTTATAAAACAGAATTATTTTTTATTAAACATAATGACTAATAATAACTACAACAGTTAACAAGGTAAACAATGTATTTTGTTTTTGTTTTATCTTCTCAAATACAGATTTAATATTTTGTTCTATTGTAAACAATTGAAATTTTATTTTTTGTAATTTGATATTCATAATTATTCAGATTTATATTTATTACTTGTGTCTTGTGATTCGTTGAATGTCTTTAATTTTCATAAAAATTAAGTAAACCGCTTTTATTTTATAACAAAGCATCATTTCTTTAACTATGGTTAGCTGTACCTATCTATTAATACCATACTACAAACAACCTATTGTAGAAGATAAATTGAGTGTTGTGAACTATAGGCAGTGGTTAGGTTCAATAAATAGCTGAAGTATCAAAAATATAGGCTATATAGAGTTTAACGACCCAGGTAAACTGAATTGAGTCTACAAGTGGCATAAAATGAATTGGTATATGTCATTGAGTACCTATATGCGTGATGTACTCTAGTAAAAATATACAAAACTTTAAACTATAAAGCAGTATTCTGTCATTTATACATTTTAAGTAAAATACTAAAATTTACCGTTCTTCGAGAAACCGTCACATTTTAAATTATAAAATGATATAACATTAAGAGCACCCGAGTACAATACCTTTATTATTTTATCTCTGTAGAATGTGGCACGAATAGTTGTGGTCAGTCAGGAACTGAAACAAAAATAAAAACTATTAATTTTTGAGGTTTTATTTTTAAAGGAAAATCATAAATTGCACAAATGAAATAGTGAAAATCATCTATAATTAAAATGTCAAAAAAAAAGGTTTTGGCAAGTGAAAGCGAACGTAAATTAATAAACAAGTGGACTTTAACACACAAAAACAAATATACATATATACAACACATTTTCAAGCCAAGGGCAGCGAGCCGAGCTTTGCCAATACATTTTGCCAACACAAAACAAAATATGAATCTATTATAATTTGCCAAACAGTGACCAGGAAAAATTAACTACGAAACTTAAAGTAAATGCGTTATAATGAAATTTTTATTAAGACAGAAGTCTTAAATTATATTCAACGACCAAAAACTATCGAAATTTCACATAATATTAAAGTTTTTTAGGCCTACCTATACGTAATAATATGATGTTAAAAATCTTATTAAGCAGATACCTCTAACACGTAATTTCTAATTACCAGACCAAATATAACATAACAACACACTGATGTCAAGTTATAAGATACCTAAATTAATAAAACTAATTCAAGCGTTTTTGCAATCCATCAAAATAAAGTTTCATTTTAAAATATAGAAATTATGATTAATATAGTAATATAATATATATATAGGATTTGTTTGTGTATTCATTATAATATGCTCCCAATACATTAAACAAATTTTCCAAGGATTCAGAGACCATCAGTATTATTTAAATTGCAGTATCTATCATTATCAATACATTAATAATTTATATAAATGTAAAAAATGTTCAGTGTTGTGTTTCAAATGAGTTTCCTTGCAAACTTCACCAGCAGTGGTTATCTATATTTTGAACCGAGAACTCAGATTTGTTAATATTTTGTTATTCTTCCACTAATTAATTATACCCACCAAAAGCAAAACTTTTTTTTAAAATAAAGAATTTTAACAAAGACAAATTTCGATTTACTTCTTCATTTCCACAAAGAGTTTCATCGCACTATACAACAGTGTTTTTTTTTATCTTATTGTTCAAGACATATAACAAATATCTGAGAAAGGATTATGAGCATCGAGCACGTAATTATTCTCAAAATTGGTTTAGATTCGGATTATCATTTTTTGAGCCATTGTGAAATTCGTCGTAATATCGTACACTTGGAGTATAAGTGTATACACAATATATATACTATAATGACAACGTTATATACAACAAGGCAACAAAGAAAACCGGTTTGTTGATCATCCAACTCTCTCTCACTCGCTCATCTTCTCACCACCCAACTTATTTTCTTCGACATTTTTCGTTTTCTACGTTCATTTTAAACGACGCAGTAAGATACAATGATATAAACTACAAAGACCATCTATGTACCAGATTCGTTTTCCCGCACACGATTGTGTATTATTCATTTCTATAAAAAAAAAATGGAAGATATTATTGACTAGATTATAGATGAATAGACGATGAAGTTTATACGACCATTATCTATATTTAAAAAATGGGATTATTTATTTTATTTAATATTAACTGTGTCGTAAGTTTTTGAATAATTGTTATTTGTTACGCATCGCTTATCAACATCATGAATTAATTATTTTATATGTACGAGTATATTGAAATTTAGACTATAACATAGGTCAACAATCGGAACGAATTTACGTATTAAAAAAATTACTTAACTTATCAGAGTTTATTAAGACACGATAACAGAGAAAGTTCAACACAATTATTCAGTAAGAGGATTTACCTACTCAAATTGTCTTATACTTTTTTTTAAATTAAATTAAAATTTATTTATTTACCTATATATTATACAACAAGGTGATCATCCAGCACCAATAGCATCAAGGGCACCTAAACCCCGAAGCGATTAATGTTATAACTTTTAATAATTAAATATTTTAAGTGTTCATTTGAGCTTATAACGTTAAAAATCAATATTACTATTGTGTAAAAGATTTAAAAAACGTTATTAGAAGAAATACAGGATGAGAAAATATAGCCTTGTTAAAAATAAAATTGCATTTTACAATTAAAACAAGGTCATTATTACATTTTATTGTCATATTTTCTTCAACCGTCATCCGATGCGCTTCTTAAAACAAGAATTATTGTTGTGCATCAATGCTCTATCTTGCCTATAATCTATAAAACAGAGTTGGCGATATGCAATTATACGTATTGCATTGAATTTCCTCAAGTCATATCGCAACAGTGCAACACAAAAAAAAATACATGTGTAGTAGTAATGACAATGCAACGAAATCTAGGGTATGCAACTGAGTAGGTACTGACAAGTTTTATAAGTTGTATTATTACTATAACTATTAGATTTGTTATCTGGGGGGGGGGGATATACGGTCCGGCGGAGTGTAATTGACTTTGCTCAAATAATGCCATAATAATATATTTTAAATTCGAATAATTATCGTTAATGTGAATATGTGATGCATTTTTGGAAAACAATGACGCAAATACGTGAAAAAGTAGGACGGTAAAAATACATAGTAATTATACTATGCGTTCAAACGAATTGGGAAAGTAGGCACGTTTTGCAAGTTAATACAACATTAATATATTTATTATTGCAGATTTTTTTAACGTCAAAAATTCCCGGATGACCTCCAACCGTCCTATATTCGACGCGCGCGCGTGTACTTAAAATTTTTATTATTATCAAGGAAGGTGGTTTACGACCGTCAGGGCCACAATAAGATATCGGACGATATCCGAGTTGTACTCTCGCACAGGCGTCAGGTTGTACGCCATGTCAGCGTCGTACCTACGCAATAACGATTTCATTCTCAGTAAAATATTTCGTTCTTATTTTCGATGTAGATATTAGTATAATGCTACGACAATATGAATAATGGTATACAGAATACAGTATTAAAATATATTATATTTTTATAACAGGGAATAGCAGGTACCCGTAGCGAGTAAGCAGAGAATAATAAAAATATAAAATAAATCGTTACGGAACAAAAGCGACGGAAACAGCTGATCGACTATGTACGGGTGGGCGGTGGAGCGCGGCGTTCGGGAACAAAGACATTCGTGTGTATACAGAAACATATAGAATATTATGTATATTGTACACATTATACATAGCTGTTAAATAACCCCTTCCTTAGTTCTTTCTCCGTATATACGATATACCATCAACTCATCACTCTCTTTCTCTATTTCTTTCTTCCGAGTTCCGACGCTCTTCGATCTCCAACTACCAACGACATCGTCAAGTGTGTGTGTGTGTTTCGCGATTCTTTGTCTCTTCACTCGTCACAACGCGCAGGGCCCGGGCGAACTTCTATCGCAGCATTATAATTTATGTATGATATTATTATTATATACTTTGATGACATCCCAATCCCAGTTGTATAATACTATAATGACTGTAGTACTGTACGATTCAATAGGTATTATATTATGGTAATATTATACGATTTCTCAAGCTGTATAAGGTTTGAATTCGTCGACGATGTTCGTACACTGAAATGACCCTGAACTACACGATATGTTACAAATTGTTATTTATGTTATTTATAGCGATCGGATGATAAATAGACCACAGCTGATCGTGTTATTTATAAAAAAAGTACTATTGTTTGTATTTAATATTTTTCTCAATATTTACATAATAATATTATATTTCATCCATTACCTAATTCATTATCGCTGCCGAACACTACATAAATACAACTGCCCCGAAACTTCACAGACAACCAGCTTATGACAATATCATCGCTGAACCGCCCGTGTCCGATAATATTAATTGGGTTAATGGGACGAATTTTTAAATGTAGACGTAATAATAAATAATTCAAGACGAAATTATTATAATATATTTATTTCATGAGCCAATGACGATTGCCGATTACAAGTCTATTTACATTAAATATTTAAATATCTATTTATATAAAAAGATATTTTAATATTTTATAAAATCTATGCCGATTATTGACGTACAGGGTATATTATTATTAATTAAGACAATCAAGTTTAATTTCAAAAAGTAAATTATCATACGCGAAACATACTATTAGACGTAACGAGAACAAAGGATGGCATAAAACGCAAAACGCCCATTAATCACCTACTGTTTGCACAGATTGCGCAAAAAATTATTATACTTCGATACAACTGGGGCAATTAACTATATTAAAAATAAACAACGACTCACCTTTATAGTATGGCAGATAGCAATAGAATAAAATTATTTATATTTACAAGAGATCTTCGTAAACTGTTAATACGATTAAAATTAAAATTAACGTTTTATTATACTGTACAAGAAACAAATAAATTAATATATCTAAATATAATTATATATATACTATGAGTGTGATATAATAATATATTATTACGATTAAAAACAAAAAAAATTAAATTAAAATATGTGTTTGTATATATTTCAAAAACAATAATACAAAAACGAAAACAAAAAATGAAAACGGACCGACAACCAGAGCGAGAGACAGATGAAAGCCAGCTGATTGGGTTCTCCTCTTGGTTTTACGGGCCGACCAACAGACCCCCACCATTGGTCGCCGAGCTCGTCGGGGGGATGACGTCACACAAACTGCGTCGTATTGATCACCGTCGCAACACCATACACAACAGCACCAGAAGTAAGCCTCATCGAACACACACACGCTCACACATGCTCACAAATGCGGGCACACACGCTCAAACTTGCACACACAAACACGGCCGTAACATCGAACCGTGTGTAAAATGCTTATGTATAGATCGACCTGAGCGAGAGTGCGCGCGCATACGACCAGCGAATAAATAGTAATTGATCATTGAGCAGTGACCATTTCGGAATAATAATAATAATATTATATATTATACAATATTACAACCATAATAATTTTATGCGTATTGCGTATTAGCTTGTAGTAGTTAACTGGGTAATATAAATATAATATTATTACTTATCATCAAACGGCATTGCGTGTTTATTTATTTTCCGTTTAGATAACCATTTGTTCACGAGACAAATAGACAGTGAAACACTGCAGTACTGCACTCGGTTATAATAATAACATAGTAATATTATTATAATAATAATATGTCATTTGTACTTTGTTGCGTCTTTTCGTCGTCTGCAATAAACCGACTATTTTGAGCGAATTGCGCATCATGAAAATATAATTTAAAACATCATAATATTATATTTTGTGGTTTAACTTTTCGGTCTTATTTTCCCACTAGTTCATCTGATACATAAACGCTCTTAATCTTTTTTTATCGACAGTACGAAGTATTATTATTACGGTTTCCATGACGACTGAAACCTTAATGCCTGACGTGTTAAATATATTTCGGTGTAGACTTACGGAAAAACGGCATAGCCTCATCCAGTACATGAAAATGTATATAATATTATACAAAAAGTCTCACAAATATTTCGTAACGAAATCCGTTTTCATTAGGTATTCGAAAATATCGACATTATTATAGTCGTTATAGATTGGCACAATAAATAATAATTATAATTATATCATACGTAATTTACATAATTATATGTATCTTTATAATATATATATAGCGCTTCGTAGGCAACACAAATCAGGGATAAGCCGTATAAAGTATTATCATTTTATCATAGACCAGTTACTGGTAACCTAGTAACCGTTGCCACTGTAATGCCACAGTAAACTGTGATTTTGTATCGCCAACAATAGTTCATGGACCAAGGCTATATACAAAGTCGGAAGTCCTCGTGGTAGCCAAATGTAATCCCATATTAATCTCAATAAACCATATGTTGAGATGTTTTTATTTTTAATGTCACTATTTATAATATTATGCGTAAGAATGTACAACTTGTCAACATAAATATTTATATATTATAATATTACCTATCTCGTATATTATTATATTTTATATTTTTACAATAATTACTTAGTAATTACTCATATTAGGTCTTTGGACTTTGGGGTGAGCATGTAGAATTTGAAGGATTTTGATTTTTGACAGTCGAGCTATGTGTACGAATAAAATAATATAGGTACCTATATTTTATAAAATTACGTTAAGTATTTTCAACTTTGCGTAGTTTTCATTTTAGTTACGGGAGTGGCCACAGGAATCCATGTCGGGGAGTGCAATGCCCTCGTGAAGCTTTTGTGCCTTTGTGTAGGTGTATCCCGGCCAACGTATCGACTGGTGTTAATTCGTCAACTCGAACCTTGTACTGTTCGTAATTTTGTATAAAAAATAATGCGTGTGTACGTTCAAAATAATGTAAATGCATGCTCAAAACGTATATTATTTGTTTCTAGTCTACTCAATCGAAATCTATATGAATCATTTTTTTATGCAACGTTATCTATTAATATCTTGGCTCTGTCTAGATATTATTTAGGCACTTATATTATATAAGTATATATATATATATATATATTGTGTTCCTAAATACCACCAGTAGGATAGTCAGGATAATGAAATAGGAAGAGAGGTATAAATTAAACTAAGTTTTTACAGTTTTCGTATATCAATAATATGAATAATACATTTAGGAGGGGGGGGGGGGTTAAACGCCCAAAACCTTTCCTGGCTACATCACTGTATAGACACATTGTAATGAGTTAACTATACCTATGTCCTGTAAGGACGTTTTTGTTGTAAATAAGAAATAACAATATTGTTTGTGTATTTTGTGTATAGATTCATAGTTTGATGGTTATTAGAATATTTACAGTCTACAGATAAAAGAAGTCAAGTCAAAATCCATATATGCCTACTACGATAAAAAAGTAATAACATTTTTCTTTCTAAAAAGAATTGCAACATTACAAGCAATTTGACTCCGTACAGGTGGTTAGGCGGAGTATAACTGTAAACGATTATTATTAAGAACTTTGAACAAGTTGATAGCGGGTAATAGGTATATTTACATTTTAAAGTGTAATAAACTAATAAACATTAACTGGTGTAGTAGTGTACTAGTCTCTAGTAGAGAGTAGTTTCTGGTTGAAGATCGAATCTAGTATTGGTATCTGGACATCTGGTGCTGATAGGGTGTCAAAAATACCAAGTTTTGTTAATTTTACTGTAATTCATTTTGTAATAAAAAAAAACTTGTAAATAAGTTAATGTCGCTCCGCTAATCAGTAGATTACAATTGGGTTACTGAAATGGATGGTATTAAATTTGAATTCAATGATATGATATCATTATATACGAAAAACGATTCTGAGCGGTGACTGTCAGTCTAGGATATTAGGATATTTTAAACTTTATCAATTATATTGTTATTGTTTCAGAAAAAAAGGTATAGCCAGTATAGGTACCTATAAAATAAATTTCAAATTAATCAAATCAGATTCATTATGTACCTGACTCTTTCAGCCATTCATAGTAGGTACACATACAATTTATTATAAAGTATTGATATAAGTCATTAACGATATTAAATATTAATATTAGAATATAAACTATACTCTAGAAATTTTCAGTATCCACGAATATTTAATATTATGCAATTTCATCCAAATTTAAACATATAATAATAATAACTATAAAAAAAAATTGTGTCTGTATAGTTTTAAGATTTTTTTAAACAGAATTAACTACCTACTTACGTGGAACCTTGTTTCAATTTGTCAATCTCTAGCTATACAATTTAAACGTTTAGTACATTTTTAACAACTAAAGAATTTGTGAATTTCCAATTAAATACATTTTGTCAAAATTTGAACTTTAAATGGTTATATAAAAAAAAAAACGTGCATATGTATTTTTAATATTTTCCAACTAATATTATATATACACTTATACGGGGAACCTTGTAATAAATTTTCAAGTTTTATGACTCAATGAATACAATTTTATCGACATTTATAGAAATATAGATTCAAAAACTAAAAAAACGGAAAATTTCAGATGTCTATAAATAACTTAAAAATTGTTAAAATATATTGAAAATGTTGTCAAGTATAAGAATTGATGAAATAAACATTTGGTGTAAATTTCAAGTTTCTATAGTTATTAGTTTTTGAATAACAACAAAATAAGAATATCGGTACAAGAAAAAATGAGTAAATATACAATGTTGTAATTCAAATGCTCATAAAAATTTAAATCGACTTTCCGTTACACATTTATTATTTGAGAAAAGTAGGCAAAGTTATGAAGAATCTTGTATTGAATTTTCAGATCTTAGATTTAAAAAGATAATTTTTTACGAATTTCTAACTCAAAATGAATTACAATTTTTTGTGATTTTTACACATATTATTAAAATTCGAACTTTAAATGCTTATTAAAAAAAATTGTGGCTGTGTATTTTTAATATTTTTTAACTGTTATTGTAACAATATATATTACTATATTAGGAGGCTTAAATGAAATGTTAAAGCATTTTTACCAAAATAATAAAATTTTACTGTCATTTATAAAACAAATATCAAAAAGATTGAAAATGTTATTAAGTATATAAAATGCTAGCATAACCTGTTAGTGAAAATTGCACGTGTTTATGGTGAATTGTTTTTGAGTGATAACTATATATAAATTCAATTTTCTTAAGTACTGATTTTACGTAAAAAATTCCAGTTTGTCCCTAATTGTTTTTCGCATTGCTTTTGAAAATTATTGGGAAATTCGAATTTTCACCTATCCAATACACCAACTAGACTCACGTGCCATCCGGAGAAGTTGAAAATTATTCTACAAGTACAACTTATCGTGTACACTGCACAAAAAATTTATGATAAAATTATGTTTTTTAGTTGAACATTGTTAAAAATAATAGCACATTGTGACCACAAAAATAAACAAGAGCTATATTTTGAAATTAAAAATAGAAAGGGGGTATTGGCGCCGGCAGGCAAATAATTTTTAAGGATCAAAAAAGAAATTTGAAAAAATTATAATCTTAGAATACACTATGAAGTCTGCAATATGTATTCTCAAGAAAAATACATGAATGATAATTAAAGCATGATAAAATTATCTTTTTTAGTTGAACATGGTTAAAAATAATAGAAAATTGTGACCACAAAAATAAACAAGAGCTATATTTTGAAATTTAAAATGGAAAGGGGGCATTGGCGCCCGCAGGCAAATCATTTTTGAGGATCAAAAAAGAAATTTGAAAAAAATTATAATCTTAGAATATCTTAGACCTAATGATGGATAATTAAATCATGATAAAATTATGTTTTTTAGTTGAACATGGTTAAAAATAATAGAAAATTGTGTCCAAAAAATTAAACTATTGCTATATTTTGAAATTAAAAATAGAAAGGGGGTATTGGTCCCCTCAGGCTAATGATTTTTAAGGATCAAAAAAGAAATTCAAAAAATTATAATCTTAGAATACACGATGAAGACTGCAATATGTATTCTCAAGAAAAATTAATATAATAAAAAATAAAAGATAATTAAATCATGATAAAATTATGTTTTTTAGTGCCAAGTGGCTGATAAAGTTTGATAATTGTGTGCACAAAAATAAACTATAGCTATATTTTGAAATTAAAAATGGAAAGGGGGTATTGGCGCCCGCAGGCAAATCATTTATAAGGATCAAAAAAGAAATTTGAAAATATTATAATCTTAGAATACACAATGAAGACTGCAATATGTATTCTCAAGAAAAATAAATGAATGATAATTAAAGCATGATAAAATTATGTTTTTTAGTTGAACATTGTTAAATATAATAGCACATTGTGACCACAAAAATAAACAAGAGCTATATTTTGAAATTAAAAATAGAAAGGGGGTATTGGCGCCGGCAGGCAAATAATTTTTAAGGATCAAAAAAGAAATTTGAAAAAATTATAATCTTAGAATACACTATGAAGTCTGCAATATGTATTCTCAAGAAAAATACATGAATGATAATTAAAGCATGATAAAATTATCTTTTTTAGTTGAACATGGTTAAAAATAATAGAAAATTGTGACCACAAAAATAAACAAGAGCTATATTTTGAAATTTAAAATGGAAAGGGGGTATTGGCGCCCGCAGGCAAATCATTTTTGAGGATCAAAAAAGAAATTTGAAAAAAATTATGGTCTTTGAATACACAATGAAGTCTGCAGTATGTATTCTCAAGAAAAACAAAAGTAGGGTAATTAATTCATGATAAAATTATGTGTTTTTTAGTGGCAAGTAGCTAATAATGTTTAAAAATTGTGTCCACAAAAATAAACTATTGCTATATTTTGAATTTAAAAATAGAAAGGGGGTATTGGCGCCCGCAGGCAAATAAATTTTGAGGATCAAAAAAGAAATTTGAAAAAATTATGGTTTTGAATACACAATGAAGACTGCACTATGCATTTTCAAGAAAAATAAATGAAATAAAAAATGAAGAATAATTAAATCATGTTTTTTAGTGGCAAGTGGCTAATAAAGTTTAAAAATTGTGTCCTCAAAAATAAACAAGAGCTATATTTTGAAATGGAAAGGGGGTATTGGTCCCCTCAGGCTAATGATTTTTAAGGATCAAAAAAGAAATTCAAAAAATTATAATCTTAGAATACACGGTGAAGACTGCAATATGTATTCTCAAGAAAAATTAATATTATAAAAATAAAAGATAATTAAATCATGATAAAATTATGTTTTTAGTGCCAAGTGCCTAATAAAGTTTAATAATTGTGTGCACAAAAATAAACTATAGCTATATTTTGAAATTAAAAATGGAAAGTGGGGATTGGTGCCCGTAGGCATATGATTTTTAAGGATCAAAAAAGAAATTTTAAAAAATTATGGTCTTTGAATACACAATGAAGACTGCACTATGCATTTTCAAGAAAAATAAATGAAATAAAAAATGAAGTATAATTAAATCACGTTTTTTAGTGGCAAGTGGCCACTAATAAAGTTTGAAAATTGTGAATACAAAATTTAACTAGAATTGTATATAGTTGGTTGAACAAATTATGATCAGAAGACGCATTATTTACTGTGATTGACATTTGCAATATGAAATACTGGTATTACACTAATGCTCGTTTGGCTTTAAAACCATGATCCAAATTATGTCAATATTAATCAGGTATATACATATAATATTTTAAGTATTTAGTATTCATTATAAAAGCTAAAAAAAACTAATGCATAATTCACTAATATATAAGTATAATATTATATTTTAGTATATATGTAGTATTAATATTTTCCTCGCTAATTTTTAAATATTTTTCATTGTTATGTTGACAATTTCGAATACCTTGTTAGTTAGTAAGAAAGATTCTATGCAAAGATCACGATCAGTGATGATAGTCATCTATCATCACTTGAGCTCAACTTACCATTGTGTATAGGTACCTAACCTAAACTAACCTTCTGATAACTTATGTAGGTAACCATCTACTTGTCCGCGGGGAAGGCAGTGCAGTAGCCAGGGTTAGGATTTGAGGAGGGAACAAGTGTATACAGTACTATACACCCAATGCCCCTCGGGAAGGCTGACTACGACACTGGGTTTAATAAGTATCAATCTATATGATCGTAGAAAAATAAATGCTATTTGGGTAACGGCTGACAAACGGATGGTTGACTAGGACACTTTGAATAAAAAAATCCTTAGTTGATTTCCGATTTAAGTGTTTACTTATCAAGTTGTTCTATTGATTGTTAACCTATTAAAAATAGCTCTTATTATTAAGATGTTGAGCCTCTTGAAATACTTTTCTCCCTGCTAGATTTTTAGAACTTCGGTGCAACTGCTTCTTAGATAATATATTACCTATGGATAGAGCCATACCCATTTTTTTGATGTATATAACTTTAAGCACATATTTATATGACAACCAGTGTCTGGCCGCGATGAGTGCATAAATGAGTACTTATACGTGAGGGGAACTGTTGTTAACACATCCATAGTTTAGGTAAATTAGTACATTAGTCCTAATCAAAAATTTTCATCTAAACTTGCAAGTATGATTGGATGTAAATTGTATAAGTAATAACTAATAATTATTAAAAAATGATGTGTTTGTATTGTCTCCGACTTACAAAAGTCCTGTTGAAGAGAATGAGAGTGCGACATCCTCATTAAAGCACTACAACTTTTGTAATATTATTATATAAATGGTGTAATATCTAAATTATTTCCCCTTCCAACACACTAAAATTATAGTTATCATGCTTTTCTGGGCCCAAAACGTTTTATTTTTATATGGTACCTAATAAAAACCACCCTAGACACCAGAAATTGAATTATTAAGATTTTTAATATTTTTTAAATGAAACAATCTAAAAAAATTTTTACACAATCTTTTCTACAATAAAATATTATTATTTATTATTTCAACATAACATTTTGCAGTGTGATTGGTAATCTTTACATCACAGTGTCTGTACATTTTTTGTGACAAAGATCAAGTGTCCAGAAGAAAATTTAATCATCTAAAATATCTCATATTACATACTTATTGTTAATTATTATTATTAAAATGTTATAGTATGAAGTATAATATCCCATCATATAGACTTAAACAATGTGCAATTGGTTTCTTATTATTTTTATTATTACATAATATACGTTTTTTTTTTTTTAAACAAATCCTTCAGCAATTATATATCCATATTGCGTGTGTTTGTTTAGAAACACGTGAGTATGTGGGGTAAGGATTTGTCACTAAGAACCTAGGTGGTCACCCATCCAGAAGCTAGTGACGCCAGGCGATGTTTGACCACGGCAAACCACCGCGCCACACCATACCCCAAAATACAGTATACGACTAGTGTGCAGTGCATATACCAGGCCAGAGGCAATTTTTTTGTTTTCAAAACATCAACTGCATAACCTGATTTTATTGTTTGGTTTTAAACACATGTAAATAAGACGAGGATTCGTCACTAAGAACCCAGGTGGTTGCCCATCCGGGAGCTAGCGCGATGACAGTCGATGTGTTTACCTTTAGGTCCAAAATTTACTTTTTTAACATATAGAAACCATATCTATTATATGAGATAATTAGAACTTGTACGTCTATTTTTCATCAAGTTCAATAATGTTTTTTTGTTTTTTTAGCTAATAATAACAAAAAAAAGTATGTCACTTAAAATATTGAATACCTAGGTAATAAATACATACGTGAACAAGTGAACACTAGTATAGATTCCAACACTCAACTAAAATAATACTTTAAAAATGATTGTATTTCTCAGAAAAATTACCTATCACCAGATCTTATTTCTTCTTTCCAGCATTAGAGATTTGGATTAATTTAAAAAAAACTACCTAGTAATTTAAGTTGCTTTCAATTTCATAATGAAATTCTTTTAACTATTAATCACCTTCAAAAGTTGTTTTTCTTTTATCTGGACAAATTACTATTTCAAATTTTTATTTTAAAACATTTTATGTTTTCTAGAGCAAAGACTTTTATGCATTTTATATATTTTTTCTTTTTGCAAGCTTTATTGTATGCTTATTTCTAGGTTAGTAGTAGTATACAGCATATTAAAAATCTTATGTGATAAAATTCTAAATGTTTTAGGTGCATCTTTTGATAGTTTATCGAAAATCAAGCACTTAGGTAATTATTTTTATGGATCAAAATATAATTATATTAAATATGAAAGAAAAATGAAATTTTTACTAGCACTTAAATTTTTTTTTTAATACATACAATATACAATTTTTTAATATATACAATATATCATGTGTCTCAAATAACAGGGTACACTTTATTGCTCATTAACCTGTAAATATCTTTAATTCTGTTTGTTGGGCATTAAACTTGACAAATCAATCACAAAATCCTATATGACTTAAAATTCTTATAAGTTATGTATTTCTTCATTCTTTTTAAATGGAAATCCCTATTTTAAATATCATTTTTGGATATCATGAAATTCTCATACAAGAAAGGGCTCATCTGATCATACCAATCTAGTATGTCGGACTACAAAAAAAATAATATTTAATTTTCAATAATTTACAAAATAAATAATGCCATTGTACACTATAAAAAAAACCAAATTTACTGGAAACCAAACCAAAAAACTAAGAAGTATAAATAAAATATAAATAATCACACAGAGATGTTTAGATTCAAATAAAATAAAAATATATTATAACTATATTATAGACCAAATGATGACTAATAATAAATAAAGATCAAATAAATATATTAATATAATATCAAATAAAATTAAAATTATAGTAAAAGCTTTAATCCAGGAGACCAAGAATTAATAAAATTTCCATTTTCACAAATAGGCAAAACGCCTAAATTAGCACAAAAATACAGAGGCCAATTTAAAGTATTTAAAAAATAATAAATATATATCAGAATTAAATTATAAAGTAAAATTAATCTTCGATAAAAAACTAACTGAAAACATCATTCATGTTAGAAGAATAAAATCATGTTATTACAAGTTAACCATACAACAAAAATACAAATTTAACATAATAACCAATTAAAATGTCATAATTTACAGATTTCTACAAGACTATAGGTACCTAAAAATAATACTAATAATCTAATTACAAATCAATGTTCAAAAACAATAAAATAAAAATAAATAAATGTAAGCTACAAGAAATTAAATGGATTATCCATTCAGATTCCAGATCATAATCATGAAATCCTTATACAAGGAAGGGCTCATCTGATCATACTAAACCACCACAAAAACAAAATTCTAATTTTTAATAATTTACCAAATGAATAATGTCATTGAACACTATTGCCACAATCAAGCAAATAGTAATCTCGCCCTCTCTTTACAAGTAACTATAGTACCTACCTTACCTAACCTAACCTAATCTAACCTTACCTCACACTATCTATCTATCTTTCTCTCGATTTTTCTTCTGCTTCTCTACCATCTCTCTACACTATTTCTCACTCTCTCTCTCTCTCTCTCTCTCCACCCTATCTCTTTTTCCTTCTCTGCCCCCACTTTCACACTCCCAGTCCCTATAGTACCTACAGGTCATCGTACCTGATAATTGGTGAAAATATTTAAATACCATTGAGGAAATTATTAAAAAAAAAATTTTAAATATTATACCTTACTAATTTCCTAATTTTTATCATGATTTTATTGATAACTTGAATAGTGTTATACCAGTGGTTACAAAATGAATAATTTAAAAATTCCAAGTAATCTATCCCCTGATCAATTAATAAATTAATAAAATAAAAATAAACCTATTGAAAAATAGAAAATCACTTACCCAATATCTGAATCTACTATGAAACTTCATCTTCGAAACATTGTTAATACATTTCACACAGGCTTCACAACGAATATGATATTTAGTTGGCAAATCTTCACTGACGAATATCATCTCTGAAATTTCAATAAAATATTCAACAATATTTTCTGACCTATTAATTTTAGATTCAGAACGAAGTGATGAATGTATTGATTTTACAATGATGTGTGTTTCTTTTTTTTTTGTGTGTGTTTGTACAGCATAACTAGTCGAAATAATGCTTCAATTTCAAACTTTGGGGGTGGTTTCCGATGTAAAAGTGAATATCCTTGGTGCATTATAGAGGTCAAAAGTAAACATTTTCCAACAGTTTTCAAAAAAATCGAGAAAAACAAAAATAAAGTGACAGAAAAACAGGAATTTTTACGCAAAACCCGTTTTCGACCAAATCGATTTTTTTATATGGTTGTAATTCAAAAACTAATCACTGTAAATACTGGGAATTTTCACCAAATGTTTATAGTAGTGATATCTATATACAGTTTAATTTTCAAAAATTTGTATTTTTTATAGACAACTGAAATTTTCAATTTTCTTTCAATTGGTTTTTTGAAGTGTCGATAAAATTTTTTTGGCCCTGTCAAAATACTTGAAAATTTAATACAAAGTTTCTCATAAGTTATCCTTATATTGATTAAAAAATTATAAGAATACATTGGCACAATTTTATTTTATAAGCTTTTATGTTTCAAATTTTTACGAAATCGGTCGAAAACGCGAAAATTTGCAAGTAATTTTGAAGTTGAAAAATCATAAAATTGTTTGTGTTTATAACTAACGATTAAAAATACAACACTAAGTTTTCCTTCAAGTAGCTGTATAGAAAACTCAAAGAATCATTATGAGAAAAATTTTAAGTGCGTTTGAATTTTAAATTTTTACGAAATAGCGTAACGATAACGATTTATCCTTAAACCAGGTATATGTATATCTATGATAGTATAAGTTATAGAATATATGACAATATTTAAATATAATATATCCTAGACTGACAAATCATCTCCGTTCAGAATCGTTAATATATAGCTAAACAATCCGTTTAATGTTATTACGTGTTTTGATTATTTTATTCAAGAACTTTATACCTATACTGCCTTATGGCTACTAAAACTCTAGTACCGATCTATTTTTATTTTAATAATTTTTTATATAAACTTTAATTATTATTGCGTATTATAGTTTGTTTAATTATTTTATTTCTAGAATTCATGGCTATTATAATTATTATTCTATATTAATTTTTGAAAGATTGAGTTTTATAAAATGAATAAAAATTCGATTGCAATAAATTAGAGTTTGGTTATTTACCTTACGTTACGTTACTTCATAATAAATAATAACTGTACAATATTGAAGAAAATAATAACTCCTGAGTGTATGTATTAGGTAGATACACTATTTTAACAGATATTTATTATGTGTATGATAACTAAGTTATAATATATTTTTCATAACAGCTTAGTTCACCACTCAGTGATCAATTCTTTTAGTCTTTAGGTCATAAGGGCTTTATAGGTGTACCTACAATGTAATAACTTAATAAGTAATCATGATATTAGATATAAGATAAAGAATAAAGGTTATAAATAAGTATAAATATCTATAATATACATAATTTATCGAAATAAAATATATTTTATTCTAAATTCCTGACTTCTAACGTTGGATTTCGAACAAATTAAATTTATTACGAATTAAAATTGATCCCTATGAGTTTTGGAGACTGGAGTTATCAGTTAAAACGGATATTACAATTAACTAACTAAACAAAAATTTAAAAATGTCGACTACAAACACATACCTAGGTAATAATTATGAAATTATTATACGGCTGGCAACCTGAAAAACGACGCAGCGCGTTTATATTATTCGATCTCGCGTATCTCTTAATTTCGCGCTTAGAAATAAAATATACGTCAGCGATACTTGGAACTTGGGAATATATTTTTCGTGACGTTAAATATTTATTTAAACCCTAACATAAGATGCAAGCCTCAAAAGAATATGAAAATAAACTTACCTCAAACATCGACAGTGATCGACTCTTTTTCGGGAATTTGGTGAAATCCGAAACGTGTATGGGTACACTCCGATACCGACGTAAGAACGCATCAGATACTTAATTGAAGTTTGAAAATATTATTAATTATGAAATTAAAATTAAATGGAATACAGAATATTTTTAGTTCATGTTTGCTCTAGTGCTAATTGAAATTATAATTTTAGAATCTTTAATCGACTGCCACTTCTGATTCTGAAAAGACAATTGCCACAGATTATATTATTATGTTAAGCTAATAGGATAAATCCAAAGATATGTAATATTTCAATAAAACTTCTATTACCAAGGAGGTTCACGTTTATGAATAATGTTCATTTAAATAACTAAATGTGATACAACAATAACCAAAAAATTTTGTAATTTTAATTTTAAATTATAATATAATATATTATTTTTCTTAGCCTATTTTTGTTTGATTATTTTATGCTTCTTTTATGCATTACAGGTATTATATATCTAAAATAATCCGATTAATGTTTAATTTTTATCTTTCCTACCTAGTTATAATGTGTTAATTTATGTTTTAAATGTTTTATTCAAGATCTTATTATTTCTTCACTAGTTCACTAACCACAACAAGTTATCGACTAGAACTCGCACGCGGATACCTACCGGATCGTTTTTTTTTTAATAACGTAAAGATTAATTATAATTACTTGTATTAATAATTATTTATTTTACTTCGATAATTTTTTTAAATATTATTCTAATTCATTGATTATTAATTTTTGATGTATTGTGTTTTTTTTAGAAAATAAATAATAAATGCAATTTTAATAAATTATTGAATTAGGTACCTACGTAAAATATAAAATAACATATTCATGAAAAAAACTTAGACATAATTAATTTTTTAAGAAAAACAAAATTGTTCAATCTTATATAAGAAAAAAATGTTTTATCCTAATTTAATAACTTACCATTGTGTCAGTACCTACATATTATTATATTATATCATTATTGTAATATGGCATTTGTTGCCGATGTGAATATGCTCAATAAAAAAAAAAATATATATATATATATATATATATATATATAAAATTATTTACCTATAAATCTGTAAAAATTTAATTCAATTTTAAATGGTTTAACTTTTAAACTATATGTATTATAAATAAAATGTAAAAATAGGTAATAATATATTAATCTATGTCAGTTGTTGGCTTATTGTATATATTTTGTATAATATTATATACCCTAATAAATACCGAATGTAATTCATTCTATTAATCATTTTCTGATAATTTCTAATGTACAAAACCTTATCAGCCATAAATTTTAATTTAATTGTGTTATTGTTCTATGAAAATATTAACAGCTATTAAAAATGCAGAATTTAATATTACAAATAAAGTAATATTGGATGGTTAAATACTACATCTTCAGTGATAAGTACATGAATATGAGAACAGTAAGTAGGTACTTAGCAGCTCCACAGTTGCAATTTTTTACAAGCTATATTATTATAATATTTTTTTAGACGATTTACCATTGAAAACCACATATGACACATTCAAACAAATCAAATGAAAGTTCACAAAATTTCATTGAGCTAGTAGGTGCGCCAATGGAAACTTAGTGTTATAAAATAACTGACTCTAATAATAGTAAATAATAATTTTATCTTGATCTCATGTTTATATATGAACTTTATGTTACAACACAGTTTGTATTCTGTTTACAGATTTAGATAATGAAGATTTTGATGATAGTATTAAAGACAAGGACTGGAAGGAAAATAAAAGCTCAGGAACATCATAAGAAAGGTCTAAAATCAGAATTTGATGACATTTTAATTAGAACAAGGTGTCATAGTAAAGATTTTTGTAACAACTTTAATAAAAATACTATCGGTCAAACGGTTTTATAGAGAGATATTAAATTAATTAAAGTTAAAAAAGAATTCCCTGATAAATTGTTTTTACAACAATTTAAACAACTTATGGGCAAGCAAATTATCAAGAAATTATAGTTTTAAAGAAAAATAGAAATTCAAAAATAAAATTATCAAACATACATTACATATGAAATTTGCATTTGTTGAAAAGCCTGGAATCTTACAAATAAAAAAGATTTAATTTTATCGCGCAAAGCAAAACTTATTCCAGATACTTAATATCATTTTTATAAAAACTTAAAAATATCTGAAATTGATAATACTTATAACAAATACTAATAATAATAAAAAACTATGAAGATGGTGATTAATTTATATAATAAAATTAGACTTATTATTTATTTATTTTCAAAGCCATAGGTAGCATAATATTTTTAAACATAAGGCCATGATAATTATAACGAGTAACTTTATTTTTTACATTGTATTTCAAACAAGTATTACCTATTTTATTTAAATAATAATAAATTATTCAAATTCGTACATAATGTTATAGTCTTGTACTCTTCTTGTTCAAAAGCATTTGATAATTTTATAGTCATTAACAGTTTAGAATATATTTTTTTTAAATTTGTCATATTATTTATTACTTTGATACATAAAATTAAGCTTATTGACTTAAAGACAAGTAGTATTTTATTTTTTATTTAGTGTTTTATAGTAAATTATTTTTAAAGATATTGATTACATACCTACAACTATTAAATGATTAATTTTCATCCTTATATACTATATTACCTGTACAATTATAAATTGTAACTTTAAAATTTTAATTAAATTTCAAAAAAACTAACAATTAATGATATTTTATTACTCATTAATAATTTAAAGTTCAATACTGCCGTAATTGGATATATGACACAAAAATAAACATAGCTTAAATTCAATACTGCCATATTTTGGTATGTCTGAAAATCAATTTCTGTATGCAATACAGCCACATATCAAAATATGACAGTTTTGAATTTACTTAAAAAATTGTAAAAGGCCACAATAAGTCTGAGTTTTTGGGTTCAAGGGAATATTTTATTATATTTGAAAAAGTCACAATATAAAGTATGTTTAAAGTGCCTATTGTAGTTTTTAGTTTCAAATGCATAGGTGAAGAACTCTTTGCAAACATCACCATTGTAAAAGTGTACGAACGTGTACCTCAATTCTTTTATAATATTAAGCCGCAAAAGATTACCTTAAATATCAATTATTTTGGGCTTTGTTAGAGTCCGCGACGTGTATGCACTCCGACGTTGAAATGGAAACGCATCAGATACTGCTGAATTGGAGTCTAAAAATAATGTGATTTATGAAAAAAAAGATTAAACGGAAAACAGGATGTTTTTCGTTCATGTCTACTTTGCTATCTAATTGAAATGTTAGAATCTTTAATAGACTGCGTCCTCCGCAACGACTTTGACAATCGCCATGGATTATATTGTACTAAATCAATAAGAGAAATCCATAGATACCTAGGTATATATTATAATACTCGGTAATTTATAGTTACGTAGCACACAAAACGGAGGCAGACCGCATATTGGGAGATAGCCCTATATTAATTACTATTGACTGTTTCTTCATATTATGTAGGTATAGTCTAAAGAGCCATAAAGTAATATCTGCTGATACTCTGACAGTGTTGACTGCCAACCGTTAGCGTATTGCAGGTTTTTGTTACACTTGCTGCTTGTTAGTTCTCAGAAATCCTTAAATAAATAATAATGAAGTTTTAAGTATTATACATGAGAATTTTTCAAGCCTAACAGGAAATCAGTGGCATTATTTGAAAACTTTTACGAAGGCCACAATCCTGTCTAGATTTATCTTTCTTTTAGGCCAAAATATTTAAGAATTGGGCCAAATCACAATAATATTAAATTTAAAATATGCGATTGTATACCTCGCTTGGTCCAAATGGGGGGAAATTTAGGTGGTATTATATCCACCTCTCTCGGATCGTCATGGTGTAGAATGTGTAGATGATAGTATACTAGCTATTGTACAGAGTACAGGTGTGGATAGGGCGCTCGGGACACCGAGATTTTCCCGGTTAATGAAAATATTACTATGAATACTATACACATATGCATAGTGCATACATTATAGTATATTAGTATTACACATAGTACATACAAATAAAAGTAAATAAATACTATAATACTGATATCTATACTTAAAACTAGCTTAAATCTATTAATATCGTTGTAAGTATGACTGAGCAGCGAGGAAGTCCACCTTATTCACACACGTCATCATCGCACTAATCACCGCCACTGGTGGAATATGAGTATTATTTTTAATTTTTTATGCTTATTGACACGCAGGCCCAGGGTAGCTCCAACTACTGTCATTAATTAGTATAAATAAAAATAATTATTGTTAACACAGACATAACATTAAAATAATAAAATTTTTCCAACTCGCAAACTATATTGTCACTAGTTCACTACCTACGTCATTCGTCATTCTGTTTAACTCTGCAGGATTTTAGACAAGTAAGTAGGTACATTTTCTTATTATAATTAAATAATTTACGCTATAAACTGGACACAGATACACACACCATAGCCATTGTAATTATGTATATTATTGTTTTTGTAAATTATGTGACATTATTATGGTTATACGCAGTGTCCTGTATATTGTCCGCTATCACATATGTAATATATGATTATTGATTAGTGTTTGAGAATTCAATGAAATATGATACCTACCTTGCTATGTATGAAAATTCTATAAATCCAAATGTGACACAAGCTAGTAAGCTATACTAGATTCTTTATTTGTCGATTTTATAAGTTTTAGTTATGTGAATGAGAATGAAGATATTATAGATATCTTCAGATGACTTTAATTTAGACGATAAAGAACATCCACTAAGTGAAAATTCTGTAACAAGCGTTCAATTTGTATTCATTGTTGTTATATAATATACCTAGTTGAGTTATTCTTTGCATTGTTCAGCCTATTATTCATTATTCTTAGCTTATAAGTATGTATTAACTTTATTCATGTCACAAGTTTCTTATGAACGACTATTTTCTAAGCTCAAATATTTAAAAACAGGCTGCTCAATACACAATATAGGTACTATATATCATCATGTTCACACCTGGAACAACTTATGAATTTGTGATTTTAATGTGCACAGAAAAAAATTATTAAACCAACTCGAAAACAACACAAACATATTTGCATCTAAAAATAAACTATTCAAGGCACGAATGCATGATTGATGATCTTATAATATATAATATTTATCTTATATTAATAAGCTTATACCGTTTCAAAAGTTAATTTTAATTAATATATTAATAATTTATCTTACACACTTGTATTTATTGACATTTGATAAATAAAAACATTTGAGTTAGTTACTGTTTGTTTAACCAGTACAACCAGTATAAATAATAGAAGTGAATCTGCCAAGTTATCTTGTACAGCTATACATTTATAATTAATGTAATTTAAGTACTAGGTACTATAATAATATAATACAGTATTAAGTGGTGTGGTAAAATAATATAATAATACCACTTAAATACAGTTAGTGATATAGTAAAATTAATCAATTTAATTGTAATAGTGAAATATTAAATTCGTATTACTCCTAAAAAAAAAAAAAGAGGTGTAGGGTATACCGGGTTGATTCCCTCGGGATTGAGATAATTTATTGTTTTGTTAGATCTTGGAGATCACGTGGGTCGCAAGATTCTACATATTATATTTTTCCCGGCTGGTCAGATCAGAGGCGTATTTACGGGGGGGGGGGGGGGATCAAGGGGATCAATCCCCCACCATAGACTGTAATACACACAATTAATTATAGTCGTTACTCGTTATAATTTGACGATTATTATTTAAAATATTATGATCATTATTTTTTTTTATCAATAATTGATTAAATTTGCAAGAATAAAACCGCCGAGCGCTGCTATATAGTCAGATGGGCTAGATTTTTATGACTCCCAATAGAAAATAACGTTTTATGCTTGCAGACTGCAGTTCAGTCTTTGAAAATTGTTAAGTATTCGAATAAATGTAATACCTAATATGAATATGTATTCAAATACTTTTTCTGACCGTCAGATCATGCCTATCCATATCTTATTTTTGTTATCAAGTTAAGTTAATCTTAAATAAATTTTAATAGATTTGAAATTTTTATGTTAATGCAAGATCACTGATTTTATTAACCTAACCTAATTTGATTAAGTTTTTTGCGTAATATGAGTAATGAGTATGACTCGGAATCTATCTTTTACATTATATTTTCGTTTAAATTCACAGAAAAATATTCATTGTTCGTGTTTATAGTTAGTAGTTAATAAAGTACTTTTGCAATAATAATATGCGATGTACCTATACTTAAAATATTTATAAATATGCAAAATAAAAAATACCTTGAAACTAGCGTACTAGCGCTTGCTCTGCTCTAGTAGGTTTGGGATGTACCTATCTAATATCTTGATGACATTGAGTAGGTAGATCACTGTATCGGATGTTTTAAATTTGATTTCAATGATAAATCATTTTATCATACAAAATTATAGTCTTTTGCCTTAGAAACAAAAAATAACAAATTCGGGGATAATTTTTTTTCTCGCATTAATAGCAACCATTTATAAATATACAAAAATATCCATCGTAAATCTCAAAATGTATGTTTCAGCACTTTCCGGGGTAGGGTCTATCACCTATCACTTTTTAACTTAGGCTATTTTCTGCCCATATAGGTCTAATATAGCTCTGTACCAAATTTCGTCGCAATCGGTCCAGCCATTTAGCAATGCATAAAGAACAAAAAGATATACAAACAAAAATCTATTTATATTTTTATAAATAGATATACATAATACATCAATAATTTTTGATAGTACAAAATGAAAAAAAGTAACGTGTAGTTTTGTAACATTACTACCAAAAAATAATTTAAATTAGGTATAAATTACTTCAAAAGTAATTTCGTTTCAGTAACTTGTAACTTAATGTAAGTTACTCCTCAACACTTTCTTTAAGTATATTTAATATTGAAAGATTCCAAAAATCAGATTTTGAATAATTTCATTACTAAGGAAAAAGGGGGTGAGCATGCTTGGTGAATCACCCTGTATAACTAGACCTAAATACGTATTTTAGGAAATAAAAGTTGTATTTTGATTACATTTGTTTTTATAGCAAATTTTTATCTAGGTAGGTATACTTGACAGTTGACAATTGAACGAGGAAGTCATAATTGATGATGGTTATTGTGTACTTACGTCTTACCATCATGTTGATCAATTAATAATTATAAATTCAATGTATTTATTAAATATTAAATGTATTAGGTACCTATATCGTTTATAAACAATAAATATTGTGTACCTATTTAACACAACATTTTAGTATTTAACAGTCAACAGAGTAGGCTGGTGATTCATATGCAAAGATTTTTTTATTAGATTACAATTTAACACATCCATATTACAGTGACCTTATTACACTATAATATATTATACTTCACGGGGGTTTACATTGGACGTTATATATAATGTTAGCTTAAAATTTTTTTTTTTGATTTAGTTCTTTTTTAGATGAGAAATCATTTTTCACGATGTATATGATGTAGCAATCAAACACAGTTCAAGTTATAGTAGGTTACTTATCTGTAACTACAATAATTTAACATTCAACATTTCAACATTTTATAAAACAATTTTTGCAAGTCAAAAATATCCATTGTTATTAACACTTAGTACTTAGTACTTACCCTTCTACTATGGTTTTTTTTCTTACATCTATCATAAAATAATTTAAAAGAAAAATGAATTATAAAAAACAAATTGTTGTTTTTCGAAATTACCAAGATTTTCGATTTTGCTACTATAGCAATTTGTTTTCTATTATAGTTTTATGGTAGGTTGAAGGTTGAACCAATTTTTCCTAAAAAAAAAAATCACATTTATTTTATAATAATATAGAATAATTATTACTATAATATTATTTCATAATATACCTATATCATAAGAACTGAAATTTTCTTGTCTCATTAATCATTGGCAACATTTTTTAGCTGCCTCCTACGTCTATGGTCTATAATTGTTTGGTATAGTGGTGTAAAGTATTTTTATTATTTCTGTATTATGCACGAAAACTGTAGGTTTCGGCAATAAAATATATTGTAACTTAAAAGTGATTTTGAGTTTCGTATATTTTTCGGTTTTATAAAATACGTTTACCAAACCTCAACATTGTAACTATAGGTGGGTATTTCGACTTTTATAATTAGGAAGGTACTTTTTATTTTAATAGGTAACTAATAATTAATTCGTTTTTGCTGGGTTTGAATATTTATTTTAAAAATTAGATAGGTACTGTTACCCTGCGATCTCCCAAATACACAACTATGTAACTGGTAGACGAAAGCGGGGGAGCAGAAGCCCAGAAAAGAAAATCAATATATTATTAAGATTTAATTCTAAGCTTTCTCTTTTGTACATATACACCCATGAGCATATAATCCAATCACTAGGTAACCATAGTGACATTATAACTTTAATAATATGTAACATGACATAAATTATATGAAAATATTAAATAGTACTTAGGTAATGTCTAACATCAATCAACAATAATTAACAATTAAAAACACAATATGATTTAACATTTTCACGAAGTTATTACTTATTAGTCATTAGTCTATCTCTCTATCTATTGTTCCTCATTAGTAATCATTGAAAACATATAAATGATTTTATTTAATCACGATTTAAGTCGAAATAAAAAAACACATAATCAAACTTTAACAATTTAATATCTTAAAAATATGTTTAATTGGTTTAAATTTAAACATAGTTTTATTATTTAGGATTTAAATATTGTACACCAAATTGGTGTCACCAATATGTTACAATTATTTTGATAATTAAGGTATAATTTTTTTTTAATTTCTCACAGATTTACTTGCACTGCTATTTTATCAGTTATCACTGTACCAGCCGATAATTTTATCAATACTTGGTTTTTTTCTTCAAACATTTTGTTTCAAATTTAGGGCTTAGGCTACTTTAAGACGTTTTAGTTTCTGTATTTTTTTTTTTTTAGTTTTATATAATTGTACCCATTAACTTTATCCATCAATTTGGTAAAAATATAAATTTATTGACATAAGAGTAAGTTATCTTTTTTATAATGTGATAGTAGTTACTAGTTGGTAGCAAATATTTGATGTGTTTAAGTTATCTTTAATAGCAAACTAATATATGCATTTATTTTAGTGGAAATTTAGGTACTTTTAAATTATCACTTATGATAACTGCACTCATATTAAATATTTAAATACTTATTTTTTGAGATTGAATTAAATTCCAGGTACCTATTTAAAACTTGAGTTATCTTATTGGTACTTACTTACCTTTAATCTTTATACTATTATATAATTCTAATTAATTTAACTGATTCTTATAAATAGTTAGGTATTTGATATATTAATTTTTTTTTATGGAGCTACCTACTGTATCTATGTTAAAATAATCTATTGTTGGTAATATCTGTTTACATATAATGGATTTGGATATCGCTGTTTACAAGGTTAATCAAATGTTTCACTAAAAATATCAGTATGTAGATTATTTTTAATCAACTAATATTATTACATTTATTAAAATAAGTGTGTTTATATACATGCAGTGTTAAATTAATTACTTTATTTGAATGCTAGATAAAGTTTAGATGTTAATTGATGATAATTGTTTATTTTTGGGCTTATTAAATACATTATTATGCTAATACATGTATTATTACTAGTAAGTAGGTAGTGGTTTCCATTAAAAATCAATCATCTACTTATTTGTTTAGTGTTTGTAGATTACAGATTAAAGTTTCTCCTTTCTTCTATTTTTTTTTTTAGTTTCATAAAGTAAAAAAATAAAAAATATGAAAAGTGTTGACAGATAAATTATGATGCAAATACATTGTTATTGTTATAATTGTGAAGCCCTTTATGATTATTTTTAACAAAGAAAAGAATTACAATTGGAATGATATTGTTTTAGAACGATACATTTCATGTTTACTTTCAATAAAATAATTTAGTATTATACTGGATATGTTTATTCTAACTATAAAATGAAATTGATCAGTATTAAGTTTTCACATAAAGATATATACCTAATGAGAAAAGAGCGTTTGATATTTTCTTTATGAAATATTATTCTATTGGAAAAAGTTGTTTATTAGATTTGTTTAGAAAGTAGTACTGATCAAAATTAAAATATGATTTTTATTATAATGATATTAAAAATGTATGTTAACTCTTCATGTGATATTTTGATAGTTAAAGTTTAATAACTTGTAATTTAAAATATTTTTGTTTTATATCTTAATTTAGAACTTATTAGTCTATTATATTAATATGTTAAGATAAAAACAATAATTTTTATATTTTGAATGATACCCAATTATTATAGTTGACAGGTGCTTATAAGTTATAATAATAAGTGGATTAGATGTGAACAATCAATATGGTACCAGATAGTGCCTGCCACGGCATACTATAACATTTCATGCCTATAATGTATTTTATGATGTTATAGGTTCAGTTTGGGTTTTATAAATACAAGACTCACTTCCTAATGGATCTCAATGATGAAGATGGAATTTGGGATAGTGTATTGTTAGAACCATTGACAGAAGAAACGTTTATCTCAAATTTGAATTGTAGATATGACTCAAATACTAATTATGTAAGTAATACACCTTCCTAACTGTTTGAAATTGAAATAAATTTTCCCTTAATTAAAAAGAAATTTTTGTAGCTATATCCAGTATTTCAGAAATGTATTAATTTTATAAACCTACTTGGTATATTTATAATTGAAACAATTTAAATTTAATTCCTTTTGAAACGTTTGCAATTAATATAAAAAAGCTGACTGATAATATGGTTGTATCAATAAAATATTACATAATAATATTAAAAAATTATGTATATATATTTTTAATTTAAAGTTCAAAATATATTCAAAATCAAGATTAGTAAATGCTACATATATTAGACATGGTGATATAATATAATACGAATTAAACAAATATGATGTATTATCAATAATTCACTGTTAAAACATTTCACGATTTAAGTACTTACTTTAGCCATTGATTAAATATACATTGTATATTTAATTAATGCTATTATTATCTTTCTATATAAGTTCGTCTATTATTTATTTATTTATTTTTTTTAATTTAATTTATTCACTCCCATAAATGTTATGTTTTTGTGAATTTTAAAGGAGCACACAACACAAAAATTAAGTTTTTTTTATTTGAAAGAATGTTCAATTATAAGGATAATGTTATAAGTTTTACGTTTCTAATCACATTATTCAATAAGTTATAAGCAATTGAAAAAAGACGCATGACGTCATTGGGCCTTACTCTTCGTAATCGCCTATCTTATACGTGTAAAAGTTCCTCGCTTCTCACAATGATTTACCCACCTAAACATTTTATTTATGAAATTTAATTTACATATAAATGTGTGGTTTTGTGTGTTTAAGAGGAAGCAAGAATCAGAATTTTTATATGACGTCTAGTTTTTTAAATATTTAAAATCTTAAAAGAGAAATTTTGGAATTTTTATTTCGTATTTAAATCGCCATGGAGCGCCGTTTAACAAAAATATCACTTTTAAGATTTTAAATATTTAAAAAACTAAAAGTCATATAGAAATTCTGATTCTTTTAATGTTTGAATAATTTAAATTCATAATATATTTTAAATTACAATTTTTGAATATTTTCATCCAATTAGTTGTATACCATAATGTTTTATTTGGAATTAGTTTAAGTTAACTAAAGTCTTAAATATAAAAATCAATTTTAACATTGATATTTATGAATCTTGAATAAATAAAAAATAGTATGAACAGGAAAAATGGTGTTTACTGTTTATACTTACTAATAAATATAAGTTATCCACTAAATAACTGTTCTTATTTTTAAACATTTTTTTATTTCGAATCCAATATTGATAATGTTACAATTAATTATGAAGTCATTTAAAAACTAAATACATTTAGATTTTGAGTGAAGTGATGAATTTAATGATTTTATGATGATGCATTTTTATTTTTGTGTTTGTCACCTTTTGTGGCAATAAAACGCCTCAATTATCAATTTTATGGTTTCTGGTAGTAAATTAGATCTAGATTAGCAGCAGTTCCTAAACTTTTTTGGCTTATGGCGCCCTTTTTGAAATAAGGGGCTTACATGGTGCCCCTCCATAAAAAAAATTAAAACCAGAAAAATTTGTAATAGATATAATTAAAATATTTATTTAAATATAACTATACATAAGTTATAGATGGATGATAAAATTCTACGGCAACGGGGTGCACAGTTAGGGAACCGCTGATGTAGATGATACTTTGGTAGAATAAAGTAAAAATTGCTAGTACTTTTAGCCTGGAAAAATAAAATAGAAGAATATGCAAACAGGAATTTCTATGCAAAACTAGTATTTGAAAAAATTGATTTGTGTTTTTGATACAAATTAAAAACTCAACCTTAGATCAATGAAATTTTTTATAAAATTTTACTGAATACATTTATAAAAATTCCAAGATTTTTAAAAGTTTTGACTTTAATCGATTAAAGAATTTAATTTTAATTGTGTTCAAAATTATAATTTTTACAAAAATTGTCAAAATTATTTTGTAGTTTGAATTCAATAAAAAATTTCCTTTATAGATTTAAGATCAAAAAATTTTATACAAGATAACATTTTTATTAGTATTTTAAGTTACAATTTTTGTGACATTGCATATTTATAAATAAATTAACTATTTTATAATCAATTTTTGATATTTTATTGTAATTTTTAAATGAATATGCTTGAAATTTTCATCATATGCTTTACATAATCATTTTTTATACATGATAAAATTTTAAAAAATTGACAAAATTATGGATATCAAAAATTTTCTTCAATTTTTTTTCTATAAATTTTTGTAAAAAAATAATGTATAGTTAAAAACTTGATAATTTAATATTACTATCCACTTACCCATTTAAAAAAAAAATTATTTTGGCTTACATAATACTTTTACACTGTTTTTTTTTTTTTTTTTAATGTTTTAATTATTTATATTTACAATCTGTATTTAAATATATTTAGGTACAATTACAATGAATAAATCTGAGGGGATTTATTGGCGTAAAGTGGAAGTTATCCATTGATGACACCCCGACTTTTACAATGATAGGTTTTATTTTATTTTATTCATTGTCTTTAATTTCTGAGGTACTTCAAAATATTTAGTGTTATATTTTGTTTATGTTCTTGCAATTTTTTAATTAGAAAAATCATTGTTTAATATTTGTTTATTATATAGTAAACTGTTTTTTTATTCATGTATAATATCTGAATATATATTTTTTTATAAATAAATGTATTATGTTGAATTTTTAGACATACATGGGAAATATGCTTATTGCTGTGAATCCATATAAAGAAGTACATCAAGTTTCTACACCTCTATGCCGTATATATATGTCACCAAGATCAGGCCATTTACCACCACATCTGTAATGATCTTTATAATATATCTATTTACTGTTTATAGTATAATTGTATAAAATAGTTGTAACATAGTAATATTATTGATTTTGTTTTTTTAGTTATGCTATAGCTAGTTGGGCTTTTCGATGGTTAGTAGATGCTGCTCAAGATCAATATGTTGTCCTGCAAGGTATTTCTGGCTCAGGTAAAAGCCATTCTATTTCTATGTTGCTGCATTGTTTATGTGGGACCAATAATCATAATAATTTGCTCAATCAACGTTTGTTGAATGCTAACATCATATTAAATTGTAAGTTGGATTGTAATACTTAATTTTTCTGAATAACTTTCCATTGTATTGATTTTTATTTTAGCATTTGGAAATGCCAAAACACATATTCATAGTGATGCTTCTCGTTTTGTGAGTAATTTTTTTTTTTTTACAATTGTTTAATAATTTTACTAGTTTAAGATAATTTAATTTATTTAAATTTAAATTACTTGATTCATGATTGATCTAATTGTATGTTTCAGATAAAACATATTGATCTAGAATTAAATTTTAAAGGGGATATTGTGGGTGCTACAATTACAGGATGTAAGTATATTTTTGGTTTATAATAATAATAAAATAATTATTTTTTTCATTTTATGTATGCTGCAAATAGATTTATTGGATAAAGTGAGTTATTAATAACTAGGTATAATTTTATCCTCTATTTTTAAAAGATAAATGACAAATATACTTGTTGTGGGTGTTTTGTGCTTTATTTGTATCTTTTTAAGAATTAAGTCATTTAACAAAGTTTTGAATTGAGTAATGAAACTATGATCTATGGATACTTGAGATTATTTTATCACCTTTCTTATGGCCATGTTTTGGGTTGCACTATAAACGATCTTCTAAAATTTGTTATTCATAGATGAATCTCACAAAAGGATTCTGAGATTCATGAAGAGAATTAAATATTTTTTTTGATTATTATTAGTTGCTATTCATAGGCGTGCACACTTTTTTTGCAGAGTATGTAACTGATAAAATATGCCCTTCTCCCACATATACAAAATATAAATGACCCTAAAATTAATGTGCATAATATTTCATTTTAAACTTCTGGTTACTAATTTTTATAACAATAAAATTATGGTTTTCATATTTTTTTGAATAAAACAATTTTAATTTTTTTTTTGTCATGCTAATAATTTTCATTTGTAGAAAAATATAAATAGTAAATACTTACACTGAAAATAAAACCTATATTTCCTTATTCCTTAAATTATTGATCACTGTTCACAATGAATTTAAAATCAAGTCCATACTTCATATAGATATCATATTATTACCATTTTATAATCACTAACTAACCAGTCTAAATTATGAACTAAGACATTGTTTATGCGCCCCCAAGCATCTATTCACAGGGTATGCTGGTGCATACCCTACATACCCCGTGCACACACCTATGTTGCTATTAGAGAGTTTATCAGAAATAATAGAAATTATTATTTTTTTATAAATGGTTGAGTAGATGAGTCAAAATCATGCATAAAATCATCACATTCACAGGGCCGTATTTATGGGGTAGTTTGAAGGGGATATAGCCTTTCTGCTAAAATAAGTTAAGGGGCACCATTATTTTTATAGACAATAAAAAAGTTTTTTGAAAAATTATATTAATAATTTAAATATATTATATATTACTTATATTAAAAAAAAAAACTGAAATAAAGATCATATATAATATATTTAATAGTGTGTTATATATTAGTATATTACCTATATTCTGTTATTTTTAAATTTTATTTTTCTAAATACTAAATTAGAAACCTCAAATCCTCAAAATTAGTATTAATTACTAAGTAGTTATACAATTTATAATACACAAAGTCAGGAGCCTTAAATACGGCCCTGCATTTACATGTCTCAACTAAAGAAATTACATTTTAAAACCAAATGTATGTTTGTTATCTTTAACACTCAAAAAATACACGATCGGTTTTTTTTTCGAAAATCTCATAATTTTTTTTAGATATCACGAAAGTTTGGAGAATAGTTTGAAGTTTGAACCATATTAAAAAATATACTAATTACTGAGTATTAATCTCAATCTAGGACTTGAGGTTTTTTGTATATGTATAATTGTTTACCAAAGTACATCGACAATTCGCCAGTGAACCAAGATACACTAAAATCGAGATACCTATAGCACTGTATTTTATATTTTTTCCCAGGCAAAGTCAGGATTATACAGCTAATTCAATTTGATAGAGTTCAAAATGTTGTGATATTTTAATATATCTATAATTTATTTTGCTAATTTAATATTTAACTAATTGTGTAAACAAAGAAAAAACGTGTATTGCAAAATTACAAGAATTTCAGTTTTATACGATATGATATCCCTATTATTTTTATATTAAGTTTTTGTATATTCTTTTTCTTATAGTGTAATCTATGGGCAGATAGGCCATTTTTGGCCTATCAGAAAATTTTAAAAAGGGGCCCCACATGAAATTTTTTTTTATAATATACTCGTATGATATTAAAGGACCCATTACCGAAATACGAAAGAGGGCCAACCGGGAAATGTCTGGTTGCCCGGTAGGCCTATCCGCCCATGGTGTAATCATTTTGTAATTCTTTATTGTAATATATTAATTAATTTATAGTCGAGGGTAACGTCACAAAGTGCATTGAATAGGAATTTCCATATATTTTATCAACTAATTTATGGTGCTGATATTCATTTATTGAGTAAGTTTAAATTGAAATTATTAATATTAGAATTTTACTAAAACTAAAAAATATTTATTTAATTTTGTTATTTAATATTTATTAATAATTATTTAACTAAGTTACAAATTTATTATTTACTTATTCATTTAAATATTAATATTAATTAACTTATTTATTGTTTTTTTTTATGTATACTAATTGTATTATATTTTAAAATATAATAAAACGGTTGTTTTAAAATATGTTATTAAATATTAATATACAAATAATCTGTATCATATATATACAATTATATATATATATATATATATATATATATATATAAATCTATTACATACATTTTGTTTAATTATTACCAATATAACTTTTAACTAATTTTTATTAATTTTAGAATCCTTAAAACTCACCAGAAATTCAGAAAATTATGTTTACTTAAAATGCAGTAATCGTTTTAGACAAATTGATGTTGTTAATTTTCAATCAGAATATCAATCAATAAAGGTGATTATATTCAATAATAAAATTTAATATTTGATAAGAGTATTTTATTGTTGTTATTGTTGTTGATCTTATTTATCACATAGGTATGTAACAGAATGACTTGATAAATGAAGTATTTTTTGTTGTAATCAGTATTTAAAAATTTTTTTTGTAAATTATTTTTAAACTCTTGTGTCAAAAGTACGGTTTAAAATGTTATATGTTTATCTAAAAAAATTTATATTTTAAATAAACTATCCAATTTTTATAAAAGAATTTGATTGTAAAAATGTTTATTTAAGACAAGTAGTTTATTTTTTAGATTTTTTAAGACATCTATCATTTTTAGAGTAAATTAATTTGAAATGTAATAAAATATTATTTTGAAAATTTCCTGTCATAAGTACTTTTCATATGCTATTGATCATCTTAATAATTTTCATATGTTATTTATTATTCAAATAATTTTTATACAGTAATCCCTCGTCATCCGCGGTTGGGTCGGCGATAACATTTTATTAATATATAAAATGAAATTGTATCTTTATTATGCCCATACTTATAACAGATAAGCTACATAAAGTACATACCTTAATATGTACGGTTAATTTGTTATATCTTAAAATTGTTCAGTTAACAAACATGAATTACTAATTTTTTTCATCCTTCCTAATATATTATGTATGTATAAATAATTAATAAATTATATTAAAAAAATAAATAATCAAATAATTGTGAAAAATATTAACCTTTTTGTGATTTTTAAAATTAAATACAAAATATGTATAAAATAATAAAAATTAAAAATTGTATGTAAATAAAACCTAACTTCCCGTTTTACATTGCTTTATGGTCTCGTTATCCGCGGTTTCGATATCTGCGCAACTTTGCTGGAACCTAACCTCCACGGATAACGAGGGATTACTGTAGTTGTTGTTATATGTTTAACTAGTGTGAATTATTTCATATTTCGTTTTATTCAAAAGAAAAAATATTATTCAAGTATACTGGATTTTGTAGTGGTGGGCATATTTGAGTTTCAAAAATCCAAATTATTTGTCAAATCCGAATTTCAAGGATTATCTGGAGTATCTAAATTATTCAAACCGATTTGACTGTTCGATAACTCATTTTTATATACTAATAATATTTTAATTCTATAACATAATTTTCAGATTTAAGTAAACTAAACTTTAAACACATTTTAAGTACCAGTGATATCATAAAACTTAAGTATTAACTTATTGTTAAATTTTCATTATAATAAAATAAAATAATTTATTTTACCATACATTAAAAATAAGTTTAAGTCTTAATAGTCATATAAAAAGCAAATCCATAAATCCAATGAGAATTTGATTCAAATCCGGTTTTGGATTTCCAGATATTTGGATTTCATGCCCACCCTAATATTTTGTATATTATGAATTCATTTTTTTTTAAATTTATATTTCTTTTTAGTTCTGATCTAATATTATGAGTATAATATTAATTATATTTTTTAAATAAATTATTATGTATTAAGTTTAAAAAATAACCTGCCTTATAATAAATGTTTATATAATATTATATATATATATATTATACTTGTATTTTTAATAATAACTTTGATTATTTTTCAGTATGGATTTGAGATTTTGGGACTTAGTGAATCTGAAATAACCAGTATTTTTAAGATTATTAGCAGTATATTAAAATTGGGCAATTTGAATTTGGTACCAACTAATAACATTGATGGAACTGAAGGGTGTATTATTACAAATGATTATGGTATATAAAAATTATTAAATTATTTTCAATTTGAATAGTTAATATTTACAATAATTAGTGTTCATGAATTAGTATAATAGTATATTAAAATATATTAAACATGGCTCAATAATTGAAGAGAACACTTTCACAGATTTAAATGATCATAAGTCATTAAAATAATAAGAAAATACTAGAAATAAGTTTTATTAAGTATTTATTATTAAAATCTATTGAATTTGTTTTTTTCAGAGTTATATGAGCTTGGTGAATTATTAGGTACTGACGGTGAGGCTTTAAAAAAAGTTCTTACATCATCAGTATTATCATCCGGAATTTCTGCAAAAGAAGCTCGTTATATCAAGGACTTGCTTGCTCAGTCATTGTACACTAGGTTATTTTCATGGTTGATAACAAGACTCAATCAAAGTGTTAAAGCTGAAGCAAAATATAAGCGTAGAAATTTAGGCTTTTTAGATGCTTTTGGCTTTGATTATTCTGACAGTCAGATGGATTGGGATAATTTTGTATTGAATTCCTGTAATGATAAAATCCATAATTTAGTGATAACAGCAACATTAAAAGACGAGCAACATGAATATGCGATAGAAAGAGTACAATGGTGTCTAATTCCATTTTATGATAATACATCAGTTTGTGAACTGATATTCAAGGTATGTTTAAGGTTTAATTAATAGATAAAATATTCACTGGATAAAACTTCATAATATTTGTGAATATATAGTAACATTCAATTATTCATGGTCCTCTGCAGTACCATGGGAAAAACTAAAAATAATGTTTAAAACAACATATATTTTTATAAAAATACATTTATATATATATGAATGTTTAAATAAAAATAGTAAATACAATGTAGCTATCTAATTTTTATTTAAATACTATTAATATTATTCAGAGTGATGCATCATTCATACTCATCCCCATTTTTCCCTTCAATAATGATTTTTTTTTAAATTTTTAAATAAACTCGGACAGTTTTTTTCAAATTCTTGAATTCTTTTGTACTAGTTAAGAAGTGTTCTATGATGATTTAAACTCCTACTTTTCAAATGAGAAGCCCTCTTTTTACTGTAAATTTGTTTTATGAAAAATTTGAATGAGTAGTTTATTAGTTATGACAATGTTTGTATTAAGGATCATAGTCCTTAAAAACGGTTTTACAAAAATATAAAATTGATGTAATATTGGAACTAGTATTTATTATACTTGGACCATCTTTTTAAATAATTTATGTTGATAAATTAATATTGATGAATACAATTTTCAAATCATTATAGCAGTTTCCATGTGTTATAAAGTTATAAACCATGTTACTATGAACTATTTATCCTTAAAACATAAAGTTAAAAAACTCTAAAACTCTACAAGTATGAATTTTGATTATAATTATCCACTGAATAATTTACAATTAAAAAGGGCCTCCATTTGAAAAACAGAAATTTGTGTCCCTACTAGACACTGCTTAAGTAGTATGAAAAACCTTAGGATTTATTAAAATATGGTCTTTAAGTATGTTTAAAATTCTCAAAAATATGATTTTAAATAATTATATTATAGAGAAAAATAGAGTTAAAATGGTTGTTGAATCACTCTGTATAATATAATTGTTTAATACAGTGGTTCTCAACCTGTGGTACACGGAAAGCTCATAGGTGGTACGCGAAGAAATTCTACTTTCATAAAAAATTAATTTATTAAGAAAATTCTATGCTTATAACATAAATATATACATTATTAATAAGAAAAAAAATGGTCAGGTGGTACGTAAAAATTTTCAAATTGTGTAGGTGGTACATGACTATAAAAAGGTTGAGAACCGCTGGTTTAATAGTACAAAAATAGCATTTTTGTTTTGATTTGTATTTTGCATGTTAACTTTAAAATTCCCTTATCTGTGGTTGCCAGGCTATCCCATTCTGCCGATAATTGAAAGTTAACTGAATAAATTTTACTTAAAATTTAACTATGATTATTTTAATGTAAATTTATAGACATATGGAGGATTATTAAGTATAATGGATGATTTAATATTAGATAGTAATAGTATAACAATTTTTAAACGAATTTGTGCATTACAAAGACAGTACAGCTCATCATCTTCTGAAGACCAAATAAGTTCTGCAGTTGAGCAAATATCATTGAATGACAGTTTTATGTAAGAATCAAAATTTTCATTAAAATTAGATAATTTTTACCTTCAATAAATGTACCACAGTATTTACAAAATATTTAATTTGTGAAATAAAATAATATTTATAAAATTGAAATTTGATATAAATTTTAAATTTGTATATCATCACTAATTACCATGTTTTAAATTTTAAATTTTGTCTAATTATTTTATTAAAACTAAATAGACACTTATTAAAATTAATTAATTAATTCGTATTTAAAGTATTTAAACAGTTGTTTATGGTTAATTAATTTTATTTATTATTTGTCATTTTAAATTTGTGTATAATTTTAATTTAAGGTTAAAATAAATTTCGAAATTAAATTTAAATTTTTTGAAATTATTGCTCTGATAATATTTTTTTTGATTTGTATTCTTTAGATTACATTTTGGTTATTTTTGATTTTAATTTTTAATTTTTTCAGGTTAAATCATTTTATGGGCCCAGTTAAGTATAATATTAATACTTTTGTTGAAAAAAATAAAAACAGTTTGAGTCCTTTGTTATGTTCTACTATGTATAACAGTACTCATCCATTATTGAAGTCTTTGTTTCCTGAAGGTAATATATTAAATTGTAATGCCCGTGTTTATCATTAAGTCAGAAAATCATTTATGAATTAACAAGATGTAGTATAATAGCTGTTATCTGTGTATTATACTACCTACCTATTATACCTACAAACTATAGTAATGCAACTCTTGTATTTCTTGTTTTGTAGAAAAACTATTTAAATTAGGTAAACATAGCATAAGCATAATGTGCTATAGGTATGTTATTTTATACTTCACTCTATTTAAGAGGTACCTCGGAGCCTGAATTGAATGCAGGTGCATGGTGCTTCAAACAGGACTGAATAAAAGTGATAGACAGGTGTTTCTTGTAAAAACTGGTCGCTACTGAGGTTCCTTCTTAACTTGAATGAAGTATACTAGTAATCATGTAGGTTTTTTTTTATTAAAGCATAAAGCTTATATATTTAGTTCATTAGATACTACTTATTACATAGTATTTGTATGGTCACTAGTTTATGTGCTGTGTACATAATTTTTATTTTTATTAAAAAAATATGGCCATGAACTTTATATTGTGTGAATATTTTAAACTTCTTTTAAAATGAAATATAATATTTGTATGTTAACAAAAATATATTGTTATCGTTATATTTACTGCATTGCAATTTTCGTAATTGGTCAATATCGATGTTTGAACATACATTAATTAAAATATAATCTAATATCAATAATCAATATTTAATAAATCAAACACATTTTTAAAGTTTATTTAATATTTTTTTCAGGAAATCCAGAAAGAATGTCATCATTTACTGTTTCTAATCCAGCCAGTCAATTACGTGTTTGGGCAGAAGCATTTTCTGCAACATTATCTGGTCGCCGTTGCCATTATGTAACATGTATATCACCTAATCGTCATTGTCAAGTAAACTCTTTTGACTCTTCTTTTGTACAGCAACAAGTTAGATGGTTTAGGTATTCAATAATTAAATAATTAATTATTAATTGAACTTAATTTAAATTCATTGATTTAAACTATAATATGTATTATTTTTAATTTTAGTCTTGTAGAAATTGTTCGGTTGCGTAGATCAGGTTTCTGCTATCGACTTACATTTGAAGAATTCCTTGCACGATATAAAATGCTTAGTCCAGCAACTTGGCCTAGACCTCGATATGGAAACACAGCCCGTTCTATACGGGCGTTAGTTGTATGTTTACCAATACCCAGTGGAGAGTTTGTGTATGGTGTATCCAAAGTTTTTGTACGATCTCCAAGGTCCGTATGGGAATTAGAACAGTTAAGAGCAGAACGTCTTAACCAACTTGCATGTTTGGTTCAAGAAGCTTGGCATAGACATAAAAGACAACATTTTGCTCAAAAGGCAATTAATAAACGTCAACATTTTAGGTATTATTTTATTATTTTAATGAAAAATATTACTTATTTATACATTTTTAATTGTACCGTTTTGGTATAGGATTACTGATACACTGTCAGCTGCCAAATGCATTACTAGAACGGTTTTAACTTGGCAGGTAAGAAATAATATTTTATACATTAAACAAACAAAAGTTTTATGTTGAATTTATTGCATTATACAATTTTATTAAAAGTGTATGGTATTTATTCTATATTAATAAAAAACTATAGCTGTAATTTTTATTTGGTATGTAATATTGTAATTTTATGTTGTATTTTATATTCCATACCTACCTATATATATATTAATTATTTGCTTAGCAGTTTATACTTAGACATTATTGTAATATTTTATTAAAACATACCATTTTATAAATGAAATCAGTTTATTTTTATTGAATCACTTTAGAGGATGTTATACTCGCATGTGATGTCTCCGTCATACATGTGTGTAACATAGCAATTTTTACGCTCAGTAGAACATGTGTAGCTCTGTTAGTTTAAAATTTAGAATGAATTGAACTCTAATAAAATTTAAAGGTAAGATTATTATCTCATAGGCTTTTTATCATATTTTAATCTTGAAGTGAGTTATGAGTATTTTAAAATTGTAAATAGTTTTTACATTTTAAGTTTTAACAGAAATAATCAGAGATTTTAAATACAATTGTACCTATACAATGTTTAATATTATGCCAATTATTTTTTCTTGTTTTAAATATAAGTGTAATTGTATAATTTCTGAAACCATAATCTCTGATTTGTTTATTACATAAATGTTACAAGCTATTAAATGTTTTATATATAAGTAGTGCTATTTGATGTTAGAATTATATATTTTAGTATACTGTATTCATTACTGGTTAAATATATTTCAGAAACGTCAATATTTGATGAAATTATCAAGAAGCTTAAGTGAAGCTACTGAGTCGCCTATTTGTAGAGCTTGGGTACCATTATCTAATGCTCGTTTTGCGCACACACATTATTTATTAGAGACACTACACCACAAATGGAGAGTAAGTTCTAGATTTTCATGTTTAAAAACATGATATGTTGTTTAAAAGTACTTTTCACAGATATAATTATTAATAATTTAATACCAAAATAATTAGAAAATGTATAGATCATGCTCAAGTGTAAATTTATGGTATATAATTATATAAGTGAGACTGAGGCAACAGATGTGGGCATCGCAGATCCATACACCTTTATAATACCTAGTAACAAACAATTAATGCAACTATAAATTGTGATAAGTAATAAATAAAGTAGGTGGAGTAAATATTATTGTTATGTAGTGATTAATTTATCATAATTAGGGGGAGACATAAGAATGAGGAAATTAACAGGATAACACTAAACACAAGAGAGTATTTTGGAAACAATTTGAGATTGTAGCAAATGATAGATTCTTTTACCATTTATTAAATTGTTAAATATTAATAAAAGTTAAGTGTCTAGATTTATACATTCAACTAAATAATCCAAAAGTACATGTACCAAAATTAAAATGTAATCTTCAGGAGGGCAATTATTTTTAAATAAATAACGAGCAAACTTAAGGAATTTTTGTTGAACCCTTATTAGTTGATAATAAAATAGAAATTATTGTTATACTCATGAAGATTAGAATAGGGAGACAAAAATAGTATGGCCGCCCCCATGAAAAAACGTAATGAAATGAGTTGCATGATTAAACACCCATAGGTGAGGCATATGCCAAGAGGTTGCTACTTTAACCCATATAGGGATTATTCATGTTTTTTGTATTTTTTGTAAAATATATGCATTATTTCGAACTAAGACCTGTTATAAATTTTATAGTTTGTAAAATTACCCATTCATACATGTGCATATGTGTATATTTCAATAAAATTTTTTTATTATTTTATAAAACATTCTATTATTACTATCAATATTGTTCACTAATAGATTAACATCTTGTAGTTTTTACCCTGTGCACTGTTGTTCATTATTCAAATACTCAATACTATTTATAATATTTGCTAGTAGGATAACCTGTCTTACACCCAAGTACGTAACAAGATTTCATTTAAAAAAATATATATATTTTAATATTTCTAACACAAAATACTGAAATATTAGTATATAACATGTATAATAGGTACTAAATTAAGTAATATTTTGAATATTTAATTATCATAAGTTCAACTTAGATATTCTGCTAAATATAGCAATGGCCATGATTGCATTCATTGTATTTGCATGGGTACTAATTATTGATGAGGAAAAAATGAAATATATACATATGCTCATGTATAAATACGCTATTTTACGAGCTATACAATTTATAATAGGTCATGGTTCAAAATATTGTATAATACTATTTTATAAAAAACGTGAATAATTCCTATATTACGCAGATTAAAATAGCAACCTTAGCACACGCAGCTCCACCGGCTGTTTAATCGTGCAACTCATTTTAGGACATTATCAGAAGTGGAGTTTGATCTTCTTATTATAGTCTTCATGGATCCATCTATTTATTTAAGTCTATGGTTAATAGTTATACTAGGATCCCAAAGAAGGAAATCAGTGGTTCTCTAACTTTTCTGCATTGTGAACTCATTTACAATATGAAGTATAGAACCCTGAAGGCCTGAAGGCCTCAAAAAAATAAAAAACATTTTTGGTTTTGATTATTATTTAGTATTTTAATAATTTAAATCTACTCTGCAGACCATAAGTAAGAACCCTTGTTATAAAAAAAAAATGTACCTATATGGACCTTAGAAATGATCAGTAGCCTTTTAAAATGTTATCAATTGAAAGTCACTTATAACTTGCATAATAAATCTTAATTTTTAAGTGCTTTTCCGCATGTAATTTTAATGTGCAAATTAAAACTAAACCACAAATTTAACTATTTGCACATAAAATAGAAGTATAATAAAGACATCAATGGGTTTCTGATACAACTAAACGTTTTGGAATTATACTTAGAAATATTAAAAATAAACTGACACAAGTCTATTTTAGTCGTTTTGAAGGAGGTAACAACTGTTAACCAAGTTAATAGAAAGGACTACTTTCATAGTTTCATATCATCAACAAATGCTAATAACTAATAAGCTCATAAGCGTAAATTACGTAAACTTGGTTTGTACCATTAATAAATAAAAAAAAAATGATTGAAGATAGATGGCTACTTGTGAGACACTAGTGGAAGAGATACAACCCTTGATATAAAAACATCATTTTATGAAAATGTTTTCTATGAACTACTAAAAATAATAATTATACTTAAAATCTTGATTTTATGTAGCTAAATTACAAGGTATTAGAAGTTTGAATGTATTAATTCATAATAATGATTAAGTAAAATATACAAATAAAAAATGTTATGAATAAAATATTTTATTTCAGTGTCATAAATATCGGGATAAATTAGATCAAACATCAATAAATCGGATGCGTGAGAAAGTCACTGCCAGCTTCATATTTAAAAATCGCAAAGCAAGCTATAGTCAAAGTGTTGCACACCCATTTATTGGTGATTATGTCCGTTTAAGGCAACATATTCAATGGAAAAAGACTGCTTTGCAGTGTGATGATCATCATGTAGTGTTTGCTGATATAGTAAACAAAATTACACGGAGTAGTGGAAAAGTAATTATTTTGTGATTGTTATATAGAATTTTATTCTGGAATAATAACTTGTTATTTTTTTAGTTTGTACCAACTCTTCTTGTGATTTCAACTAAGTCTATGTTAATATTAGATCATAGAACCTTACAAGTGAAATACAGAGTACCAGCTGAAGATATTTATAGATTATCATTATCACCATTTTTAGATAATGTTGCAGTATTTCACATAAAATCAGTAAGTCTTCAAAATAAATAAATAGATTTTTAAATTCATTAAAATAACCCATGTCTTAAATAGTTGATTCTATGCAGTTTTTAATATAAACACATTTTATTAGGCGTATGTAAGATGTGCCGAAGAAGAAGATGATTTGGGTGGAGAGTGGTCACCATCACCAAGTGGATGTTTATTTCACCAAGGACCTGTAGTTGGTCCTTCAGATAGTACATATAAAAAAAAGGGAGATATTGTTCTTCAAACTAGTCACGTTATAGAAATAGTCACCAAACTATTTTTAGTTATCAAAAATGTGTCTGGTAGTCCGCCAGATGTAAACATATCTACTAGGTAATATTTTAGTCAACCTTAAAACTCAGACCATTAATTAATGATTCTTTTGCAGGTTTGATGCAAGTTTTGGTGACCAAACTGTAACTATTGCATTCAAATATTTAGGATTACCAGACATAGCACCAGGCCAAATCAAAATTGTTCGTAAAACCAATAAGATGGAGATATTTGTATAAGTAGACAGTCAGTAATGTTTCATCTATGTGCCTTAAAATATTAATATTTGAGGCTGTCACTGCCATTTTGTAGTTAATATTTTGTTGTAGTATCAGTAAGTCATGTTGGAAATGTTGGTTTAAAGCCGTTAAGTATATAACATTAATCACATTTTTATTTATTATAAACTATAAAGTATTGCACTATGTTGAAAATGTTTTATTATTTGTTAATTTATTACGAAATAAATCATCTTTATTTCATTTCATATGTATTTTTATGCTTTAAAATCAGAATATTAATATTACATAGTGAGGGTTGGGCAGTATCAAAGATACAATTGTATCTTGTATCATGATACATAATTTTAAAGTATCAAGTATCATGTATCATGATACATTTTATACCAAAATCTTGTATCTTTTGGAAAAAAAAGATACATAAGATACTTTTATTGTAAAAATGTGTACTTAATAATATCAAGACATTTTGATTTTTGAAATTAGATAATTTTGTAGTGGATTGCATTTTCACGAAAAATTTTCCAGGTGCAATCATGTTGAAATTAATGATAACGAAAAAATGTACCACTCAATTTCATAACTTGTAAAGCAGTAAGATAATTTAAAAAACATAAAATAAAATTAAGGTGCCCGTATATGTCCGTAGCCTATACACGGTATAAGTATCTATAGTTATACAGATAAACACTTAACTGAAATGCATAATTAAAGATATACCTACGTATGAGAAGTTTTAAGTTTAATAGCTAATAAAATTTGATTGGAAATATAGAAGTATCATGTATCTAAGTATCTTTGATACATGTATCTTTTATCTGTATCTTTTCTACATTTGCAATGTATCTTGATACACTAAATGCATGTATCATGTATCATGATACTTTTTTTGAGTATCTTACCCAATCCTGTACATAGTTTTATATATATATATATATATATATATTGACAGGTTAGATCCTCCTATGAACTTTTTTCAATGTTTAAGATTTGTTAACCATAATTCATATTTTTAATAATCAAAAAGTGCATATTAAAAATCATCCATATCTGACTAAGAGGACCAAAATATTAACTGGCAATGATCATCTATACCAATGTCAACGCATCAATTTAAATATAAATTTTGCTTGCAATAACTCTTGTGGATACAATTAAATTGAAGAACAAACATGGCACATAGATCCGTGCCGATGGGTGTGTATAAAAATCCATCTTTTTTTGAATTTTTATTTTTATAACAAATATTGTGGTCATGATGTAAAACATTTTTCATTAATTTCAAAATTTTTTGACTTTTAATTGACCAAGACTTGAAGTCAAACATTTTTTAAAAATTATTTTAATTTTTTAATGGTAATTAAACTAGTACTAACTATTTTTAAGAAGCGAGTATTCATGAATTTCAAATAATTTAAACCCATCTTATAAACGTACTGCTATAAAATTCTATTAAACACCTAACAAAGTGTAGAATGCTACGGCTATCTTGTTGTGCTCTACCGTTTTTACCACTCTATAATAAATTATATTTCGATTTTAGACAATATTGAATATAATATTCTCATAATAAGTGGACGATGTAAAATGCTACTAGATATTTTTCAGGAAGTAATAGTAATGGTTCCCATTTAAAAAAAAGTATTTTATTAAGCTGACCCGAATTAGTTGTCGTTTAAAATGGTATTTTATTAGGTTTAGTCGAATTGGTTCCCGTTTGTGTTCCGGTCAAATAGTTAAAATTTTAATTTTTAAAAATAGGTGCAAAATGGAAATTAGATAGTATAAAAATACAAAATATATGTATGTACTTTCACTATATTTATAGTGTATACAATGAAATGGCAATAGTTTGTTATATTGAAGGGTTGATAAATTATCGAACTTGGAACAATTCAAGAAGACAGTTGTCTTAACCAATTTTATCTATTATTTTCTATTTTTATCAAGGTAAAAAATAACTTTATTCCTGTCGTATTCTGCGATTCAGTCTACTCCCGAATAAGACTACTAACACTTACATTCTTGCATTAAATAAGGTTGCAAAATATCTATTATTTTGCAAGGTTTTCGTTAATTTTGAAACATCTATTCATGGCTCCATAATTAATAGCTACAAGTTACAAGAGTTTTAGGTTGCAGAGGTAATTTGTGTCAGTTATGGTAGAGAAAAATTAAAAAGTTAGTCTCTAATGAATTTAAAGCTAATGTTTCAGATATCGGACAACTTTTGAAACTATTTTTTGGACTGCTTGTATTATTATTCAAAGACACCGATAACTATTTTTATACCGATTTGATGGCCGTAAAACCTTGCTGCTAAAATTGGATCAATCGAAATTTGGGATAGATTTTATAAAAAATATTGATAGGACAACATGAATCTTTCCATTCAAAGCTAAATAAAAAATTTACAGGTGCCTATCCTAATTCCTAATATGTTTTATTCTATAGAGACTTCAGATTTCAGGCATTAAATTTTATTAAATTTTGAAGGATTAATGTAAGGAAACTTACAAGAAGGAAAGCAAACAGGAAAGAAATTACAAATACTTGGAAATTGTATGACTGAGTATATTAATGAGAAGGTTACGTGAATTGGGTACTGAATTGAATATTGGAGGTATCTACATCGTACAACTTAATAAAACTGAAATAAGACTTGTTTTAAATCTGCTACCTCTACGCAATGATATACAAAAGTTTAAAATCTATTGACATAAAAATAACTTTATTATGATTTAAACTTATTAGTTTTTATAAAATATGTCGTGTATAAATCTATGAATTGAAACAAGTCGTTAATGTAAAATGCTTACACAAGTACATTTGGTGCAAATAGGTAAAAAAAAAAACAGGTTTGAAAAAATTGTATGTATATAAATTTAATTTCATGTCCGTATTTCAGGAATTAAACCATCTGTATCTGGCGGGAGCATACTACTTGCGTCCGAAAATATTATCAGTAGGTTAGTTGCGTCCCGCAAAAAAAGATTCAAAAAGGGTCATATTCTATTAGCGTCGGTAGTCAGAAAAAAAGCCAGGGAAAAAAAATCCACGGAAAAAAGCCAAAAAAAAAATCCAAGGAAAAAAAGCCACAAAAAAAAAATCCATGGAAAAAATAAGCCACGGAAAAAAATGTCAAATTTCAATAATTAAATATACCTATAACAATTAAAATTAAAGTATTAAATTAGGTATTATTTAAAAATTGTTTACACATTATTGATCAAATATATAAAAAATCATTATAATTACATATACAAAAAAATAATATTTAAAGTATTATTCAAAATTGTTAAACATTGGTCATATTGTATACATATATATATATAAAATTATTAATACACAGGTTATATATGTTAATTAATTTAAAATTGTTAATATTATAATATACGTTGAATAAAAATAATATAATATTTTGTGGATATTGTCTTGAAATCAATTAATTTATGTCTTACACCCTAAATATGTATAAGTATCATGTATTTACTTTGTACTAGGTGATTCTTTTTTAAATGTACATGTTGCAGTATGAAATACATGCTATCTGGAAATAAATAAATTTATATATTTTTAATTTAAACTTTTTGTTTAATAAAATCAATACATTCATTGCTATTTAGAATCTAAAATATATTTATTACTATGAATAATAAATAATAACATATAACCTGTGTATTAATAATTATATATATATATATATAAATACAATATGACCAATAACGTGTAAAAAATTTTTTAAATAATACCTAATTTAATACTTTAATTTTAATTGTTATATATTAAATTATTGTAATTTGGCTTTTTTCCCTACATTCATTTGCGTCCCGTAATACCTTTTTATAATCTAATTGCGTCCCGAAAATATAGATATCAATAAGTTAATAAAAAACACATTTTAATTTAATTTTTAATGTTTTATTAATTTTAATTTTACAATTCTTATTTTTTAAATTTTGTCATAATAATAAAATTGATATTTTTTACATTTTGGCATACAAAAAAAAATGCATGTATTCAATTCAAATAGTGAGATTTATTATATAGTATAGTTTATGAACAATGAACTATCGATTTTAGTGACACGATACTATCGACTTAAGTGATTTTAGTAGTAATTATATAGCTGACTTGCGTCACCAAAACGGGACGCAAGTTATCGGTCAAATTTACAACATGTAAAATATACCTTTTTTGTAATGCAAAATCCTACAATCAGTGCCTAATGTCGTTTAAAATAAGTATATCCATTCTCAAAAATGTGTATCTCTTTGAGACGTAGTCATTAGAGAATTACTGACTGATGGATTTCAGGTAAAAAAAAAAAGAAAGAATTTATCAAGTTACTTTTGTTTTATAACAAAATTGTTATTTCATTGGAAATGATACAGGATATCGACTGCCGTAAGCACATAAGTAGAACTAAAAGATTCAGAGGTTGCAACTAATGGCGTAAAAACCGGATGGGCAAACGCCACTGGCCCAAGCCCACTAAAAATACTGTTTTTTTAATGTTAGATTACAAATTTCGCAATAAAATAATAAATAGGAAAATAATGTTATTGTGTTATTTGAAATAAATTTCAACTTTAAATACTTAATGCAGAGATAATAATGTTTTATTCAAATTTCGGTTAAATAAGGTGTTTAAAAAAAAAAACAAATGAGTTTCAAGCCTTAGATTTTTTGAGTTTTTACTGTATTTAGGGGTATTCTGAACCCCATGTTCAGTTTGTTTAAATGCATAGCTCTGTAACTATTACGTCCACAGCCTCACAGGATAATATTTCAATAGAGGTAATCATTACTCATTGCTGTTTAAATGGATGAATAACATCAAAAATATATGGGATTCAAAAAGGTTATAATGGTATATATCAATTGCGCCGAACGATATTGAGGTACCTAGCGTTGGCGTGAACATCAATCGCGCCGAACGATATGACTTTAATAATAATAATAAAATGTGAGGAATAAATAATAATAGGTACGTGTTCGCGTATAATATATTATTTGCACCAGTATCGAACCGATGCATATTAAGCGTTTGGCGTTGGCTATCTAAAAGCGATAACAATAAGAAACTAATCAAAAATCAAATTTTAAAATTTGTGCATTAGTTATACCTTATTATTGCTTATAATAATAATAATACGTATATATTTTATTGTGAATAATTTCGATTTGTTCAGGTCTACATTGATAACATCACGTTTTTGTTTTTACTATACTTTTTTCATGGCATAATTATTGATGTGTAGCATATAGATTACTTATTAAATTTGCAATAAATATGTATAGTTTTTAAATTTGTGATACATCCTCTGGCGTAAAAATGTATAGTATAACATATTAAATTTATTATATACTCTAAAAAAATAGGCGAATTGGCAAACTTCAGTTCAACCATCTCATTAGTTGCATAGCGCAAAAGATACATCAGCGAAAACGTAATAAAAATTTACCTAAGTTCGAATATTTCCACTGTCCAGACAATTCATTTTTTCAAAAACAACGTCTCTTCGATGTTGGCAAAATCATGAGTAAAAACAATATGGGTAAACGTTAATGTGACAATATATAATATGTCATGATACTGAAATTAATCGTGTAACACTGACATAACGAGAACAGAATTATTGCCATATAATAACCACCTCGTTGAAATAGTTAAAATATATAAATGTGTGGTAAATTAAAAATAATTATTCAAAAACGCGTTTCGGAGTGAGTTTATCTCCTGGATTGACCTCTAAACCGGTTTCACAACGCATACACTATACGATACACAGCTAGCATTAACCATGCTGCATTATTTACCATACACACAGCTATGCGACATTTATATATATATATATATATATATATATAAGTATACGTTAATCGTAAAATATGTATAGGCTATAATAGTGGTGGCATGACCGGCCGTGCGGATAAAATATTGAGTAAATGTTATAGCATAGAGAAATGCCCAGGCCCCAGAGACGCCAGTTGAGCTGAAGCTCCGGCGGCGAGTTCATCTCCGATTTCTATTCGACGTGTTAATATTACACCATCTACCTACACGGCAATTGAACATGTTCGGCACGAAGTTGCAGGTGAGTGTTTATTAATTTATTATTACATTATTCGATACCTACCTAAGAGATAGTTTAGCTCACAATCCATTTTCTTACAAAATATAGCTATCTACTTTTTGAGTTAACTAAAGAATAAAATTATCTCTGTTTTTTAATAAAGGTTATATCCTTTATTATTTTTGTTAGCATTCTCACTATTCAGTATATAAAAAAGCTATTTAAGCTTAAAAAATAAATACATTTGCACTCGAATGTACACTATTTTTAATAATTTCATATTCGCATTATTGATGCTAATCGATGGCATCGATAGTAAACGTGTATCTATCATACCATTCATACCGGTTTGAAATTTTTTTTTTTAGAGGAGAACGTTGGATTTGAGATACAATGAGATGTGGAACGATTGGGACGGTATGGATGGACACAGAACGCCGGAAGAAGAGTTCGTTCATGGAAACTTGGTGTTGTCTTGGAAAAAAATTAATGTACATGTGAAACAAATTACCCAAAAGTTTTTCCAGCGATCAAAAATCTCGTACAAGCAAATATTACACAACGGTGAATACGAAATGTTAGCTCTTGACTGGTATCGGAGTTATGTTATATACTTACGTAGTCTTTAATATGTTCAAAAATGTTTGGAATGATATAATATGAAGACAGTATATAACAATATATTATTATTTTAAGAATGTAAAAGCCGAGTATAGATTAAAAAAATATATAATATACTCCAACCAAGGACAAAAATGTATATTTTTTTGTCGAGTAGGTTCAAAAGTAGGTAGGTACCTATAATATTTGCAATACTTTATTGGCGTTGTTGGGTTGTCCACCATGCAGTGCCATAATATGCTTATAACGAATATGTTTAATTCTCATATTATTTTTCATTAAAAAATTATTTTTTATTTGTCATTTTTAGGTACCTATTTATAAATCTAATAAACATATTAAATCAATCTTTACAAAAACTTATATATAATTTAATATTATATAGAAAAATATTAAGATATTATAATAATAATTCTACTTCGGTGTGTATAAGTTGTTTTAGTTAGGTGTTGAGATTTTTTTATAACATATAATAACATTATATTATTCATATAAGTAACAACGATCAAATGTATAAAAAAAGATTTGTTTTCCTAATTAATGATATTAAATCGAAATCGTGTTTAATTTATTTGTTTACATTAACACTATTACACCTACGGGAGCAAAAGTACAATTGTTGATAATAAAATTATACCAAAATTAAAGTCAAAACAACTATAATTTGGATGCCGCATTAATACTGCACGTTGATTTGGTATTCTATAAACAGACCACTGTCAACAAAAATAGTTTATAGTTTTGTATCTAACCGTACCATTATTCAGGCTCAGGACTTTTATTCTTGGTATACAAGCTGAAAAACGACTCGTTCGAATATTAATGTAGATAGGTACATCAAAGTGTTGAATATATTATCTGATTAATAGTTGAAACTTGAAACATGGTCTTTAAGACTTTCAGTATACTTAAAATTAGGCTTGCCATTCGTCCTGTTTTGACCGGATAGTCCCGGTTTTAACAGCATGTTCCGGGGTCCCGGCCGGTCATTAATTTTTTCTCGGTTTATGGAAGACGATAGAAAATAGTTTAAATAGTATTTTATTTAATAATAAAACATAGAATAATATTGTACATAGTATTTGGGTTTAACTTCTAAATGCATTTTATTTAAAAATTAAGAGCAATATAGCCGTACCTATTGAAAACAATTCATTCAACGGAAAAGTATCAACATTAGCTTATTACTAATAATTAATAAATGTAAATGCAGTAAATGTAGTGTATATAATAAATTGTATTGGTTAATATATTTTTTAATTAAATAATGGATATTATTAATTTCCATTTAATTATACAAAAAAGGGGTTTTTATTAGCTTCTAGTAATAAAATATGATAGCTCAACAATTACAATTGAACATGATAATAAATTAATTATACAATAAAAAATGGTTACTTAATAATATAATACTTAAAATCCCAAATATCAAAATTTTAATATATATATATATATATACCTTATTGAAGGAGTAATATTTTGTATATATTTAATATGTATTGTAACATTTTTACGACGTATAAAAAATATTTTTAAGATTATTCTGTAAAATAAAAAAATAAGTTTAGTTGAATATCTAATTTTTAAAGATATTTAATAAGGATCCATGGGATTATAGATAGTTGGACTACGTCTCTCCTTTTCCCCTAGAAAAACAGATTTGGTTACAAAATTTATATTTGTTTTATATTACTACAAGCAATGTAATTTAATATACCTACTTAATATGATATTTTTTAAATTTTTTTTCGTTTGTCTAATGTTTTTTAAAAAGTAGTAAGAAATTATCTTAGGTTTTAATAATATGTGTTTGTTGTCTAAGACTTTTATAGTAGTATAGTTTGAACTGTATTTAATTTAATTGGTAAACATGATATAGCTAATGATTAACGATTAGTTATATTGAATTTAGAACCATAAATTATAGAACCATAAATTACGTTTGGGAAATAGAGATATAATTGATTGACGTGCTTTTCCTCACTAGTAAATGTTTAAGTATGCTATTAAACGTTTAAGCTAATAAATAAATTAAAGATTATTGTATTTCTGTGTAATCGATCTCCGCTCATTATCTATTAACTGTGGATTTGCAATATTTTTCGAAATAGTTTGATAGCTGATTTTGATAATTTTTTTAAATTTAATTTTTTGTAAAAATAGAAGTACCTATTCAAACTAATCATAAACCTGGGAATCCGCCGAGTTTATTAGATAGGTATGAAATAACATTATATATTGTCTTCTGATATCATACTGTAGTAATGGTTTTAATTGTTATAATTGCTTTTTTATTTAGTAAGTAATACCTACATTGATTTATAAGGATACATAATATTAAATAGTGGCATTAAAAAAAATAACTTTGATAACAGTAATAATATTATTTTTATTAGAAAAAATACTCGTTGAATTAAAACTATATGTGCTCAATAACTAAAGAATTTTTCTGAGTAATTCATTGCTTACCATGAGTGTATAGAAAATACCCATTTTCTGTTTTTATTGCATTTCAAAAGAAAATAATATTTTTCCAAATCACGTATTTACTAATTTGATGTTTTAAATGTTTTCAGTTAGTGGAAACGTACAATCTGGAAAACTTCTAGGAATTATGGGTCCAAGGTATTAAATTAATTAGTATTAATATACCCAAATATAATTTTTTTATTTATAATAGAAAAACCCTTTGTATTTAGTGGTTCAGGAAAAACTACATTGATGGCAACCATCAGTCATCGAACTAAAGGTTTGTAAAGCACATAAGTGATTTTATCCTTATAGTTAATTATTGTTTATTTTTTTAGGACAATTTGATGGAGAATTATTGCTTAACGGACAGCCAGTATCTGAAGAAGTCATGATTAAGATATCTGGTTTTGTTCCACAACACGATATCAGTTTTGATCAGTTGACAGCATTAGAGCACTTGACTCTGATGGTAATTAAATAGAAATACGTAGTATTTTATACAACTTAACTTTTACCTATGTTTATTTTGTTATTTCAAGGCGAAATTGAAAGTTTCTCGCAAAATAACCAAAATAGGATTGAAAGAACATATTGATAAAATAATTTCCATGTTGGGCATGGCTAAGTTCTTGGACACTAGAATATCGTTTTTGTCTGGAGGTGAACGGAAAAAAATTGCTCTCGCAGTTCAACTATTAAACGACCCACCAATATTATTTTGTGACGAAATAACAACAGGTCTGGACAGTTACTCGGCCGCCCACATTGTGAACACTTTAAAAGGTGTCGCACGAATGGGTAAAATTGTGATATGCACCATTCATCAACCGGCGTCTGGTGTATTCGGAAAATTCGATGAAGTAATATTGTTATCGAATGGACTGTTAGCATATCAAGGGCCTGTCACCATGGTCCGTCAGTTATTTCAAAAGTACCAATACATTAAATTTGTATATTACGATAGTAAATTATAAATAAAAATGTATATTATATGATTTAGGTTCAATTATGAATGCCCTGATATGTTCAACGAAGCTGACTTTGTGATTTCTATTCTTAATTCCGAAAATGAAAATGTAAAAAAAAATGTAATTGAAATGTGCAAGTTAGCTTCAACAGACCAAATAACGAATCAAAATTATGATTTATTTAATAATCAGGTAAACAGAATTAAATAATTTGACAAAAAAATGTGTAACATAATAATATCCTTAACCAAATAATGTACATATTTACAATATTTTCAGACTAAATTTGATACTCAACATTTAGAAACGTTAGAAACGTAAGTAAATATGTGTTTTTTTGTTGAAATGTATTTTATTACTTATACAATTTATCAAAATTATATTATATTTATAACGCCATTAAGTCGTGTGTTTTAAAATATTGATAATAAATAATTATTTAGTATAGCAGTATTATATTAAATATATAAGTAGAAGAAAAAAAAATGATAATGATCTTATTTTTTTTTTGTTTAGACTAAAACCAACATGGCCAACACAGTTCTATTTGATTTTGGATAGATCCATCAAATGCTTTACAAGAAATTACAAGAATAATCTACTGGAACTGGGAACTATTTGGGTAATTTCTATAATATGCATCTCGTACGAGATCTCACCAAACTTTGTCCTTACCACCACGGGGTTTTTCATAGGTTTACTCAAATTTTTTTTTGGATAAAACATTGTCTGATTTTATTCAAAACTTGTATTTATAGGTTATAAGTTATAACTTAATATAAGCCGAAATCTCAAATTAGATCTCATGGCCGTAGGATGTCACCATTTGAAAAATTAATGTTTTGACCATTAGCCTGAGATTTCAAACTAAATATAATTATGAAAAAGCACTTTAATTGAGACTTAACATTAAAAAACTAATTAAAAAAAATAAATATATTTATTGCTATTTATTAATGTTGTAAGTATAATCAATATTATTTATATGGTTTAAAAAATCATTATATCGTGAGTAGATATTGCATGGATCAATAAATTAAAAAATATTATTTCAAATATTTTATTAGGCATTTATAATTTATACTACAAATTCTATATTTCTTTATTTTTCACAAAATAAATATTTGCCATAGCTAAAATTTAATTGGAATGTTTTTTATCCGATATAAAAGTGAAAACACAAAACATTTAGTTATTTATAAATTTTACATTTTGTAAATAGATACAAATAGGTAGTTGGATCTTTTTATCTCAACAATTCCTGACCAGAAACTAAATGTTTTATTTATGTAGTGAGCAGTGGGCATTTTAAGTCCCCGGAGATGGCTATAAGAATGTTTGTAATAAATTAGGCTATTTAGACATTACAGTATCAATTGTACAATTATATTTTATTTGGTATTAACAAATATTCATTTTTTTAAAAACATATTTGATAAAATGCTCTATGTGTTTTAATTTTATGTTTTAATATTAATTATGTTTATAGTTTTTAGGTATCATTATTTCTGCTCCATTTTCGAATCTGCAGCTCGATACAAATGCAGTACAAAATTGGCAAGGTTTTTGGTTCATATTTGTCATTAACTATGTGTTCCACTTCAGTTATTCTGCTATTTCAATATACCAAGTTAAATTTGCAGTTGTTCATCGAGAAGTTCACAACAAAGTATATCCATTGAGCGCATATTTCATGTCTGAATTGATGATAATGGTATGCAATATGATAAAAGTAGTACTGATTTCATAATAACTATATCATAAAAATATTTATCTTATAGGGTTTGTGGATGGTGGTAAAAATGGTATTTTACTGTGTATCTGCGTTTTGGATTGTTGGTGCTAATTGGAGTAAATTGCAATTGTTGGTGTTCTATTTATTAGCGCTTGCAGCCTTTTCGTATGGTAATTATACTTGAATTATTAATAGGTACTTAATAATACATAACACCAATTGGAATTTAAAAATGAAATATTTTACAAATTGTATACAGTTATGCTAAGATATTTTCGCACAAACATGAATTTGAATTAAAAAAATATATTGATAATTGTACAACAAGAAGTATAAATTAATAACAATACAAGTATCTAGTAGAAATAAAAATAATATATATATTGTTATTTATAAGGCGTCAATAATTATTATATTTATATATTATTGTTATTACAGGAAGTTTGTTGTCAGCATATTTTAATCGCATAGAAAACACTATGATTTTTGCTACAATATATGATTTCCTGTCGTTGCCTTTCAGTGGTGCTTATCTATCATATATGTAAGTTGATTCACAGTTGATAATATTTACTTAAAGCTGTTAGCTAATACATTTAATTTAAAATTAGGTCTATTCCAAAAAACATATATTCTCTCAGATACTTTTCGCTATTCTTTCTTGGTTGCGAAACAGCATCAGTTTTATTTTGGGGCAAAATTAAATCTTTACGTGAGTATATTTAATCGATAATTTAGGATTCAGCTTGAGGTAACTTCTTCTTATAATAATATTGTTTGTGTATTTTGTAGCGTGTATTGATGTTACTAATTGCTTGAATAGCGGAAAAGCAGTGTTAAGTAAATATGGCTTTGTAAGTAGTGAATTATATTCAGACATGGTGATATTAGTTATACTTAGCATTATATTAAATATATTTGGTTACTTTAGTGTTCTTAAAAAAATGAAAAAACAACCAGCCTATTAAAATGTGTATGTTTTCATAAATATAACAAATAAATATTAATGTAATTAATTATATATACTATTTAAAAGCAAACATAATATACATTTGTATAACAAGTATTATTTACTATATTTTTGTTTTCTAATTAATTTGTTATTTTATATATCCAAATCCAATATTATAGAAATTTACTTAATAAATGGAACTATGCTTAGTTTTGTAATAACTTCTTTAGTGTATAGATTATATAGTTTAATAAGAATTTTTCTATGTTATGCAGAAACAATATAAAACCAATTAATTAATGAGTCATTAATAATATACGTTGCAATATGTAGTTAATTAAAGGTAAGTTCAGTATAGGTACTCCTCCATATCATAATATTAATAATAAATCAATAATAGTATAAATTTTATTTAATAAATAAAGATTATTGTATAATCATTAAGTCAAATTGATTGTACATTTTATAGTTTTGTATTTTTTCTAATTATTCATGAAATCATGCACTTGGAAGTTTAGTGTATCAGGGTGTCATTATTTTTCTTTAGAATACTAAATAATTGACAATTGTACATACGTTTCATAATAAACAATAGTTATTGCTTACGTTCGAAAAATGTTTAAAGTTAGATAGTTAGATAAGTTTTTCAATCAGTTGTTTCGGTGGGTAATGCATCTTGTAATCTTTTATTTTCTTCCGAAAGTATTGAAAACTTTTCGTCATATTTAACGCGCATATTTTCAAACCGCTCCGATTGTTCTTTATACTCAGATCTCAGTTCGTCGTTTAATCTGAAAATCATATAATTTTTTTAATCATTAGAACACATAATTCAAATATATTATATTTTAGCGTTGAGACACATGTGTTTTTAATTCAAATACAATTTCACGAGCAAAGAATTTTCTAAGAAAGATAAATGATATTTTTTCATTGATGAGCGATAAAGGTAAAGTAATTTTTTAATGTAAATTTAGATATTAGATATACCTACTTATGCTATTTTTTTTTTGAGCGCTGTGACAATGTTTTTAAAATTTATTTTGTATATGACATAAGTATATTATACACTCATACATAAATTTATATACGCATCCATTATTGTAATTCAAAATTAATGAATTTAAACATAATATAGGTTGAAAAAAATGTATATAGAAAATGTTTCTTTTTAGTGTATCTTTTACATTTTTGCAACTGTTTAAATTGAACTTCCTATATTATACTTATTTACTCATAAAAAATTACATTTTTAATCTATTCAAACTAAATAAGAAATGTTGAATGGCAATACAATTTATTTTTGATGCATTATTTAATACTTTAATGGGCTCTTTTGTAATTATTTTCATTATGTATGTAAGTACTAACTTTGCAGCTAAATTCATTTTTTCAATTATTGCACTGTGGCGGCTTCTCTCCGCATTGATTTTGTCTTGAAGACTTTCCAAATCATCCGTCATACGATTCACTTCTGTGTTACGAATAGCCAACATGTGCTTTGTGATGTCCACGACTTCTTTCAATGACTTTGTCTGCAGAAAAAAAACGCAACACATAATTACTCGGTCTTATTACTATAAAATAATACACCTAATTTTTCACCACATGCCTACCAAGAAATCTTTTCAAATTGATTTTTTTGAAAAATTATAACTGTATGAATAAGAACCAAAATTATTATAATTAATATAAATTGTTGGTTCATTAAAAAAAATCGGTATAGGTATGTATTTTTCAAAAATTTAGCTAGCTACTTCTAGAGTTAATAATTTACTCAAATTTTTGAATAGTTGAATATTACCTACTACCCCATTAGATTTTATTACAGTTACGTACATTTTTAAGTTTTAAAAGGACTGAAGGAGGCGGGTAGAATAGTCTGTAAACATCGTAGGTGAATGGGTATGTACGAAGACAAATATTATATTATATATTATTTATATGGCATTGTTTAATACTTTATATTATTTACGTTGTATAATTTATATTAGGTAATAGGTATATGTCAACAGCACACAAACTTGTAACGTTAGCGCTTCAATATGTTTTTCTTGTGTGACGCATCGATCGGATTTTTCTTTTAACAAGTCGATCACTTTAACTAAAAATTTCTGTAGATTTCTGTTCTGTCTTCTCAAATCTTCAGGTGATAAATCAGACACGTCGCGTAATACTTCACCCATGTCTCCCATATCCTATAACATATTTACCAGTTGTATTACATAAAATATGAATAGTTATTAAAATAATTGTATCTACATGCTCAATGAGATATTGTAATTAATAATTAGTATAATAAAAATGTATAGGTGTAATTCAAATACCAATTAGTAATTACCAAATCGATGATACGTCATCAGACGATGAAAAATTGTACAGATTTTTAAAATTATTCAAGACAAGATAATTTGCAAGCCTTAAAAATTAATCTGAATTAGGTTCAAGGACTTCCATATAATCAAATGAATATGTATATATTATATGGACACACATTGGTACTTTGTTTTTTTTTGAAAATTCATTAATTTTTATAAATCGCTTGTTTTTGATGTGGTTTGTGTGTGCATGAACTATTTTTTTTTCTTTTGAAAAAAAAAAATGATTCAAGAGTTAACAAAGATTCTAGACCTATATTCAATAATTAGATATAAAATTTAAAAACAATTTTGTTTGCTTTTTAGTTGTTTATTATTATTCACATGGTTATAATATAGGTAGGTACATATATTAAAAACTGGTCTAATATTCATACCTTAACGGATCCATGGTTAGAGGAGTCCATAATGTTATTTGACGAACACGATAACACACACAATAATATTAAAATAATATTAAAATAGTTATACTAATGCAGTGAACTGCTCGACTATGAATAAAGTATGAGTGTTAAATGAAATTCGAAAAACCAAAATATGTTATATGTTTTAGAACAGCCAGTTCCATGATCCACATTCGTTGGATTGGAATGATGCCAATCGATTGGTTTAAAAATAACTTCAACTCAAGGGCCCTCCTTGTGGTATTGTTAGCAAAAACGTTGAAACGATCTCAGAAATGATAAAACATTTTAATCATTTGATTTATAATACGTTATAAAAATATGAATATCACGGAAGTAATGTTCATAAAGATAGATACAATTTAATGGGTTAATGGTTTTGTAACACACGTATAATATTTCTAAATGTTAAAACTGTAGTTATTTGTATCGCTAAAAATAATATTATTAGTTGTATGTTTATAACCTTAATTTTTTTTTCACAATCAGCAATACTGATTACATTATTTCGACTGAGTCAAATAGTTAATGTTACTGCAGCATCATGTAGCTACAAAATTATAGATTTCTCAGGAGAGAAAAAACTTAAAAAATTGATTCCGAGAAATAGTGGTACTTTTTCATTTCTTAGATTAATGAAATACGTTAATTGCTAGATAATTATCTAAATAATATACCTATATTACAGTGTAAGAGATAATTCAGCGGCGTGACGAACTGAACATTTTCCAGATGCAAGTCTTAAAAATATTTAAATATTCTATATTAATAGAACTAAATCATAATAATATATATTAATACAAAACAACTAATTAAATTACAAATCATTACTGACTAGCTGTTGATTATATCATATTATATTTACTAGTCGACACACCTTATCACCCACCCCTCTATTTAAGAAAAATATAGAGATCGCCTCTGAAATTACCTCTCACCACACCACTAGAGATATGAATGTATGACAAGAACATAATAAAGATACAAGATATTAAAGTTTAAATTTTTAGGTTTGTGTTGTTTGATTAAATATAAGCTATTTAGATACGTCTAATTTATATTGATATTAATAACAGTGCGTAGCCGGGTAGGTACTACATTTTATAGCTGAAAAAAGTAGAGTTCTTAAAAGTTTAAAATATAATTCAAATATGTTCTAAAAAACCTTAATAATCTCTTAATAATCTTCAAGCTGGTAAAATATGCTGAAAATATGATTATTTTTTTTTAACTTCAAATAGCTAAAAAATCTGATCAACAGCTACAATAGTAATAAATATACTAAAATATATAGTATAAGTTAACATTAAACTTTATACATTACCTAATAACTTTTCATGTTTATAAATCAGGTTATAGATTGCAGATTCCAGCTAATACTATAGTTTTATTTAGGTTTTTCATCTTCATAAAATTCATTTGTCCGTGTGCAAGTTCACCAGCCAATTTTTTTCATTTATTAAATTCATTTTAAATTTTGAATGATCGGATAAATGTTTTGATTTTACAATGATATATGTTTTTTTTTTTTATGTCTGTGTTAATGTTTTAGGGCAGTAAAAATACTTCAATTTTCTACTTCAGCTTCTTTTCTGGTTATATAAAGTAAATGTAATTTGTATTTTTAATTCGTTAAATAGTTTTCAAAGCGGTGGAGAAAAAAATAAGGATAAACGAAGATTTTTTACGTAAAATCTGTAATCGACAAAATCAAATTGTTAATATATTTGACTCGTTTTGAGCTATTTATAAACATAAAAATAGAATTATTTTATTAGTTGTGTTTATAATTGAAAAATTTTCCCCCGGTTTAAAAACTTAAAAATTAAACATATGGAACCAAATACATGGTAACATTATTGATTCTAATTTATAATAAACTGCAGGTGGTATACCTACCTGCTTTATAATTTTATTTTATTTTTTTTTCACTTTTTGAAATGCTTTTTACTGTGGGTGCTCTCGTTCCCCTTTAAATTTTTTTATATTCATCCATTAAATTAGTATTATATTATTTCCCATGTATTGATTAATTTTTGACCATCTTTTAACTTTAGAACAATCATTTTTTAAACTTAACCAAGTAAAAATATATATAAGAATTAATAGTATTCCAAAAAAAAAAATGACATACAACATATTAAATAGTACATATTATATGTAAGAAAAGATTTAAAGATCTAAAAGTGGCACTACCAAGCTATGTTCCAGTTTGTGAAATTAGTAAATTACCGCATTACAAAAAATGAAAAAATAAAATAAAGAACCATGGGCGCATTCATCTCAAGGTATATGTTTTCAACTATTTAACTATCAATAGTATATGCTTTTAATTCGGACGAAAAAGGTTAACTATTTCTCCATCGGTGGTGTGCTGCACTCTAAATTCTAGATGTAGTAGTTAATTGAAGTATTTTAATACTATTGAAGTATTAAATGCATTATTGAATGTTTTTTCAGTTTACTATACTTTCTATATAAGTTTGTTTTCGTATTCTTTTGAAGCTTAAATTTAGTTTTTAGACTTAAAATAAGTATTTATTGCCAGAGACAATCTGCTGATTGGGTGACATAGATGCATATTATAATTTTATTCCCAAAATGAATAAAATAGGCGAGCGCTCAAAAAATCCGTACGCTGTCTTCGTTTCACCATCATAACCAGGTTAATACGTATGTACCTATTTTGACTATATAATAATAATAATAATATTTCTTTATTACGGAAATAAATTCCAATTTCAGTTTTTTTTATACGCCTGGTAACACCTTAGGTTTACGTGAAGTATATAAAATTTAAAAATTACAACAATTTATTATTAATATTAATATTTTATATTCACTTCATTTATATCAGTATTTTCGCCGATTTTTAGTATAGTTTATACGCTAGACATAGGTATTAAATATTTGAAAATTATATTTTGTATTATACTTTTGATTATAATAACTAAGGCCCGGATTCAAATGCACTTAAATCCATACAAATATGCTCTAAAAATGTAATTAATATTATTATTTTTATACAATTTGGAATTAATAAATAAAATAAGTTTATTATTTATTATTTTATTGAAAAATTGACTTGATCTCGACACGTATATGTTTTGAGGCAATTTGATTCATTTTAAACATAGATACTTAAATATACAATAATAAATACGCTTAATTTGTATAGTATATCTAATATTGAACAAGTATGCACTAAAATCCATAAAATTTACCCCCCCCCAAAAAAAAAAAAAAAAAAAACAATAATGCTAAAAATGTTTTAACAATAAAAAACGCCGATATATTCATAAAAATGCAAAATACAATTTTAGCTTTGAAATACTCGTTACATGAAACAAATTATGTACTTGGAAAGCATTGTCTAAGATCAACCAAAGAAATATGCACTTTGTATTGAAATTCGGTCCCTAATAATAAGTATTATGTATAATAATATATTTCAATATACTTATTTTGAACGAATTAAGTAATATCGTTAAACTCCGTATATCAGATACAAACTTTTAGCTCAGTTGGTATTCTTATCAGCTACTATTATTAATGTATTTTATTGTAATTATTTAATAGTAATTGTTTTGGCTGAATAAATGAATAAATAAAAAATAGAAAATAAATATATATATATATATATATATATATATATATTTAAATTGTGTGCCACGAAAACTCATATAGTTAGATCCAGAAGGGTAAAAAAAAACTAAGAAATCTAAAATAAAGATATTAATTCCGCTTCTAAAAATGTACTCTTTTCTGGACTTTTCCAGAAGAAGGTTATGATTAAAAATTGCGTAGCTGATGTGTCAGTTGTTAATTCAAAATGGTAAAATATAAAATACGAACAGTTTATGTCTTTTTGGAAAATATATATTCAACGATAAATCGTTATAAATTGTAATGCATATACAATTAAGCATTCATAAATATTTCATTATTGAAATAGTGTTGATCATTTAATTTAACAATCCTTTATCACTGTATAAGTCTATGTCCATAGGGACACGAAATTTAAAAATATAAAATGTTATTATAATAACGTACTTCAGTCTATTCTGATTTTTAATCTCATTAAACTAATAGCTATTAATTGCATCATAGAATGATTATTCTGAAGTCACTTGAGGACAGTCTTGTAAAAGATACTTTTCAGATATTTTCTTTAAGGTAGATCTTTTACGGAATCTTAAGCTTTTTTTTATATAATATACACACATATGGATAATATTACCACAACAATAGCAAAAATATATTAAGTCTTGATACAAATCATAGAAATTGTACAAAATAGGTTAACTATGTAGGTAATAATCAACAATAATAAAGTTCATCATAAGTTTTGATAATTTTTATATTGTTAAATTAGTTTTAAATATCAAAATAAATACACTTAAAGTTCCTGGGCCGCTGGGCAAATAGGATGCTGCCAAATTCTTATACCAAAACGTTTACATCTAAACGGCCACGCTTAAACATTTACTGGAACATGTCCCTTTCCTATGAAAACATTATGTTTAATACTTTGTAGTCGTTATTGTTACTGATAAATACTTGAAAAACTTAAACTTCAAACCATATCATATCCGAATACAGTTAATCATAATAAATTATATATTTTCACCCAATCATCATAATAGAAATTAAAACTATATTCTATAAATCAATACATCACAGTCATGGAATATTCATTTTTACCTTTACTCATTCCCCGTTACTGTTCTCTTAATTTTAACTAGCCAATGAGAAGGATTCTTAGTTTGAAATGTTTTGAGTGTATTTTTAACAGAAAAATACCAAATAATTCCAATGATGGTGCATATAAGCATTTCTATGTAATAGCCATCCACTGTTAGAATACAATCACCTTTATCTGCTTTACACATCTAAATAAATAACATAATACACATTATAATAGTTATGCAATAAAAATATTAACCACTTCAAAAAAGAGTATCTACTTAATTGTTGTCAACTATAAAATATGAATTAAAATGTTTTTATTATTAATAGTCAAATATTAATTTAATGTTTTAGTAAATATAGCTAAAAAAATGTTCATTACAATTAAATTTAGATTTTAGATTTTAAACGGAGCGAAGAGCCGAAATATGTAGTAAAATTTCACAATGATGAGTCTTTTTGTGTTTTTTTTTTTTATTATTGAAACACTTGTAATTTGTACTGTAATAAAATACTTCAATTTTTAACTTAACTATATTATTTAATATTTTGGGGTAGGAAAAAAATTCTCAATACTTTTCCTAATAATTGTGAAATTTGGACGAAACTAGTTGAAATTCAAAAATATGTTTTGTGGCATATCTTGGATATACAATTTTGTATAAACAATAGAATTTTCAAAACATTTAGATTAGTTTTAAGCTATTGCCTATTTATTCACTAAACTGAATTTTATATTGTACTAAAAACCTTCTAACACTTTGACACTGTCCTATTTGGTATTGACTTTTGACAAATAAGTTCGTAATAATAATAATATATTATAAAATTAATATATATTATTAAAATAATTAGATAATAATAATGTAATAAATGTAATGTTTTTGGAAAAATTTAATTCAGTCTAATGTATAACTACCTAATAGTAAGATAAATTATTTTGGTAGCCAATATCCAAAGGTAAACTTAATTATACAGATTATAGTCTATATGCTGACAGACGTCTTCGCTCAGAATCGCTTTTCGTGTTTAAGATTTATCATTAAATTCAAATTTAACACATACGTTAAGCCGGATTCCCACGACTGGTGTACTTGCCAAATACGCCAATAATTGTACATTTGACCAGTGCACGAATATGGTGCTCACACGTCTGGCGTACTTGACAAGTACGCCAATACCGGAGCACTAGTGCAAGTAGCCAAGTACACTGTTGTCTGTTCCCATTGCTGGCTGTTATACGAACCGGTCGTGGGATCAATAATACAAGTATATTGGCCGTTCCTTTGACTTGTGTCACATTTACCGACAATCGCCAGGAACGACACCAGTGACAAATAATTGTACAAGTATGGCGATCCGACGGCATGGCAAGTAACCACCAGTGCCAAATATTGGCCAAATACACCAGTCGTGGGAATCCGGCTTACTCAATGATAAGGTACAATCGCCATCTACTGTATAAAAGAGCGATTACCTACTACCCTCTTTATAGTTTAAAATGACCATCATTCAATAGTTTTCAATGGAAGTTGAATGGGTACAACCAATGTGAGTTATTATTAGGCAATAATGAAACAGGAATAATACACATTTTACAAGCTAGTATTGAATTTACATAAATAAACTAAATTTAATGAAATATTAGTCCGTCAAATATTTTTGCAAATAGCTAGTAATTGCTTTCAAAAAGAGTAATGTAGTATTTTCATAAATTTTAATTTTATAAAATAATTTTATGTAATTAAAATTTTATAATATCTTACATTTTGAAGATCTAGGGTAGAACAGTTATTTTTAGAATCCAATGAACATTCCTTGAACGTCAATATATCAATCATTCCCAGCGCAGCAGTAGACGTCCACATATATGCCAAATTTGCAAGAGTATTCAAAAATGTCATATAAGTACATCCAAAACGAGGATCACTTATCCGGGAAAAAAAAGCTAAGGTAGCAACAAACATTATGTGAGATAGAATCTATAAATTACATACATAAAGATTATTAATTGCAGAGTTACCTTAATTAATTTTTATAAATATTTATAAAAAATAATTAAACCAAATCTGTATAATTATTAATTAAACATCCCAATACCACTTATTCATCTCCATTAATAACGCTTATCTTCTGCTGAAGGTCTGCAGTCTGCACAAACTGCCGCGGTGGTAATAAATTACGTCCTGCTGAATTTGTTGGTTGCTTCTACCGACATCGCAGCAGTGTGCATGCCACGCAGACCTTCCAGAAGACAATGCCTATATTGTAACATATTTTAAAGTATTGATACCTATTGAAGTTTTTAACTCACTTGTTGTATTGATAATAGAAACACGAGAAGTGGATAGTAATATATTGAAGTATTTACTTCATTGAATGTTATCAATTTTGGCGTACAATAAATTAGCATAACAAATCCAATGTTTAAAGATAATCTAAAATATAGATTTTAACAATATATAATTATAAATTAAAATTCTTCATAAAATAGGTATTTGTAGCTTTATATCTATAAAATAAATACCAATGTTGATATTAAGTGCATTTAAAAGATTCGACGCGGGTTTTAAGTTAGACGTGTGCGTGTGCTTAATGCCCTTAAGTCAGTGTTTATTTTACTGAATAATATTATCTACTAAAACAGTTTTTTGTCAATTCAGTTATGGAAGTAAGTCATCAAATACAATAATATTTAATAACTGATATGATAATATGATATAAATAACAACATTATGTTTATGGATTATATGAGTGTGAGGCGGTCTGTCCTGAATGGTTGTATTGGGCGGACGGATCAACATACACAATATTGATGCTCGAATAAATGAAATACTGTTTATCTGTATATTGTGATGAAGATTTAATTGGTTTAAACATGGGCATGCATTAAACACGAAAAAGTAGGTATAATCAGTTAATTTTTTTTATACGTCATGGCACATACCGTATTGGGTTATATGCAGAATAAAGCAAAACAAAAAAACCATCTTACGACTCATTTGGGTTGATCTGGAGAGGCGGCGAGTACGATTTCATATCGACTCTTCCGAGATATTCTCTCATTATAAGTATTAGGCAGATGAAGTACAGAGTCGGTACCTATCGGTCGCTGTGGACTGATAATGGTTATATAGAAAAAAATTAAAATCGTGGTCGGTGGTAGATGTTCGATAATTATGATTGGGGACAAGTCATTTTTGCAATAAATTATTTCCTATGTTTCCGTTGATAGTCGGAACAATCCACATCGGTCAAAAACGGTCATATTATTGTTAATGTATTATGCTACGGATATTATATTGCTATATATTATGTAGTATACAAATATGTAAATATTTATTGTAACTAGCACTTTAATTTTATTTTATTACAATTACCTGATGGGTACAATTTTCAAGAATAAGCTCATCGGTTTTGGACCTGAAGTGTATTTCCCTATGATGAATGGTATAATAGTGTTAACTCCAGACATCACTGAATCTATTATTGATATGTCTTCTTTTGAAACACCTGCGTCGATGAGCTTTAAGGTAGACACATTTTCAGTTGCAGCATATCCAATCTTTGATAAATACAAAAATAATAATAAATAATATACAAGATTGGCGAGTTAAGTTCTCAATGTTATAGACTTTAAATGATACCTGTGGGCTGTGGTTGCTAGAAAATACAATATTAAATTGGAACCAATATTTTTTTTCATATAAAATTAACTATTACAATAATTTAAAAAACCATTTATATTATAATTACCTTTGAAGTTATTAATATTACAGCCAGTATTCGAATACTAGGTAACTTTAATATGTCCCATAATAGTATATAATTTTGAACCACATTGATTTTTTCATGATCATCATCAAATGCATTATCTTTTTCTTTTTTGAATACACCAACTAATGTTGTTATTATTATGAATATTATTCCCCAGCCGTATAATAAGTCTATACAAATTGAATAGTTTATTATAATATACATTTAGTAAATAATATTATTTAGTTTACAAACTATAAATTATTGCAATTGTGAGTGAAGATTACAAAAATGAGCCATCGCGAGACACCTGGCAGACGAGAAATATCGAAAATAATTCTTTATTTTAAATGCGTATTATAATTTTATAGGTACCTAGACATTTTGAACGTGTGGTGACACTCGCGTTGCCAGCATTATGCGTTTCGCCACCGGTTGCAACGTCGTCGCCATGCTGACAAACGGTTTCACCCACCGCGCATTAGATGTTTCACATCAAAAACAGCACGTTTAATACAATTTTTTTTGTTTTTTAATTTATACAATCTATCGTATATAAATTAGGTAATGCATTTTTAAATATAAAATAATTCACAAATACTTATGATCTTGACAGATATTAAGTTTCTGAGGTTATTCCTTTCAGAATAATATTAGTCATAAAAACTAAACCAGTGTAGTAAAATATAATTGTTCGTAAATATTCCTATTTTTCCATGTATTTATCATTATCTCCCCCCAGTTGGATAGTAGTATTTTTTCATCATTAATTAGTGAGAGTACTATCATATTCAGTAATCTATGCAACTCCTTACTTTTGACTCCCTTTTACAAGACATTACATATTAGATGATATTTGTTTACAGAAACCTTTTTAAACGTTGACATTTTAATCAAATGTTTTGCTCCAAAATGTCAAGAGATATGTAGTACATAAACACGTCGATTATAAAATCAATATTTTCCAGTTCCATCTGCCAGAATTTAAAAATCATTCATCAATATCTCATCTGTACGGAAATAATCTTATGTACATTGTACCGATTAAAGAAATATTTTTATATTGATCTAGGGGATAATATTTGTTTTGTTAAATATTAAATCACTTTGTATTCATTAAAAACGCTATAAACAAACAAATTAAAACATATTTCACTCTTGTATGTTATAAATCACAAATTTTAATTGATATTATTTCCTATATATTATATTTATTTTTTCTGTACACGTACGCGTATTTGTAATTTTTCTGTGTTTTATTTTATTTTAACTAAATTATAGGCATGCACGCGCGGTGTGACGTTCGAAATTAATAAAAATTATTTTTGAGTTTGTAATTTTGATGAAACTACTATACTTGACAGTTAACATAATAAATAACTCAATTACTTTTCACAGAGACTATGCCTCCAACATCAGGTGTGCTTCGTAAGTATTTATTAGAAAACTTTTCAGACGTAAACAGAATGAGTACCATGGAACCTATCATACTACCTATTGTTTGCCCTGATGCATTGCAAATGGACGCATAGCCTACATTATTCCTGTAAAAAAAATTTGTATGTGATATAGACAATATAGTCGTTTTCATATTCATAATTATGATTGGTGATATATTTTAACACACACTTTTTCAGCATTGTAAGAGCCCAACCATCCACTGCTATATCCTGGGTAGCGGCTAAGAAGTTTATCATGAAGAAAATGTACGCTAGCATCATGATGTTTGGTTTTCCAGTTTCGGGTAGCAAGTTCTCAATGTCACTGGCTGCATAAATCAAAATCGCTCCTGTTAACAATATAATATGATATATTAAAAAAGTTAGTGATTTAAAACATTAATCATTTAGTCTATAAGAAGTTATTAGTAATTACTATTTACCCATCTCATTATTTCATTGAAAGAAAATTTTTCAGTTAATAATAATTTAAAATGTCTACAAACTCATATACATATAAACTTGTTCGAAAACAGGATTCTATAAATTTAAGTGTAAGTATTATAGCATTTTTTATAGATTATAACAATAATATTAATTTAAAATTATTTATATACCGATTAAATATTGAACAGGCATTAGCCAAGACTTTCGCCTTCCAAATTTTTGTACATATAGTGCATCTACTAGCGGTGCCCACAAGAGTTTCAAGCTAAATGGCCATCTCGTTAAACTGTATAATGCCTGAAATAAAACATTATTATTTATCAAAATGGAGAATTTTGTGGATTTACCATAATAGACTAATATTTGTAATCATAAAGACTGTGTTATTATTTTTGGTTTACCTGATCTTTGTACGTCACATTTTTGTTGGCTTGTAATAGTACCGTTATAGACATAGCTATGCCTAAAGGCAAGCCTTGCATTGTGTACAGTAATAATAACAAAAAAAAGTTTTTCCAATCCCCTTTTAAATTTGTTTTGGTCATTGTTGCATCTTTCATCGTCTCGGATATTTCCGGTTCAACTCTGTGTCTTGGCGATGTTTTCATGTTTTTTCAGTGGTCGAAAAATAACCGTTTCGCGAGAAATGTATTATTGAACTAAAAATAATTATTATAGTATATTTTGAACACTAATAAATGTGTTCGTCATATCCTTATCATAATATGTATGACCTACAGTATAATATTCTCTGCTCTAATCAACTATAAAATACAGCAAATTATGGACAGTAGTAATAAACATTATTAAAATTAAATAATAGCTTGTATAGTCATAATAATATTATGTAACACTTAATCGGTACATTGTTTAGATTATATTTTTATAGGGAGATAAATGATAAATAAGAACTGCAATATAGATTAGGTTATAATAGGTTAAAATTAATATATATTGAAAACATATTATAGAAATTGAATGTATATACTATATTTTAAACAATAGCATTGAAAAATAATATCATGAGTGAAATTGGAATAATATAAATTTTTATCACTTTTAAAATGTTTATTCCTCAAACAAAAATATAGGTATAGATTTTGAAACAAAATAACGAATAAAAAAAAATAACAAATTACCTACATATTAAAGGTATTAAATTAAAATAAATACATTTCTTGTTATGGAATTGAAATTAAAAAATAATAATATGAAAAATAACTTAAAAATAAGTGCATAAGCTACATTAAGCACCTATACAAAATTTGCGAATAGAATATATTAAATCGTATTAACAGTATAAACTATTTTTTTTCGTGATAACAAAACTATGACAATGCTTTCAAAATATTTTCGTGAATATATTAAGGTGTATCGTCAAAAGTGTTAATTTTAAATATATAATGTAATTTATTCGAAATTCATGCACCTTCAACTAATTAGTTACCAATAAACTAATTTCAACATAATCAACACATATGATATGCTGATAAAATTATTTATTATCATTATATTATTATATTTGCATGAAGATTAGAATATTCTTTCACGTTTATTAGAATATAGTACGGTGAAATACTTAAAACGATTAAATAACATATTTTAACACACAAGCGTCACAAGCATTATACACATTAAATAATTAACATATTTTACCAATCTCGTTAGGGAAATCATTTTGAGTTATTGGCACTTTTACTATTTTATACATACAAAGATATATTATACTGAATACATTTTTTAAATGTTTGTACCTATGTATTTACGTAAATGTGTATAATGCTTTAAAAAAAAATTGTATATTTTACATTTATTTAAAAATATTAAAATATTATATTATATAGTAATAAAATATATACTGATCATGAATTTCCAAGTTAATGGTCAAGTCCAAACTCCGGAGGTTAGCAGTTGCGATATACCCAAAACTGTTTTTGCACTCATTTCGAATGCATAAAAGGGGAATGAAAAAAGTATGTTTCGAAATTAGTAAAATGTAAAAAGTTAATTTTTGGATCCGATAGGTAAGTTTCAGGTATGTGTTACGTCTGACACTCTGACAAACACCTAATATATGATGGACGTAATTTAAAGAAATTATTAATAATTACTTTTAGTGTTAGTGTATTACAGATCCGAATACAAGATCGATTATTGTCGTTGTCACTCGTTGCCACTTGCCAAACAATAAGTACTTATACGTTTGTCTGCACTGTAACTTTGTGATTAGGATTCTGACCTTTTGAACAGGCAAAACTCTTGATAACTATTGTTACCAGGAAAGGGATAGAAAGGCGTTTTTCAAGACCCCACTTGTTGATTTGATTTTTCAAGGGAAGGAGCGTTATGTGAATTTTGAAACTAGGCTTGGAATTTCAAAACTCATAGCTTAATGTAATACCTTTAACTTTTCAGTCTAACGACCGCGTATAGAAAAAATGGAACAGATTAATCTATCTATATTATTTTGATAATAATTTACATTACTGATTATCTATATTAATTTTCAGATTGAACTGATAAAATGTACTTAAAAACGTTGTTCTATTTTAAAAAAAATGTTTACTATACAGTTTTGTATACTTAAATCTCCATCTCAATTGCATACCCGTATGCTTATTAACTTACTTTGCTTATCATTTGAATTTATCATACAACTAATCCTAGCTATACCATCTATAAAGATACCTCCAAGATGACGAAAATACATGTTTAGAAAATTCGAAAAAACTTACTTCGCCACATACAAGACTAATCAACCGATTTCCTACCATTACTAAGTACTAAAAAATTTCATTTTCACCTTCGAATATAAGTTTAAACTTTTTTAAACTATGCAGTGATTAAAATTTTTTTTATCTTCTTTTTTATACTACAATAATATCGCATATTTTTTTTATAAATCTATATAGGTACACTTTTTTAAATACACAATAAACATACAACATAAATAATATAAATAATATTTGTAATTAAATATTTCATGTATAATGTATAATTTACATTTCATCTATAATATATATACCACGAATTATATATGCATGATCCGATAATAATATTACAATATTCTTTTAAAATTGTCTATATTACTATAAGTCCAGTCATATTAGACGAAAAAAGGGCTCGGAAAATTTTCCACCTAGCTGAATTTTGGTACACACTTTTATGACATCGTTTTAAACAACGTGTAAAAAGTCACCATCTATATCATATACGCATTAAAGGTTATTCAAGATCAAAGGTCACGAAATTAGCCTTGTTTTGAGTCGTACAATAAAAAGTTCAGGTTATAAACTGTAGAAAAACTAATTATCTACAAAAAAGGTCTCATAACATTTTCACGTAAAACTGATAGTTTTTGCGTTATAAGGCCATCAAAATGTACACTTTTAATGAAATATGAATGATTTGCTAAAAACAAGTAGCCCTTGCGTTAGTATCTAGCTTTATACTGGCATTATCTACAAGATGGTTATACATATATAATATCCAATCGCACTTGCGGTATACGAATTTTAACGTTAACCATACAAAATTACTATAATATTATGTATATGTATATATGTGTGCGATAATAAGAATACATTCGTTTTATACAGGGTGTAGGTATTATGGAGGACGAAGAGGATGATTCCAGACATCAGAACGTGGGCGTATCAGTCAAGACTTGAAGCCATGACATTTCACATGGCCCAGGCATTGGCAGGCCACGGATGCTACCAGCACTATCCGTGGAAGAGGAGGAGAGCAGCTGACCCCTAATGCATGTACTGCGAAGAGCCGGAGGACACTGTGGTGCACACCTTATTTAACTGTCCGTTCTGGGCAGAAGACAGACGGGAGATGGAGCAATGCGTCGGCCGGCCACTACAACCCAATGATGTGCCGGATATCATCCTGGGGCCGGAGCAGGAGCTCCTCCCAGATGATGCATTCAGGAGGCGACGCATCGAGGCGATGGCGGAGGAACAGAGGTTGGCGTTTGGCAGAATGGTGGAGGCGATTCTCGGGCGGAAGGAGAATGCAGAGCGGGCCAGGCAGGCGCGATTAGTATATGGTGACTGAATTTGTGGGCTGAAGGCCAAATACCTAGGGTGGTTAGAGGCCCCCACGTATGTATAGCTGTTATGTTTTATGTATGTTGTTATTTGTTATGGTGAATAAACGATACGGGTTCGGGTGGCAGTATTGTGCTAAACAGTTCCCACCCGTCAAGGGTATATAAAAGGGGAAAAAAAGGGTGTATATTATACACATATTACTATCGGCTGGATGCCATGTGGCTAACTGGGTGGTTATGGGGTAACATGTTGCTTGTATACACATATAAAGGATTGGGCTGTTCTTTTTTTTTTTTTTTCGTACAATGGACGCTACCGAACATCAGCTGCACATTCCTATGCCGGACCGAGCCGTTGCACGTATACAGTATAGCAGTTGTCTTCAACCTTTTTGGACTCGTGACCCACGTAAGCTTTGTAAAAAAGCTGAAATTGCTTTATGCCTTTGGAGTAGTATTATTAAAACTGAATAAATAAAAATTAAATTTTAGTAAGTAGAATATTTAATTATTACTAGACAGAATTCATATGAAAATACAAAATAAAATAAAAATATATGATACAAAAGATTTAATGTGAACATTTTCCTTGAGTGTTTTCACATAATAAATTCCACCTTGGAATCAATTTGACTAAGCGCGATCCGTAAATCATCTTCAGTTTCAAGTCTATTTCTTTAAGACGTTTTCAAATTTGCCATGCTATAATAGGACTCTAACGATAAGAATGTATATTAAATATTAATTCTATAAATAACACAGTTTATTCGTAAATTATTATCTCAATATCTTACTACGTAGAATCATTCCAGTGTAATATAAAACATTATACTTGATATCCATTATGATTATATTATTTTTTATTATTTTTTTTTACCTTACATAATTTTATACATATAATTTTTATTTTAAAAATAAGATTTATTGAGACCCAATTTTAAAGATTACGCGACCCAAAAATGGGTAGCGACCTACCGGTTGAATACTACTGCAGTATATAGTACTTATCAGTAGTTTAGTCCGTACGAACGTCGTCACGTGTTTATGGGGAATATTTTTTTTGTGAATTTTGAATTTATTTATAAGTACTGCTTATTCGTAAGTTTATATTACATAGCCTACTAAATGGCGGGTAATTGTTTTATTTTAAAACCTCGCTATCGGTCGGCGAAACTGTAAATGTCGAGCGTGGATTAAAAACGTTGAAAAACACTTGCAATGCAAGAGACGATGGATATTTTGAGTTTTTGAATAATTTAAAATCGGTGACTGTTCATGTTAAGTGTCGTAAACAATATACACACAAGAGAAACATTGCCATATTATCAAAAAGAGAACGCACTCCGTACCAAAACAATTTTTTTTTTCTAAAACCAGGTAAAGGAAAACTTGACACAAAAATATACCCATCTAATATTAGTCATCACTACCATTTTGGTAAAGAACATATTATTTTATTTTTGTACGCTGTTACAGGATGTGATACGACAGCTACATTTTTTAATAAAGGAAAGGTAAACGTTATAAAATTATTAAAAAATCGTCCACACCTTCAAAGTACAGCAGCAATGTCCACAAAAGAAAATTGCTCCATTCAAGACATTTTCTAACATGGAATTCAATTTATTTTGACAATGTATATTGCCCAAAACAAGTGTTTTCCATCGATAATTACAGATGCATAACTTTTGCTAAACTGACCAGAAAAAATAAACATCATTATCATCATTATCATTTCTATACCACCAACAAATAGCGCCACCCAACAGTATCTGATTCGAGTTTATTATCAAGTACAAATTTGGATGGGCACAATAGGTTTCAAACCCGGAATATTGGGGGTGGGCGATGAATAACAATGTTTTGGAGCCTATAACGACATTTTTACCACCCACACCAAATGAATTGGTTAATATGAGTTTTGTAACTGTAAAAAAGGCCGTGGTACTAACTGCAGTTACAAAAAAATTGGTATCAAATGTTCGATTATTTGTGGACATTGTCGCGGTCAGTCATGCTTTAATTCAAGTTTTGACAATGCTTTAGATAACGAAATAGACCCACTTGACTTTTTGTCAGCGGATATATCTGGAGAAGACAATCCATAAAATGTAGACAAAAATGAAGAAAATGAAAAAGATGAAGAAGAAGAAGAAATGCATGAAAACGAGTGCGAGGTTGATGATTAATAACAATTAAAATGTAATATTAATTAATTTTTTTTGACTATTAGATAACTTTTCTATGATACAATTGTTGATTACATGGATTAGGCCTACTGGGGAACATAAAAAAACTCGCCGAGCTTCTACCTCAATGGTGGTGTGGAAACGAATGCATTCTTATCATCGTGTATATTATATTATACACATATATTAATATATAATATTATCGTAATTTTGTATGGTTAACGTTGAAATTCGTATACCGAAAGAGCGATTGGATATATATATGTATAACCATATTGTAGATAATTTTATCCTTTATAATTTTTGTTTGAAAGTTTTTTTCGTAAAACCAATATAAACGTAACGAGATATTAACGCAAAGGCTAGTTGTCTTTAGCAAATCATTCATATTTCATTAAAAGTGTACATTTTGATGGTCTTATAATGCAAAAACTATTACTTTTATGTGAAAATGTTATGAGATCTTTTTTGTAGATAATTAGTTTTTCTACAGTTTATAACCTGAACTTTTTATTGCACGACTCATAAAAAGCGAGATATTCAAAAAAGGCTAATTTCGTGACCTTTGACCTTGAATAACCTTTAATGTGTATATGATATAGATGGTGACTTTTTACACGTTGTTTAAAACGATGTCATAAAAGTGTGTACCAAAATTCAGCTAGGTGGAAAATTTTCCGAGCTGAAAACCTAATTCGACTGGACTATATTAATTAGTTTTGCCATCGACACCATTAAAATATGTTTGAAATATGTTACCAACATATAAAGGTAGTGAATGTACTATTGTGTAGTCGAAATTGATTATTGAAGGAATACGCAGAACGATTAATAGGTTCATACAATACTGTTTTTTTTTCACGTAAAAAACCATTAAAAATATTATTAGGTCACAGTAATGGTAAATACATTTTTGCCATTGTTTGTAATTGGTTGTTTCGCGTAGTTCACCAACCACTGAGATGGGCATTTTGTTTGAAGATTTTTAAGTATATTTTTGAAAATACTGTACCACAAGATTCCAAAAATGGTACACAGTGTCATTTCTATGTAATATCCGTTTATTGTTACGACACAGTCACCTCCGTTTGTTATGCAAGTCTAAAACAATATTCATAGAAATTAATATAATTTTTATGTTTTGATGTGATTAATATCCAAGTTGTTATAATATCTTCAATATTAATTGATGGACAATTTCAAAATAACTTACGTTTTGGAGATCTAGTGTAGAACAATTATTCTTGGAATCAAATGAACATTCTTTGAACGTTAACAAATCTACGATTTCAAGTGCCGTGAAAGTTGACCATGCACTTCCCAAATTTGATAGGGTATTTAATAATGTCATGTAAGTACCACCAAAACGAGGGTCACTTATCTTAGAGTAAAAAGCTAATAAAGCCACAAACACACTATAATTTAAGATCTAAAAAAAAAAAAAAAACAATAGCATTTGTGAATTTAAATAATTATACGCAATTGTTAAAAGTTGATCATTTTTTGTGTTAATTGCAAAATATATATTATTTAATTTTAATCGCAACCATAAGTGAAAGAAAAATAACATCATAGAAGTCCATATTATATAATTTTTTACTTAAAATTTTTAGCTTCTTTTTTATTTGTCGTTGGAAATTATTTAAAAAATTTTTTTCAGGAACATTACAGTGTAAGACTATTTTATGAAAAACAAATAAATTAATTAATTCGATTCTATACTAAACTAACTAGGTATTCAACCAATTAAAAATGAATTTACTACATAACCCAGAAAACGGAACCAGCAATACATTTTTTTTCAGTAAAATTTAAATAGGGCTTTTGGCACTAGGTGAATTTTTCTTTCACTTTTTAGTACTTTTAAAGTCATCTCGAATTTTAAACTTTTTTCATAGTACAATATAATGACGTGTTATACACACTTATGATAATTTATTACACACTTAGCACTTTCGCATGAAAATATAAGCTATGTATTGATATAGACTAGGTACCCTTAAATTAGGATTACCTTCAATGCGATAAATTCAAATTACATTTTAAATCAAACTTTAATGTATTATAATGCATACGTAAGAACTATAAAGTAACTTACTTCCTGTATTGATAATATAATTACTAATATCACGTAGTAATACATTGGAATATTTACTGTCCCATTCTTTTTTATCAATGCTGCAGGTGTATAATAAATTAGTATAATAAATGCAATGTTCCAAAATAATCTGAAATAGATTTACATTTTTAAGTATATGTGACATGTAAGTAAACTGAGTCTACACTCTACAGAGTTTAGGTCAACTAAAAATAAATGTTTAAGTGTATTCTTTTAGGAAAAATATAAACATATTTTAAAAACTGAAGCACATTGAAAATAATCTACTAATATAATGCAAATTGACATCTCGTCGATTAGTTACTTATAGAAATATCTATATTCTATATGTTAAATAATATAATACTATAAATATAATAAACTACAATTTGAAATCTATTATTTGTCCCTATTTTTCAGTAATACAATTATTTTAAGAATAAAAATAATTTAAACTTTTAAACATTGTGAATATACAAAAAAATTAATTACGTAGGAGACGGTTGAAATTTTATGCGTACATTTATTATGGTATCATAATAATAATACATTATATTATAATTGAAAAAATTGTATTTACTTAATCAGAATAACTTTTATGTATAAATTCATTGGTGTTGGACCTGAAGTATATTTTCCAATAACGAGAGGCAAAATAATTTTTCCTACACATATTGATGTATGTATTATCATCATGTCATCTTTTGATACACCAGCGTCAATCAGTTTTAATGGCGACACATGGTCGGTTGCAGCAAATCCAACCTTTTATACGAACAAAAATATATGGGCTAAAATGTATATTAATTTACGTTATTAATATATTTAAAATACATGATTGATTATAAAGCAATATTTATAACTTAATTCCAAATTCACGAATACAATACTAGGTATTCAATAATATTGTGGAATAAGAAAGTAGTATTATATCATTAATTGAAATAACGGAAACCTATAAGCTAAAAAATAAATTACCTATGTCATTTTTGAAGAAATGTAATACTATTAGATTTACGGGGTGATTCACCAATTATGCTTTAACTTCCTTTTCTACCTTAAAATTGTAGTGATAAGTTTAAACTATAAATCTATCAAATAATTTGTAAAAATGATCCAATATTAAATCATCTATTTAATATTTAAATATTTTTTAAAACTATTTTCTCGAGGAATATAATAGTTATTTCTTAGCTTTTACATTTTTATTTCCGAGAAACTACGTGTTAAAATTTTTTATTTGGTTTAAATTTAGGGTTCTCATTTGAAAAAAGAACAGAGATGGTAATCACCACTGGATACCTACGGACTACGGTTTAAAGTTTAAGTCGTACAAGAAATCTTAATAGTTTAAAAATATGGTCTTTATAGACTTTTTATTGTATAGTTAAAAATTTCAAAAATCAGATTCTGAATAAATTTATTATTAAATGAAAAAATTGTTAGTAAACCAACCTGTATGAATCTAGACTATCAAATGAAAAATATTATTGATACACTAGTAGTACATTATTTAAATGTATTTACCACAAAATAATATCATTTTAACAATGATTTTATTTTATTATTTACCTTCACTGTCAACAATGCTATCGCAAACATCTGGATACTAGGTAGTTTTAAAATGTCCCATAGTAGGCGATAGTTTTGAAAAGTGTTGAGCTTCATATGGTTATCTTCTAATGAACAATCCTTTTCTTTTTTGAATATAGCAATCAATGTTGTGATAAACATAAATACAACGCTCCAAACATATAATAATTCTATACAAATGTAATAATAACATATAATTTTGTGTAATTGAAATAAATTGAAATATAATGACATTCTGCATCATTTCATATTATTAATTTATATATATATATATTTTTAATAACCCTACTATAATTTGAATTTTATGTCAAAAACGCAATCATAATCGAGAACATAATATCTAACATAAATATATTATGGTGCATAAATGCATAATTCATAGATATGTCTATTAAAATCTAAAAATAAAGATTCTGCGTTTCAACGTTAGGGTTATTTCTTAAGGATGAAAATGTAAACATTGATTTGATTTCTATGAAACGTCTTGATATTCTTAAAAAATCATGTATAGTTTCAGTGACTAATTGATAGATTTTTTAACAACTCACGTTCCATGGTAACTATTCCTTCTGTAGCAGGCGTAGTCCGTATGTATTTATTGCAAAAGTCTTTAGACGTTAATAGGGTGAACCAAACAGAACCTATCATCGAACCGGTCGCCAAGCCCGTTGTATTGCACATGGACGCGTATCCCACGTTGTTCCTGTGAAAATATATTAGAGGATCGATTAAAGGGTTAATTGGTTTTATACACACGTAAGAAACTAATGACACTTACTTTTTTAGCATTGTAAGTGCCCAACCGTCAACTATTATATCTTGCGTGGCCACCAGGAAAGTAGCAAAGAAAAATACGTACACCAGTTTCTCTATATTTGGTTTTCCGGTTTCGGGCAATAAGCTATTGATGTCGTTGGCTATGTAAAGGAAGAATGATCCTGTTCGAAAAAAGCAATATGGTTTTGTTAAAAGCGTAAGAAAAAAATGTTTGAAAAACTAGTGAATAGAACAATTTTTCTTACGTTGGTTGGAATTTATATTATTTTATCACTTAAATATACATAAAAAATTATTCAATTTACATACCCATTATATATTGCACTGGTATGAGCCAAGTCTTTCGTCTTCCTATTTTTTTTACGTATAGTGCATCTACTAAGGGAGCCCACAATAGTTTCAAAGTGTATGGCCACATCACTAGACTAAATACAGCCTATGAAGAAACACAACTAATTAATTTTAATGTATAAAGTATCGTAAAACAATATTAAAAATTCAGTTTAAAACAATTTTGGTTTTTAACTCGATTTACCTGATCTTGGTAAGAAACATTTTTATTACTTTGTAAAATTATCGGTATAGCACTAGTTAAGCCTAGTTGTAATCCTTGTAAAGTATACAGTAATAGTAATATGAAAATGTTCAACCAATCTCCTTTTAAATCGGGCTTGTTGGAAATCGAAACATCAGTTACCACATATTTGTTTGATTTATTTTCATGTTTTTTTGATGTAATCATGTCTAATGAACGTTATTCGCTTTAATTTAAAATAGGTATCTGAAAACGGTGAAAAAGTAACGTATTTGTATCGGTCAGTGCAGTTGACGTACTAAAGAAAAATGAATAAAGTATTTGGCTTATTATCTAATCATAATTTTCTAACCATATGATTAAAACTATTGTATTTCAGAAATATTTTCAACGTTTGTAAGGTAGCCACTGCTATATGCATAACTTAAACCATTCGAGATTGAGATATATAATGTTAGGTATTATGTACCTTGGAATATGCTGTACGATGACGCAGTACAATCTGCAGCAATCATCAAAAGTTATTTATTCGCATCATGTAGGTAGGTCATAGTACATATTTTATTTATTGTATATCTTATACATTAATTAAGTTTCATCAGTCATTAATAAAACGATGGTAGCATAGGAGTAGTATTGCTCAAACAGAGGCTGCTCTTTTGTCGTTTAGAAAAAGATATCATGTACCCGTACCTATACTTGAGTAGTAAATCAAAAATTTTAGTGTGTTGGAAAACTTGGTATATTATATTTAATTTTATAAAATAGTTAGGTGTACCTAACACCCATATTTTACAGATAAATTAATTTATAAGAGATTTAAATACAAGTAAAATAAAAGTGAATCACTTTTTAAATTTTAAGAATAAAATAGTGATTTGTTATAAATTATAAGGGATTTTAATTTTAATTAAAAAATTACATTTACAAATTTATTATATTACTTAGTATATAGATAAATGATAAATAAATTTATATAAATAGTATTATTTTCTATTAAAAAGGATAAAATCAAACAATTATATTGTTTAGGATACATACGATTGTACCTATATATAGAATTACGATATGCAATTAGGTAAGTATTTTGAATGTTGAGCACTTTAAAATGTGACCAAGGCTGGTAATGCATACTCACATTTATATAACTTTGTCAAAAATATTTAAAGGTTAAATTGCTTAAACATTTTAATAAGTATAAAATAATCAACGCATAGAGATTAATTAAATGGAATTTCGCTAACATTGTACTGTTGAGTTTACAACAGTTGATATGAGTACATTTCGTACCTACTTAGAACGTACTTTATAGTGGAAATATGTGTGAGGTAGGTATATCGTATAAATATTCATATTTTATCATCAATAATTTTAAATTAAAATATGTACAAGATAATAATACTAATTACAAAAATTAAATAAAATAATGTTTATTTATAAATCATTGTAACTGAAATCTTTGTTAGTAAACTATATGATATAACGTATACGCAACTAAAATTAAAACTTTGATTTACAAACTTAAAAATAAACTATAATACGCTTTCCATAGTATGTGCCGTTCAATATGTTCTTAGAACCACAAAAATTAGCATTTTAGATGTTAAAAAAATTATATTACAACATTCATAATGTAAGCATTCTTATCAGTTTCTGATTTTTGAGTTTTTATATGAACTAGCTAATGAGATGGATTCATACTTTGCAAGTGTATGAGTTGTTTTTTTAAAAATGAGATACCAGATGATTCCAGTAATGGTAAAAATAACAGTTTCTACGTACCTACCTAATAGCCATTTACTTTTACGATACAATCACCTCCTTTTGATTTACACATCTAAATAAAATAATTAACTATAATCAGACGTAAAATTAAAATAACGGTATCATAGATATTCCAAACTATTACTATGCGATATCAGTAACTATAAAAATAATACACGATGTGAGTAATTTACATTTTATTTATAAGTAAATCGTACCCAATAATTTTTAGTAGGGAGCTTTTTTTTGAGAAATAGTTGTAATTGAAACGAATTAAGAATACTATTTTTATTCATCCAAAGTAACATTATGTCAGAAGGTATGGTAGCTTTTTATTGTGGAATAAGCGATACTTGTTTTGGCGGTACTTACATGACATTGTTGAACACTCTTTCAAATCTAGGAAATTTATGGGCAAAATCTGCTGCGATTGGATTGATTGATGTATTAACGTTAAAGTAATAAATATCTAATCTAATTGATAGTAAAATATAATATTGATATGTCATACTCTCAAAAATATTATTCTCTATCTTTTTTGAAATGGGTGATTTTACTCTAAAATTACTTAAAGACATAGAAGAATGATTTTGCGTAAACGCGTTTTGTCTATGTTACGCGTGGGTCAAAGAGAGAAAACAGATACTGCGCTGACATCCTCTTAAGAAGGTATTCACGAACACGATATATAATAAGTAATAAATAATGTTGAGATACTAAAAAAAATTATGTATAAATTATTATAATTTTATATTCCACACTTAAATTATAGAAACGATTAAATTAACTTATTTATAAAGTGACTGAGAAAATGAGAAAGCTGATATCTAAGGCAGCAAGAGATAAAGAACCATTAGCATTAGCAATTCCACTCATAACGAAACAAGATGTAATACTCTCAGTCAAACTTCATTGTAATAATACGTGGCATGTAAAATGTACATTTTTTTGCACGAAACTAGGTCCATGCAATTAAAAAAGACTTATTCATACAATGGCGTAATGATTAAAGATCAAATTAAATTAATAAAAAATGTTAGGAATATCATTAACAGTAATTGTAAATTGTAATTCTTTAGAAATAAAATTTAAAATAAATATTTGTATTTTTACTATTCTAGGTATTTAGAGATTGCCTATTAATTGATATCATTGACCTATGTTTAAGTACCTGATTGATAATACTATTAACAATTTAAATAAATATATTATATGTACCTAGTGTTATTAATATAAAGATCAATTCTGTTTATCTTAAAAAATTTTAATATAATATCTTTTATTGGATTCGTTTCTTATATTAATAATTTTACTAGAAGTTTCAATAACTCTATTTCATCATGCATTGATCGTATTCTTACAAAAAATAAAGAAATTAATGACATCAGCTAGTTCATATTACATAATAAAGTGAAACATAATTTTAACATATCATATTATGTGACAGTGTTTTTTTATAAAAAAACACAAATACTAGCTTAAGTATATTTGGCTTTCCCGTTTCGGGAAAAAAATCATTGATATCGTAAGCAATATAAAAAAACATAATCCTGTTCAACATAAATCACTGTTAAAATCAAAAAAATATATGCATTTCAATGTTTTTACATCTAGTTCAACAATTAGAAAATCGCTAATTGTTGGGTTATTTAAACCTCTGTTAACTACTCAGGTTCATAGGCGTGCGCGGGACATTTTTGCTGAGGGGGCATAGTTCAAACATATTGAACATTTTAGTATGTTACCTAGCCACATAACAAGTCAGGCCAGGATTAATAAAAAAAAAAATTAATAATTATTTTAATAAGTAATTGCATTTCTCTTAAAAGTCAATGTTAATGTTAATGTTAGTTACCTATGTTAATAATAATTTTAAATTATAATTCAAGATGACGTGTCTATATAGCTACTATCTATCGACTATCACACTTTGATAACAGAAAACGATTGTCGATTTTACAATGTAGATTCGTACACATAAGCACTGTTGCATTGGTTGCACTCATCGTGTGACCACGGGTTTGAAAATAATTATAACTTAAAAAGTATTATTTATCTATCTATCTATTTCTAAGCTGAACTCGCTAGGGGTGCAGTTGCATACCCTGCACCCCCCGTGTGCACGCCTATGCTCAGATTATTCTTAGGGTATTTAAGATACAAATTTATTGTATTCCAATGCATAATTTAAGATTTACACACTAATAGTAACTCAATATTTTTAGTGGAAAATATTTAGTAAAGAAAGTACAATGTACATACCCATTAAAAACTGAACTAGAATGAGCCATGACTTACGCCATCCAATTTTTGTTTGTATAGTGCATCTAACAAAGGAGCCCATAACAGTTTTAAGCTAAACGGCCAAGCAACCATACTAAATAAAGACTAAAACAAACATCGCAACATTATTGAGGTTCCTCAAGTAATATAAGCACATTTGAGATTAAAAGTCAAATATATTTTCCTGTTCCTTGTAAGTTACATTTTGCTTACTTTGCAAGAGTATTGGAATTATTGTGATTATGCCAAACCGAATACCTTGCGTTATGTAAAGCAACAACAATAGAAAAATATTCAGCCAATCTCTTTTTAAATTTGGTTTGACCAACATTGACTCTTTTGTTACTGTTGATTTTGTTGGTTCATCTCCCTGGGTTGATAATGTCATTATTATTCAGTATTTTGAACGTATGATAATTGATTAAATGATCAGTAATAATAACTATAAAATAATTACATAACTGTACTCACCATAGTTCTGCATGTACTAAGTAAAAAAGCTATCTTAGATTTTGATCTACCACTTATATAATATTATATTACCTATCCTAATGAAAATCGTACCTTATACGTATTAATATTTACTATAATTTTTTTACTATTTTTATGAATGATATAATTATCTAATAAATAAAACATGTGTACCTTTGAAATAAAAATCATTGAATAACATTTAAATATTTATCAGTGAACAATGAAAAAATATATTTGTATAAATAACTACTTTTAGTGAACTAGGCAAATAGCTAGATAGCAAATCTACGAGTCAAATTGTATTATTTGATAACCCGCGTGGCTGTGTGTATAAATTGTATGCTTTAAACACAGTTTAGTTAATTAAGCTATACGTTATAATATAATGAGAGATGGACAGTGGTATAATTTAGTATTCGATAAAGTAGTCAATTTAGTTAATTTATTTTATTTTCCAGCAATATTTTAACTAAATTGATGATAGTGTGTTACACTAAGCAGCTAAAAAAATAATGTAAGTAAGCGACTAAATTTGGAAACGGTATACATAAATATATATATATTTAAAAAAAACCCATACATATTAGATATATAAAGTAGCAAAAATGTTTATATTATATTATATAGTGTATATTCTATGATGTAAAAATAATGTTGCATCGTTTTCTGCAAAGAGGAGAGGCTCAAACAAGGATTTTTAGGTTAATTAAAAACGATTAATAATTGATTGTATAGGATTGCCAATGGTTACTTAAGTAGTGATCATAATTGTGTTTTATATTTTTCATGTAGTCAAAACCTCCTCAAATGAATATGTTAAAAATATGTGTAGTTTACATTTTAATGGACTTTAAGATAGGGTGAATCCACTGGCATTATTTGAATTTTCACAGACAACACCGCGGCCGTACAGAACCAACAGTTATATAATTTATCATTGAGTATTTGAGTATTTATAATCAATGGTAACGTATAATATTTAATTATTTTTTTATTACTTATGGAATTATGTTATTTCATTTAATACAGAGTTTATGTAGGTACCTACCCGTATATAAACTTAAATACAGTTTAAAACACAAAATAAACGAAAATCTGAAATTTTAAGTTTTTAAACTTGATTATGAAAATAACAACACAGAATATATTTAAAGTTAATGTCAATAAATTTACCATTAATTAAAAAATGATTCATATAAATATTTAAATGTAACTAACGATTATCATCAAATCAATTTACATACTTATTTGGTTGATTAATTTAAGATTTTAAAAAATATAATAAAAACAACAATAAATAATAAGTAAGTTAACGTGCTTATTTCAATATTTAGAGTACCTAACTTAATAAAAAAAAAAAAAATAAATAAATAAATAAATAATTTTTCTTAAATTATATGTTTAATGTCATAGAATTAAATTCTTGGCATTTACTTAGATTCTAGGTCTTAGAAAAAGGATCAACAGAATTTTCTACATTTTCTTCACTTGGTCGATCAACATACACCATCCAATATGAAGAACTTTTGGTTTGAAAATCTTCTAACGTATTTTTAAACATCCCGTACCAAATAAAGCCGATTAATGCACATATGATGATTTCTACATAGTAACCATCCATTGTTATAAGACAATTGCCACCATTTGTATCACACGCCTATGAAAATTAAAACCATATTTCAATGAATATAATTTAAAATAAAACGATTTTTACTAATAGCAAAAACAGAATTTATAAATTATAACGATGTTGATGTGAACATCAGACAAATAAAACTTAATAAAATTGTATTCATTATACGATTCTATAGGTCGTCGTCGTGTGTACAGTATAGGTTAGTATAACATAGTATAGGTTTAAATGACCAATTCATAAATCTTAATATTCCATAATAACGTCACATCGTTATAAACTAATTTTGCTGAATATTTTTCAACTTATGTGTATTCACATTTTATCTTTTAGCTATAATTTTTAATTACACGTACTCAATGAATAATGTAAATAATATGTATAGATACAATATAAAAAGTAAATAACTTAAATATATTTAAACATCAAAGTCTTACATTTTCCAAATCTATTGTAGAACAATAATTATTGGAATCATTCGAACACTTTTTAATCGTTAAAAAGTCAATCAATTTTAGTCCTATGGATGTCGAAAATGTCATCCCAAAATTTGAAACTGTGTTCAACAACGTCATGTATGTTCCACCAAACCGAGAGTCACTTATTTGAGAGAAAAATGCTGTTAAGGCTACTAGCATTATGTAAGAGAGTGCCTAGTTAACACGTTAAAATAAATAAATATTAAATTACACTTTAATTTGAATTCGTATTAGTAATTATTGTACTATGAACATTATACCATGGCTTAAACAAGATACAAGATTATATTATACTCGTATACTATATTTATAGTATGACATGAGTGTCATAAGTATAGTTTATCAACTTACTTCACTTATTGCGTTTAGAAGCCCTAAAATCAAATAATAATATATTGGTATATTTAATACTCCATTACGATATATAATCATTGGTGTTAAATGAACAAATCCAATGTATGTAAGACTCCACATTAGTCTGAAACAAAAAGATTTTAAACATTAAAATATAGAATTATTAATTCAACATAATATCATGCATTCATGTTTTTATTTACTTTTTAACATCCTAAGACAAATAAACATTTTACGCATATTGTGTATACCAATATATTTAAATACCATATTCGCGGTTAGATAAAAAGTAAAAGTGGTCCGGGTATTATAAAAACATATAAGTTATAGTTAATTTTAGGTTTGTTTTTACGATGTTCTTAATTAATATTTCAATTATTATTATATACATCAAATACATTTTTGAATTTCTATCTACCTATGACCTATCAATCAAATTTAAATTTATGTTTTTGGAATTTATTGAATATTATTTAATGTCCAATGGGATATGTTGAATAGATTCATATATAAAAGATTATAGTTCACGCGAAAAAAAACTATATTATGCCTACTGCGTAAAATTAATAAAAATTAAATACTGTATTTTTATATTATAATATTCACTTGATGGGAATTGATTTTAAACACACGCTCATTGGCTTTGGACCCGAAGTGTACTTGGATACAGCAAATGGTGTTAAAATTTTTACTGCAAACATTGCTGTAGTGAGTACCATTATATCATCTTTGGGTACACCAGCATCAACGAGTTTCAGATAAAGTAATGAGTTCCTCATTGCAGAAAATCCAACCTGATATAAACGAAATATACAAAACAATTTTAATTTTAAGTTAATTTACAGTATAAACATTATTTCAAAACTTAATTTTTGTACTATTAAGAACGAAACCGATATATTGCTAATTCAAAATTTTTCAAATTTAAATATTACGTATTATATGCTTTTATTCCTATTTTTTTTTTTTTTTTTTTTTGTATATCGTAATTAATTACCTTCATTGTTAGTAATGCTATTAATAATAAACGAATATTAGGTAGTTTTATTATGTCCCAAAGTAGTTTATAACTATTAGTAACTTGAAGCTGCGCATTATTATATTCCAATCTAGTATCCTTTTCTTTTTTAAATATGCCAATTAAAGTTGCTACTAGTATGAATAAAATGCCACAAATGAATAATAATCCTATATATATAAAAAAAAAAAAATCATATCTAGAGTCTATAGAAAAATTACATAGTATAGTTTGTTCTTTTTGCATATATACATATATAATTTATTATATACATATATATATTATGTAAAAATAATTGTTGTTTTCGATATATGTAATATAAAAAATCGAATTTATATTTGAAAAAATATTAAATAGGCTTAATATTTTAATGTAATATTATAAAATTTTCAGCCAGTTTTAAGTGTGTAATAAATAGGATTTTTACACATTAGGTACTTACTTACTTTCGAGAGTCATAATACCTCCCATGCCGGGTGTGATTCGTAAGTATTTGTTATAAAAGTCCTCGGATGTAAGCAGAACGGGAACCACTGAACCTAACATAACGCCAATTGCAAAGCCCGAAGAGCTGCACACAGACGAATAACCCACATTGGCTCTGATAAAAACAATTTTCACTGGTTAATAATGTATTTTTAGAGTTATATTCTATATATTTATATATATATATATATATATTGAAATAAATAATAATTATTATTTTATTCACTTTTTCAGCATCGTCAGTGCCCAACTGTCAACAACTATGTTCTGCGTTGAAGCCAACAGATTAAGGACGAAGAACACATACGTTAGTATTACGATGTTAGGTTTACCTGTATCAGGAATCCAGTCATTGATATTATTCGCCGCATAGAGTAAAAAAATCCCTGCTCATTTAAAATGAAAAAAAAAAGTGAACAATAATAATTATGTTATTAATCTACGTAGAATTATGGTTAGTAATATTGAAATGGAATAATTACCCATTAAGTATTGAACTGGCAAGAGCCAAGATTTCCTTTTGCCTATCCATTGTACATAATGAACATCCACTAACGGAGCCCAAAATAATTTCAGGCTATACGGCCATAGTACGTAACTCAATAATGCCTAAATCACATTGTATAATATATATATAATATAGGTGGAGTACATGAAATTATTAGTAAATCTCAGCAATTTGAGACTAAACTATCACTTTTTAATGATATTTTATTGCTGCGAATTAAAAATATTATTCAATTTGGCTGTGATACGAGTATGTACACTTAAATAATATTATTAAATAGTTATTAATGAAAAAAACTAACACTTTTCTAAAATTGAGTAATAGATAATAATTTTGAATTCACCAATGGCTTTAAGAGGCTTCTACACCTGCATGTGTTGTCTCTGTCTTCAAAATTTAAAACATTGTAAAAATTGTTTTACACTGAAAAGAACCTCTCAAGCTATAATCCAAGCTAAGCAACCAAATTTTCACACTATAAAGAGAAGAATATTTACAGTGCAACGTTGTTTTCATTTTTACGATATCAGAACTAAAAAAAAGTTATTTTAAAAATTATGAATTCTTAATCAATAAGAATTTGTTTCGTATTTGTTATATCGAAAAATTAAAAACAACGTTGCACAGTAAACATTTTCCTCTTTATAGTGTGAAGTGTGAACATTTGGTTGCTTAGGTTGGATTACGACTTGAGTGGTTTTTTCTCGCGCAAAACAATTTTTGCAATGTTTTACATCTGTAAAACACAGTTAACACACGCGGGTGTAGTGTCCTCTTAAATTTTATGGACAGATTATAGGTGCCTAAATTATATTATTGTTATATTTATATAAGAAACTATTTAAAAACTGTTTACATTCACGTCTTCACGAGAAGACTGAGAAGTGAATGATGAATTTGCAGTCATTTTCTATAATACCTGATGATGTGTTATTACTAATTAGTTATTAATTATTATTACTTATTAAATATATTATATATATTATTTTGGATAAATCCACATTATTGTGCAGAACTTTATGACCTTTGGAACGTATTAATAATTAATAACGTGATTAAATAGTTTAATCATTGATTGATCTTAACTAGTTAAAAAATATTATTTATTACCTGTTCTCCGTAAGTTACTACTTTTTTGCTTTGCAGAATTATTGGTAGAGCTGAAATTGAAAATCCAAAAGGAATTCCTTGCATTATATACAGTAATATCAATAAAAATAAGTTCGACCGGTCTCCTTTTAAATTTGGTTTGGTAGACATCGAGTGGAGTGTCATATCAAGTTCCTCAGGTGAAATGTGATTTTGTTGTGAATTTTTCATGTTTGATCACCATGAATATAAAATATATTAAATCTTCTGTGAATAAGTGAACATAATAGTAAACCTAATACTTATAAAATGTATTTAAACTATGTGAACACTAAAATCAAGATTTGAAAAAACTGAATAATTATTAACAAGTTTATCAGAATATTATTTTATCATAATTTCGTGACCTATACTATGTAACGAATCTTATAACCAATTAAATCCTTCATATCTTAATATTTATATTTCATATTATACTAATTAAGGTTAATATAAACGTAAATAATATTTAAAATGTATGTTTTTTTAAATAATTAATTGAAATCAAATTTGTTATAAACAATTTATAATATAATGCTTAATACCATATTGTGGAACAAAATTTTAATTCCTTTATTCCTATTTGTTATATTGAATAATTAGTTTTGTATTTTAATATAATATATAAAAACATAGATCTAACTTAATCTACGTATTACAGGAGTTGACATTTCATTAAATATATGTATTTATATTTTATTAAACGACGTAATATTAATATATATAAATATTATGATACTATTGTTGACAGAACCAGGCCCATAAAATTCATGGATTAAATTTATTTTATTTTATTATATTTTTTTTTCTAACCAAATAATGATCCTTCAACTTTGTTTTTTTACTAATCGAAATATACATATTATATCATTTTAGATATAATTGAATAATAACAGAAAATAAAATATGCAATTTTCAGTAAACATAATACATAGTATAATAATAACAATGTTTTTAAAAAACAGTAATAATTTTTTATATTAGACAGTATAGTTCGATAGTAGTAAGTAATATATTAATATATACAAATCAGTGTTATTTGGGTGTAGGGCAATAATGAAATAAATTTCTAAATTTCATATTATTTTGATTTAAATAATAATAATAATAACAACAGAATTCTAAGATATCGTCTATTTATAATAATTCATTGGTACAATGTAAATAAATTTTAAAATTTTTAATAAGTCGTTTACGTACAATATTTTATCACTCTTATATAGTATACTAAGACTCTTCGTTTTTTTCTCGACCATGTCGATTGAAGTTCACTCTCCAGTTGGATAGACTCTTTTTTTGAAGATCTTGTATGGTTTTTTTGTACGAAAAATACCAAACGAATCCAATTGTCATGCACAGTGCAACTTCTACATAGTAACCATTTATAGTAATACTACAATCACCTCCATTTATTTTGCACATCTAATGGTAACACACATTTTAAATAAGACAAATTCGATATACTTGTAATAGTTAATTAGTATTTTAAGTCCAATGAGATAATAAAAAAGCGATGAGTGGCGCAAAGGCATCTGGATGTATAGTAACTAGAAAAGATTTTTTTGCCATAATAATGGCTTTTTAAAATCTTAAAATCAGGCATGAGGCATAGCAATATTTTTCATGATATATTAAAATATATTAGCAATAATTTAGTTTAAAATATTAATGCGTGTCCCTGCTCACTTAAAAAAAAACGTCTTTGCATCATTGTTGAGTCACGACAATTTATGTTTAATAAAATAAAAGTATTAGGTACTCTGATTGGTGCCTTCAGAGAATGTTTTTGAGATATGTCGAAAACTCTCAAGCACATTGTACGGAAAGAGAAAAAAAATGTATTTTTATAACGTCCCTTATCACAGTTAATACTTAAAATATATAATTGAATTAACTCTTAGATCATATACTATGGATGAAGCGGAAGTTACCCGTTTCCGCCAAAAGTGAACCTTTACCTTTTCCATCAAATGAAAAAAAAATACATATAATTATGTTTCATATTTTTATTAAATATACCTAATGATTGTAATGTTGTAACAAATAAGATTAGCAACACAATCGATAGCGTTGGAAAAATAATTAAGATTATCAGAGTTAAATTTATCGTTGGTCAGAAATTACGGTACTTTATAATTATAGATGTTTTATGTCTTACAAAAGAAAAATAATTTCAATTTCACAAATTTTGTGAAACTTTTTAATGCATATTTGGTATATTATATAAAATTCAATAAAAATATGAAAAATAAATATTATTATGTAATATTTTTATTTTATTTTTTAAATTTGAAAGATAATTATTATAACATTCAATACAAATATGTAACATAAATATTATTGGTAATTTTTTAAATTTGATGAAAAAGTGAATTGGCGAAAAAAGTAAAGGTATACTTTTGGCGGAAAAGAGAATTGACCAATTTATGGTTTGGCGCAAAAGTGAATCGGCGGAAAGGGGAAAGATACATACACTTTTAGCGGAAACTGGCCTTGTCTAATGGAGCTATGCGTATACAGAATTGTGTCCAACATCATCCCCACCACCACCGACACAAATGCGCTTGCCCAGAACTGTACAAGAAACCAATACGCATGCCCAAAACTATACTAGACACAAATACGCATGCCCAGAACTATACTCGACACAAATACGCATGTCCAGGAGTTCTGGGCATGCGCATTTGTGTCGTGTACCGTGAAACATTGAAGGTGATGGGGATGATGTTGGACACAATTCGGTGCTATAGCAATTATACTCATAGCTTCATCCATATTATATGATTTAAGAAGTAATTAATAATTATTTGATTATTAGCTCCTTGGACAACCATAATATTGTATATTTGTATTTCTTACGTTTTTTAAATCTACCGTAGAACAATTATTTTCATCGTTATTTGAACATTTACTGAAAGTGAGAACGTCAATCATTCGCAATGCCAAAGAATTTGACATAACCCATCCAAAAGTGGCAATCGTCGACAACATCGTCATGTATGTACCACCAAAGCGTGAGTCACTTATCCGAGAGAAAAATCCTAATGTGAAAATATGCATACTGTATGTAAAAATCTAAAATCAAAACAATATTAATATTAATTATATAATCACGGCTCAATTATTATTTCACGTTTTTGTGTTATATTGTTTACGGACATTTTTAAATTTAAATTTAAGTACTTAAGATATTGTAGTAAAATTTGATTAACTAGAATTTTTAATTTTCAACACTTTTCTGTGTTGACAATAGTGGCAATGATGTAAAAAATTTAAATATTTGTGAATATTAATTTTAAAATGTATCAACCAACCTCATGTATTATACTAATAAAAACTAAAATCAAATAATAATATAGTGGTACATTTACAACTTTATTATTTTTTATCAAAATTGGTGTGTAATAAATTAATACAACATAAGCAATGCTCCAAAGTAATCTGAAACATGACAAATCAAAACATCATCACCGTTTTAACTTAAATTACGGGTATAACTTTAAAAAAATTCACACAGGATACAAAGAACTGGTTAGTATTTTTAGCAAATAATGACGTGTTAAATATTTTATGACGTGTTATCATTTTTCATAACTCTAAATAGTTGATTTTATACTCATATAATAAAGTAATCAAGTAATTTTTTTGGAGGGACAAATTTTAGAAAATATGTTAAGTTTATAAATAATATGTATGATTATTGCATAATTTGTTTACAAATATAATTTTTATTTTTATACCTGATTGGCATCAAATTCAGGTATGCACTCATCGGTTTTGTACCTGAAGTATATTTTGATACAACGAGAGGTATAATAAACTTAACTATATACATCGATATAGTTATTATCATTATGTCATCTTTTGGTACACCGGCATCAATTAGTTTTAATTTTGACACAGAATCAGTGGCTGAAAATCCAATCTAAAGAGGTAAAAATAGTAATTATTTATTGATTAAAATTGATTGAGATTGTTCAATATTATGATGAATTAAAATCGACACAATATTCACCTTCATTGTTAACAATGCTATTGCCAATACACGAATATTAGGCAGCTTTAGAATTTTCCAAAGAAGTTTATAACTTTTAAAAATATTAATTTTTACATGCCCCTCTTCTAATCTGTAATCCTTTTCTCTTTTGAATATACCAATAGATGTTGTTATTAACACAATAATAATGCTCCAAAAATACATAAAACCTTTAAAATATAAGTAAATAAAGTATAAAAATGTTTAAAAAAAACTCTATAAGCGGATATTTTAAAATACTGATAATCCTATTGAATATTAAATTTGAATACCTACTTAATTTAATACATATTATATTAAACATGGCTATTGATTAATTAACACGCTACAAAAATAAAAAGGTAAACAATCCTTTAAATTGAATAAAATTATTAAAAATGTAAATACGTATTACGCTTAAATGATTATAATAAAAGTATCTGCATACCAGTTTTCGAATACTTTATGATGACGCAACTCTGCACATGATATACAGGGTGTCCCGTGAGGATTTACCCATTGCAATATCTCCCGAAATAATGCTGATATCGAAATTCTGGTCTTGTGATAAGACTCACAGGGATAAGAACTACAATTATATCATATTTTAATATTTTTTTATTTAATTATTTTCATTATAGCCATTTTGTAGAGTTTATTTTTATGAAGATATTGACGTTTCAAAATTTTATTTTCATTAATTTCCTGATTTTTAATATTTTTTTTAGTTTTGAGAAAAATTGCGAATTATTTAACACTGTAATGTTATCAAACATAATATGACCCGCCGCGCCGCGCGCATTCCCATAAGGTCGGCCGAATACCTTCCATGCTCCTAATAGTAGTTATAAATAACAATCATATTTTATTTCTTCAAAACTAGAAAAAATATTAAAAATCAGGAAATTTATGAAAATAAAATTTTGAAACGTCAATATTTTCAGGAAAATAAACCCTACAAAATGGCCATCTTTAATATTTTTGGAAATAATTAAATAAAAAATATATTTTTACATTTTTTACAAAAATATTAAAATAAATTAAAAACTGAAATAATATTGTAGTTCTTATCCCTCTGAATCTTATTATAAAACCAGAATTTTAATATCTCCATTGTTTCGTGAGATATCACAATGGGTAAATCCTCACGGGACACCCTGCACATTGATTATAAATACTAATTATAGAACATTTTTACCGTTAACTGCGTACCTTTTAAAGTGATTATACCCCCTGTGCCGAGCGTTATCCGTAAGTATTTATTACAAAACTCTTCTGATGTTAGTAAAACGGGACAAATAGTAGCTATAAGCACACCCAATGCTACACCAGTTCCGTTGCACGTGGACGCATGACCCACATTGTTCCTGGGAAAATAAGTTTTAAGTAATTGACCAATGTATGTTATCAGCCTTCAGTCATTACTTTGAATTTTGGTTCACGCAAAGTCACAACTTACTTCTTAAGCAATGTCAGTGCCCATCCATCGACGACTATATCTTGTGTTGCGGCCAAGAAGCTAATGATACAAAACGTAATCACCAGCGCCTTAAGATTAGGTTTTTCGGATTCGGGCAACCACTCATCGATGTTAATGGCCGTATAGAGTAAAACCACCCCTGTCCAATGCAAAGATTATGTCGGTACAGTGAAAATTATTCAAAGAAAAATAAAGTCACGAATAGAAAATAAAGAATAAAAAGATAAAATATTATTATATAATACATTGAAATGCGTTATGGTAATTAAAATTGAAATTACAATGAATCTGAATTCTTATATTTTTTTCATAAACTGCTTGTACAAAAATTACTGTTTATAAATAATTTTGATGCTAGAATAATTGTTTACGTTTTTGAGTATTTGTCGATACCATAAATATTTGAAACTATATTTTCAATAAACAATAATTATATATTTCTTTTAATAACATAATATCAAATGTATTCCACGTCTTAATTGTATTTTATCAAACGTTTATATGTAGGTACGTGTGTATAGTTTTAATGCATATTCATGAATTTAGACCGGAAGAATCTACTTGTAGAAACAATTCCCAGTTGAAACATTTCATAATTATATCTTTAATGCATAGAGTGTATTGGCCTATAATTTGTATGATTGAAAGACCTATGGGATTTATTAGGTAGTAGAATATTTTAAATTATAATGATATTTTGTGGATACGTATGATAAAAATTTAAAACCAAATAATCGGAATATAATCATAGCTATATATAAATATATATAAGTAAATGATATTCAATACTATGTCGATGAAATTTATTGTCAAATAAATCCGTAATATATACAAAATTGAGATGGTTAAAGAAAAAGCAGTAAAAGAGTATCCTATAAAATACATTAAAACATATTAATTTATTATTATTTAAACTGCATGCTTAGATTTGTTAGACCATAATATTTTTAATATCTTAAGTTTTAAATAGAAAATAATACTTTTGTGTACCCATTGAGTATTGAATGAATATGAGCCAAGATTTTCGTCTGCCTATCCATTGCACGTACAGTGAATCTACTATTGGGGCCCATACAATTTTTATACTATATGGCCACGCAACTAAACTGAAAAAAGCCTAAAAATAATTTAAAATAGTACATTTATTACTACCTACACTTATACTGCAAGTAAGTAGTTTTTTCACAATTTAAATACACAAATATTATGATGATAGATAATATTATAATGAAACACATAGATCTATATATAGTATATTAATGAGTTTTAATTAATCACATAAAATATTAAATTCTCAAACTAAAATTTACCTGTTCTTTATAGGACACATTTTTTTTACTTTGAAAAATTATTGGTAAAGCTATGGCTAAACCCAAAGGTAATCCTTGTATTGTGTATAATAATATCAATAAAAAGAAGTTCAACCAATCACCCTTCAAATTTGATTTAGCCGGCAATGACTGGGGTGAAACTTCAAATATTTCTGATTCTTCTTCTTCATTTTGTGATTTTTCCATGTTTACACTACAAACTTGCTGTTTCAGAAATGGTGTGTGTATGGAAGTTTTAAAACGAGGTATCGCACTGAAGAGTGACGATAGACTAAAAACTAATGAAAACATGAGTTTAAATTTTTTATCGATGTTCATAACTTACTACAATTTATAGAGAATATTGCAATCGTATATTTTATACAAGAATTTTAAATTAGATATATCGATTTATTCTTAAAATGTTTAAATTAAACTTGGGTGGGAAGTATGAATACTTATATTTCAAAGTTTGATATTATTAAGAAGTAAATTATTGTAATGGGTTCTATGATCATATAATTTATACTATACAAATCTGTATAATATATTAATATACAGTATTATATAGTACAAGTTTTTATTAATTGATGATTAAATAATTGAAAATTTTTAATACTTACATTAAGAATACTGCATACATATTATGATGAATTAGTTGTGATTATAATATTGTCCATTACTTATAATGGTATGAATATTTAATGTAGCTAGTGGGATATGTTGTGAAGATAGTAGTTGTTGTGATATCAAAGAGCGATAATAATGATTGCAATGATTGATTGGTGTGTATCGAAAACCGATTTCTGCAATTAAAATATCAATAGACAGTGATTTTTTATAAAATATATACAAAGCTAATGGCCCAGATATCGAAGTAGAAATTATTAATAATTTCAAGATCAATAAAAAACAAATGAAAAAAATAATATTATTAAACTTTTTTTTGCATAATTTATATTACATATTATAATTATTAGTTATTAGTATTATTACACTTAGTACCTATTAATGGTTTTTGTAAATGACTATTATTTGACAGCTTATTAAAATAAATGAATGAAGTGACTACCAATTATAAGTAATAACTAATAATTACAGGCTTGACATAAATGGGGCTAAGCAATGTGAAAACAGTACGGCCCCCATGTAGTGATTTTCGCCAAGAAAAAAAAGGCTTGATATAAATAAATATTTTCGTCTAGAGGTAAAGAAATATTTTCATATACTGGTAAATAAACATAAGCAACAATCGTGTATGACGTAAAGAATTAAATATTAGTTCTCCGAGATACCTATGATAACGCAGGTCAATATTTCGTTTGACCATGAAATTTAATGTGTATAAAATACGCAAAACATTGCTTGTAGAATATGATAATTTAAAATGTTTGAACGGTAGTTATACTTCAAACGTTTAGTCATAAAATGTTATGTCAAATACTAACATTTAAACAGTAATATATGTTAATACATATTAGTAAATACATTAGTAACTACTAACTATTCACACATTTATGTTTTATTGCAATTCTTATGATTTCTAAGGAGATTTGAATTATTATTGATTTTACTCGTATTACTATGAACCATATTTTTGTGGGACGTCATTGTACACACAAGTACAGGTACAGTTGATTTCCCAAATAATCTTGTAAATTCGCTCTTCTATTTTCTTATTGCATGAAAAGTGGAACTTAATGTGAACTTAAACTACCTACATTACGGAATGTTAAGATAACAATATATTTCTAGAAAATTCATGTTTTAACATCAAAATATAATATAATGTATGTATAAAAAAAAACGGGTAAGTGGGTATCGCTCTGCTGTGCATTGGGGTGTGGGGTGGACCTCTGACTAGGGTAGGTTAAATTTGAATGCAATGATAGGTATCATTGTATACGAAAAACGATTCTGAACGGAGACGGTTTATCTGTCTAGGATATATTATAGATTATTAAAAATTTTCAAATCTTAGATTTAAAAAGATAATTTTTCATAAATTTCTAGCTTAAAATAATTTGCGAATTTTCGTGATTTTTACGTATGTTGTCAAAATTAAAATTTGAATGAATATAAAAACAAATTGTGGCTATATATTTCTTTTATTTTTCAACTGCTATTGTGAAAATATATTATGAGCCTTGTATTAAATTCTCAAATCTTAGAATTAAAAAGAAAAACTTTTATGAATTTCTATCTAATATAATTTGAACATTGCCGTAGTTTTTATGTATTTAGTCAAAATTTGAATTTTAAATACTTATAAAAAAAAAAATTGTGCCTATGTAGTTTTATGATTTTTTAATCACTATAAGAATAACTTATGAGGAACTTTGTGTTAAATTTTTAAGTATTTTGATAGGGCCAAAAAATTTTATCGACACTTCAAAAGAAAATTTTCAGAAAAATTGAAAACTTCAGTTGTCTATAACTATCTCAAAAAAAAATCAAAATATTTTGAAAACTAAATCATGTAAAGAAAATGCCAATCTAAATAACTTGTGAAATTTTCAAGTATCTACGACTTATACTTTTTGAATAATTACAAATATTTAAAATCGTTTGAGGATAAATCGTTATCGTTACGCTATTTCGTAAAAATTTAAAATTCAAATGCACTTAAAATTTTTCCTATAACGATGTTTCGAGTTTTCTCTATAGCTAGATGAAGCAAAACTAATAGAAAACTTAGTGTTGTATTTTTAATCCTTAGTTATAAACACAAAAAAATTTATGATTTTTCAACTTCAAAATTACTTGCAAATTTTCGCGTTTTCGACAGATTTCGTAAAAATTTGAACTATAAACGCTTATAAAAAAAAATTGTGACTTACGATTTTTAATTTTTTTTTAGCTACAATTAGAACAACTCATAAGGAACCTTGTAATAAATTTTCAAGTTTTTTTGGTCGTCCAACATTTTTTTACTGACATTTCAAAAAAAAATTCTCAAAAAAATTGAATATTTCAGTGGTCTATAAATAACTCAAAAAAAGTCGAAAATGTTTTAAAATTAAACTGTATATAGATAACACTGACATTAACATTTGGTGAAAATTTCAAGTATTTACAGTGATTAGTTTTTGAATGACAACCATATAAAAAAATCGATTTGGTCAAAAACTGATTTTGCGTAAAAATTCCCGTTTTTCTGTCATTTTTTTTTTTGTTTTTCTCGATTTTTTTGAAAACTGTTGGAAAATGTTTACTTTTGACCTATATAATTCACCAAGGATATTCACTTTTACATCGAAAACCACCCCCAAAGTTTGAAATTGAAGTATTATTTCGACTAGTTATACTGTACACGGACACAAAAAAAAAAAAAAAACACATATCATTATAAAATCAATACATTCATCATTTCGTTCAGAATCTAAAATGTTGTTGTCCAAGATTTTGTGTCCGGTTGTTATTTTATTTAAAAATAACTGTTATTGTTATTATTACATAATGACGTGTATTATTAAAAATTATGAAATTATTATATAATTTAATACAGTGACTAATGCTCGTTATGATAACTTTATGTATTTTGTCAACAAAAGGGTATTTACTATTTTATCTAGATAGATTCATTATTATTTGTTAATCCTGGTGCCCAAGTGAAGGGGTCCCAAGTAAAATATCTATGGTGTAAAAATTAGCAAAAATATGCGCCTTTTGGTCACTTCGACTAATTCGCATGTACACATTCCGATGACATATTACATAATAGGTCCGATAAACTGTATATTAATTAATTATAGCATATAACACTATACTATAGGTTAGGCTAATATTAATGTTAATATTAATATATTTATTACAAACCGCTGTGGATTGCGTTATCGGACGATGCCGTGAGCTATATCAAAGATATAATATGCTATAGACCCGGTATGCGGTAGTCACGTCTCCTGCCGAGGACGAATATTGCAATTTATCTGTGGCCTCCACTGCAGGTTCATTCGTATAATATATATAATGTAAATGACGGTAGACGGCTCAAGTGTGCCTAAAACGTGGTGTTGTTGCTGACGATGTTGATGATGGGTGGTCGATCGATTGTGAAAATAACAAATTCACAACTCAGCACGTCGAACGACCAGAGTAGACTAAGACTCTGAAACTACTAGGTGTGTCGTAGATACACATATATATTATGGTATTTCCATTATCCGGTGGCCGCGGTCATATTACATGAAAAATTGTAGCAGGAGACTACACTTTCGTACAATTACTTAGTGGGCGTATATAATTTGCAGTATTTATAGTAGATATACGGTTTACTAAGACATTGTTAAATATGTGGAAAAATATAATTGTATTTATATACTCTCGGTATAAGACGTACGTACCTCAATATAATAATAAACATTTTATATTATGATAACATATCACCAATGGTATAACCGTATAAGGTGATTTATAAAAATACACGTATTACACTGATGTGCAATAAAAATATATTGCAGACTACCTACAGTACACCGTGTTCTCAGTATTTCCCATAAGGTAGGTCAAACTTTATCAACTTTATTGTTTTACATGCTGTTGTTTTTATTCGCACCCTATGATTTTTTGTCTTCCATTAGTACACGCATCCATATCAGCTCTAACGTTCTGACCTGCACTTTATTTAAAATAGTTTTTTCTTAGATACAGCCTTAGGATTTGAATTTAATTTACTCGCAACTATGTATTTTTTAATTTTTAATATTATATATTTTTATTGTATTTAAATGGTCAGTTTTAATATTTTACATTTGATTTTACTTTAATATAGGAAAGATATAGTTCAGAACAATGTTGAAAGACCACATAATAAATGTATAAATCATCGATAAACCTCATACATACTAAATAGGACTGTCTTTAGGCTATAATACATATTATTGCACAATATTATGAAACATTTTTACATAATATGTTACGATAAATTAATTTCATGCACGCATCAGTAGGCTGTGAACACTAACCATTAGACAAATTATAGCTATTAATTCCACAACAAAAATTACACTTTTCAATTACAGCAATTATTCGGGTACTCTAGACACTTATTACTAATTTAAGTAATTTATCATATTATTATTAGAAATACGTCTTAAAACTTAAAAGTTTTTAAACACGCATTTCATCAAATAAAATATAAAAAGAAAGCTGGAATCTAAGTACACACGTGGTCCGAGGTAGTCAACCACTTCAAAATTGCATGACAGTTTTTCCCATTTGAAAATGTTCAATTTTGTAGGTGGTTATCTGCAGCTAGTGGAGAAAAAACCACTACCACATGTAGCTAAATCACTACATGTGAAACCAGTCTTAGAATTTATATTATACGCAATTATAGGGTCTTTCTATATTAATCAACTGCATAATATGTTACATCAAAAGATAAATATCAGATTTTTAAATGCTGGAAATGGTTTACATTAGAAATATATGCGTCGATGTCATAATATTATATAATTTATTTTGTATGGGCCATTGAGGCTAAAATAATATAAAATATAAAATATACACATACAAAATAAAAATAGTACCTAATAGTAATAAAAAAAAATGTCTGATATGATGTATAAATTGGTTAAGATTCATTGTTAAAACAAATAAGCGTAGAATATTAAAATATTGCATACATAATTACAATGTACATACAATTAATTTGTTGATGGCTTTTTTTTTTCTAAAAACCGATATAGAATTTCTTTAAAATTGTGAATATTAAAAACATATTATACTTTTTACAATTCAAAGTACATAAACATGATATATATGTATATTTAATAATTGTATTATCTTTAACTACAAAGGTATAAGGCATGATTCGGTTGCTGTTACAGGTCGTTTGACATTTATCATCCAATGAGAAGCGCTCAAAGATTGATACTTTTTGATTATATTTCTAAAAACATAATACCAAATAATTCCAATCATCAAGCTTATAGCAACCACTGTATAATATCCATCCAGAAATACAACACAACTTCCGCCATTCGTTTTGCATGACTGAAATAAAAATTAACCCTTGATCATGTTGACATTCGAATTATTGAAAAATTGTACAAAGAGTATTTTTATATGCATTTTTTGTTTTGTAACAAAAGTAATTTATAAATGAAGTATGAACGTTAAAATAATCTTACATTTTTTAAATCTTGAGTTGAACAGGTATTAAGATCATTATTCGTACACTTGCTGAAAGTAAAAAAGGCGACCAATTTCAAAACCAAAGTATTGGATGATAAGAATCCCAAGTAAAAGAATGTATTGAATAATGTCATATAAGTGCCTCCAAAACGAGGATCACTTAATCGGCAAAAGAAAGCAAACAAAGTCAATAACATGAAAAAGTTCAGTATCTGAAAAAAATTATTTTATACCTCATATTATTTATTACATTTAAAATTCAAGTTACATGGTAAACGTGAAAAAATTCACAACACTAATTTACAAAGCGGTTTGATCGATTTTATCTATTTAATAAATTGCAATAGGTTTTCTTTATTATTTAAATAATTGTACTTGAAAATTGATAATATTTATCATCACATATTATATACAATGCATTAATTCATTCAATGAATATCTATATGATAGCCACATACATCCACTTACTTCGTTTGTTATTAATACGAATCCCATTATAAAATAATAATATGTTGGTACAGAGACAAGGCCATTTTTTCGTATCAAACTCGGTGTGTAATAGACCAGTAAAACATAAGTAGTACACCAAATTAATCTGAAATAAAACGATATAATTACATATATATTATATACTATTAACACTATTATAAACAGTGATTTGTTTAAAGGTGAGATACTAATTTTAAAAGGTTTTGAAGTTTCAGGAAATTTTTTGTTAGATAATATCTTTAAGTCATTACATATAATAACTGTCGTTTTATACCAACGTTTTTGGAAAAAATCAATTATTTATATATTTTTATAAGTTTTTACCTTTTTTGATTGATATAATATATTTTTAGTTTTATATATTTTGAAGCAGATTTTGAACGAGTTGTTTATTAATTTTAATTATTTTTAAATTTAGATGATCGGAGTGAAGTGACACAAAAATATCCATACAATTGTTGGTCTTCTACTCGGCTCATCTGAATTTTGATCACCTACTTAGTATAAGATTTATTGTTACTTTTTAGATTAAAAACAATGACTAGATAAAATTTAAATACATCTAAGTAAATAATTTAGTCAATTAATTTGATCTACCTGTAGGGTGTTATTTTGAGGAAATAACTCATTGGTTTCGGGCCTGTAACATACTTGGATACAAATATAGGAATTATACATTTTAAAATATAAAGTGCTGAATTAATTATCATAATGTTATCTTTTGATATACCAGCATCAATAAGCTTAAGACTTGAGACACTATCTGTTGCAGTATACGCAACCTAAAACATGAACAAAAAATAAAATATAGTAAAAAATTATATTAAAAATTCATTTAATCAAAAAAGCATTTTTTAAATCAAAATATAAAATAAAATAATATACATAGGTGTAAAAATAACTTATATAATATATTAATTAATTAACCAAGTTTATCAAACTAAAATAATATAATTAATATTCACCCTAATTGTCAGTAAAGCTACTGCTAAAACTTTAATGCGGGGTAGTTTCAAAATATCCCATAGTAATTTATAATTCTGAAATACAGTGATATTTATGTATCCATCTTCTGATCTACTATCCAGGCTATCTTTTTCTTTTTTGAATATGCCCACTATAAATGTGATCACCAAAGTCATAGTGCCATACAAATATAAAAAACCTATACAAATAAAAAAAATATAAAAATGCTGTATGATTTAATTGTAATTTAAACACAAATACATTTAAACCGTTTAAAATCCGTTAAATACTGTAAATAAAAGAGACTAATTATTTAATTATTAAGTCTCGAGTGATTTCATAGAATTAAAATTTAGAACAGAATAATTTTTTTAATGAGTATGACATAATTTTATAGTTTGGACAGATGATGAATCAAAATCATTAAAAAACGCACTAGTGAATTGTAGATTTCATGTACAGTACAATTATAACTGTACGGCGAATAACAAAAATATAGTAAAATAAAATTCAAGAAACAATATTATAGAACTCTTCTTAAATATATTGATCAAATGGAGCCTGCAGAAATATAAATCAGGGATCAAATAGTCAAATAGAGACATGTCTCATATAGCGAATTTTAAAATAATAATTATATACCTAGGTAACAGTTGAAATGAAAAAAAAATTATCAATTCAAAATACTGCTGTAAAAATAATATACCTTACTTTATATAACTATACTTAATGATGTAAAAAATAATAAGAATACAGTTATAAAGGGGTCGGAAGTGGCGTGTTTTTAACCCGAAAACTTACCTCACTAGAAACATTTTCACGTCTTATGAAATAGTCAGAGTCTGACTGTCAGATACCACGAATTTTTATTTTATTTTATTAAAAGATGGAGGCTTTATTCCGATCAAAAAATCTCTAATATTAAAAAATATTTTTTCAGAAGTTTTAATTTATAAACGTTATTCAATTAATTGTAAAAAATAAATACTTGTAATAGCACATTGTGTGTTGATTGTGTTGAAACATTTTATAATTATTATAATAAATAAATATTAAAAAAAATATATAAACATTTAGGTAATGTATTTTTCTGGCGTTATTTAAATTAATTAATGTTCAAAATGTGATCAAAATAATATTTTTCTCTTTCAAATTAATACTATTAAAGTTATCACTACTATTCACACAAAATAGAATATTTTATAACAATAAAAACAAAAATAAAATTTTTTTTTCCAAAAATAAATTCTGTAAAATAAATCGTATAATAAATTCAAATGTACGTAGTAATCATTACACTTATACATACTACAGCACTGAAATAAATTTTAAATTAAATGTTAGAAAAATGTTTAAGATGTGTATATTTCAAGAATTGATAGGTCACTTCTTTTATTTTCGTACTTTTCATAGTAATTAGTCCTCCCGTGCCAGGCGTAGCTTTAAAATAAGTGATATTGAATTGCTCTGACACAAGCAGAGTAAAACAAACTGAACCTACGAACATTCCAAACGGTACTCCAACTGAATTGCACGTTGAAGCATAACCCACGTTCTTTCTGTAAACAAAAACAACATTTAATAATATTTCTGCGAAAAAATAAAATTCTATCACGGCTTACTTTTTCAGCATAGTCAATGCCCAACCATCAACAACTATATCTTGAGTAGCTGATAAAATATTAATGACGAAAACCACAATTATTAACAATTTTAGGTTTGGTTTTCCTGACTCGGGTAACCAATCATCAATGTTACTGGCCAAGTAAAATACCAATGAAACTATAAAATATTAAAAAAGAAAAATAAGTTTCTAATAGTGAACAAACAATTTTATAGGAATATATATCATATAATGATTCATCAAAATAGTTGCAGTTTACGGTAAAATATTTAAATAATAAACTAAATATTATTCAATAATCCAACGAATCTATATGAATTAATAGTTTAAGCAGGAGTACCATCCATTCTCGCCAAAGCCCTTCAGCCAGCCAACATTCAAAACACGATATCATTTATAAATTTATAATCAATTCTAATTTAATCAATCTTCTGTAAAATAATTTGTATATTAATATTAAGCAATTACTTTCCAATGTAACCCCATAAATTTGTAGTAGCCAATGGCCTTAGATGACCAGGCTTTTATTAATAAAAAAAAAAATTAAAAAAATAGTTTAAGTGGCTTTGAAAAGAAACAATATAGGACTGTCTTTCTCGACGTACGCAAGCCTTCGACGGGATTCCATGGCACTATAAATCATAAATGCAAAATTTAACTTTAAATCAACCCGCCAAAATAAATTGTTCATGTTTCTATACACCTCAATAATCAGACCACTGATCACTTACGCTGCCTAATCTGGGCAGCAGCTTCCTTGTGAAAAATCAACAAAATCCAAATCCTTCAAAACAAATCTTTAAGAATATGTCTCAAAGCACCATGATTTATGAGGAATATACAAATCTACAACGGCACAGGAATCCCCCTTCTCCAGTTCTCAAAGACTGGATAAAAATACGATTCCCACACTTTCATGCAAAATTCAAAACATCGGATGGCGCTCGGTTTTACAATCTAGGAATCAAAACAAAAAATCGCCTATAAAACCACGTCTACCGTAAAATCTTCTTATACCAGACCAAAGCAAACCATAATTTACCACCACGAATACTGACTTTAAAATGTTTACACCTATAATATATATCACAGTATCTTAAACTAATTATAATTAATAATAGATTCTTGTAATTTGTAAACTGACTTGTGTAATAGAATGTAATATACCGAGACATTTTAAGCTTAGTAAATGAAAAAAAAAACCATTATTTACATTTTTATAAAATATGATATGAACAATTTTAATGTATACTTACCCATCAACAATTGGAGCGGTATTAACCAACATTTACGCCTACCTATGCATTTAACATAGAGTGCATCTACTACTGGAGCCCATAGAAGTTTCATACTATAAGGCCACAATGAAATACTAAATGCAGCCTAAAACAAAATAAATTATTTTTAATATTTAATAGATAAAGATAATAGATATAAATATTAAGGTAACACATTAAAATAAAATAAAATTTTTTAAAAAATCTAGGAAGTCACTCAGCTAAAAAATGTTATGTATTTATAATTAAGAAATAATTAGTATATTTTCATGATTTTGAAGGTAACGATTATTTTGAAATGTTGAAAGTAAAATCTCGGTTTAATTTTAGATTCTGAGCGGACCGAGGAATGTATTGGTTTTACCATGATGTGTTTTTTTTTTTGTGTCTGTCATCACGTTTTGGGGCAGTTAAAGTGCTTCGATTTTCGACTTCAGTACCTCGTTCGATCAGAAATTGAATAAAGTAGATACCTTGGGGAGTCAAAAGTAAAAAATTCTTAATGTTATTCTAAATAATCGGAATAAACAAACTAAAAATTAAGAGAAAAACGGGAAATTTTACGCACAATCAGTTTTAGACAAAATCGATTTTGGTTTTTGATGTAATTTTAAAACAAATTACCATAGATACATGAAATTTTCACCAAATGTTTATATAAGTATATTCTATCCACCATGCAGTTTTCAAAAAATTTCGATTTAAGTTGAACTATTTATAAGCATAATATGCAATTTTCGATCGTCATATATTCGACGTATACATCGATTCCTAATATATTGTTAAAATAGCAGTTGAAAAATAAAAGAAATACATGGTCACAATTTTTTTTTATAAGCATTCAAAGTTTTAAAAAATTGACAAAATATGTTCATACAAACCACGAAAATTCGCAAATTGTTTTAATCAGAAAATTCATAAAACATTTTCTTTTTAAATATAAGATTTGAAAATTTTATAATAGATTCCTTACAAGTTTGTCAATCTTTAATCATGAAAAAAATTTCCACCAGAAAGTCAAATTAAGTTTTTATGAGCGTTTGAAATTTAAATTTCTACAACATTGGATTTTCACTATATTTCTCATTTAGCGATTTTCTTATTTTGGTGTAACTCTAAAACAAATTACCACAGATACTTGAAATTTTCACTGAATGTTTATATATAGGCATTTTATATATTTGATGATAAATTTTTCAAAATATTTAGATTTATTTTAAGCTGTTTATTGACATTTCAATTTTTCAACTTTTTTGTTTTTTTTTTTTTTTTTCAATAAATATCGATAAAAATAGCGATAAGCTTGAAAATATAATACAATGCTTCTAACACATTGTAACAATAGCAGTTGAAAAATATTAAAAATACATAGGCACAATTTTTTTTTACAAGCATTCAAAGTTTGAATTTTGACAACATATGTAAAAATCATGGAAATTCGTAAATTATTTTAAGCTAGAAATTCATAAAAAATTTTCTTTTTAAATCTAAGATTTGAAAATTTTTTAAAATTTAAAATGCATCCTAGGCAGATAAACCGTTTCCGCTCAGAATCGTTTTTCGTATACAATGATATAATATCATTGGATTTAAATTTAATTCCATCCATTACAGTATCCCACTTTAGTAGGTTATACTGTACAGCTGATCGACATCCGCGAGTCCACGACTTACCCGCTTTTTAAAGATTATTATTTTTAAGAATGTTAAATGTTAGTTTTAACCAGTTTCTGTGAGTTTTTTGATTGGATTATATTTACTTCTAAGTTATTTATATATTTTTAAGTATATTATTTTAAATTAATTTTATTCCACCTTAAGGGTTACTGTTTGACAACTTAATATATTCATATTTCTAACCAGTATTATATTTCATTTTGCACGTTAGTATATTATAATATTGTGTATCAATAATAATTTTTAAACATACTTATACAATTGTCTAAAAAATTATTAACGAACAATATTATACGTTAAATGCCTTTAAAAAACTAATCGTTGAAACAGAATCTTGAACTTCAAAAATGTTTATTATTATACAAAGATAAGACTAATGGACCGTTATTATTAATCATAGAAATTAACAAATATACAAACTGTTGTTTATTTTAATTTTGTTTTATTTGAATTGTATAGGTACAATCATTCTCAAAGCTGTACAAATTAAAAAATACAAATCGTTACGTTAATTTTAGTTCTAAGTTAACTAAAATATTGAACATGGTATTTGTAAAAATACAGTTAATAGATACAATTGATACAAGTTCTAACCTAACTCAATACACATAATATAGTATAATACATATGGCATAAATATGTTTATATTTACATATAAATGTCATTTATCGGATTGTTTGAACGAATTAATAAAGAGCAATTTTTTCTAAAAAGTCATTCAAAATGTAAGTCAATCTACTAAATTATAATTAGTTCCAAACTCATTTATTATAATTTAAATTTATTTAGTTTATGAACTAAAAAAAAATGTAGGTTTCTTATTTTTATTAAAAGATTTTCTTGATTGTTATTTTTATTAATCATATATTATATCATACAATTTAATAATATTATTCGTTTGTCTTGCTTTGCAGGTTAAAAGCTTAATTTTAAATAATTATCCAAATATTCTTTAAAATCCCTCTCTATCTTTAATACAAATACTGAATCTACCATAAAGCTATAATCTCATTTATTTAGGAAACAATAATAGTTATATTATAATATGTACATAATATTTGTTTTAATTCTATTTTGTACATTATAATTGTTGAGTTGTTTCATATAAATTAGCAGCTGCTAGCTAACAAATGCAAATAATAAAAGAATATATACAACATTTGCATGTATAACAATAAACAACTAATTGTAATTTGTCGAAAAAAAAATTTTAATACTACCTATTTATTTTTTTTGTTTTTGTGAAATCGAATAAAACTAGATATTTTTGAAATTAATTAAAAAATGTTTATGTTTTTATAACTACCAATTTTTACAGTATCTAATCTGATAATATTTTTATTCTCATATTTTATACGATGATTGCTACTTAAATTTATTTTTTTAAATGTCAAAAATAGTCACTGAATAGCACTAAATATCTATACAAAATACTGACGTCCAGCGAAATTATCCGATATGTGTATGTCAAATATAAACTCTTAATGATTATATTATATTTTAATATTTTAAGAATTTAATAACTTTAATTTATAGATAGATATTTCCATGATTATATTTAATCTTCCTCCAAAGTCAGTAATGCAAAATTAGCCCTCTTCATATTAAGCAGTATCATGAAAAAAAAAAATATTTCTCAAACTAAAATATATAAATGTATGTCTTTTATAAAAATTTAATTTAATTTTAAAATTTCTGTATAAAATATTTACTTATAGTTTATATAATTTATACGTTAAAAAACTACCTTATAAAATTTAATTAATTTCAAAAAGAGTAATGTGTTGCTTATCTCCGTTATTATTTAATTTGTTAATGCCCACCTTGCAATCTTATTATACTACGTATATCACTATTTCTAAATTATTTATGATTGATCTACGTGAACTTGTTTTGCTGTTACGCTTAAGGCACAGCTATCTAAGTGAGACATAGATAACAACTCTAATTATTCAGGCATCACTATCATCCATATAATCATGGAAATGCTTTACTTATTTATAAATTATTATACTCTAAAATTTATTTAACAATTGATTTAAATATAATTCCAACTTACTTGATCTTCATAAGTCACCATTTTTTTACTCTGTAAAATTATTGGAAGAGCACCAGACAAACCTACAGGAAAACCCTGTATTATGTACAGTATAATTAGCAGGTAAAAATTTAGACGATCTCCGTCCAAATTTGGTTTTTCTGATGTGGGTTTGCACGTTTCTTTGCATTCTTCTAGATTGACTTGATTTCTGATTGATTTTGTCATTATTTGATACCATAGAACTTGAACGTTTTTCGATGAAATAATACAAACAACATTAATTTGATATTACACTTTTAAACTCTAAACAACAAAATAATATTTGAGTCAATTTTTTTTGAATTAATCTGATTTATATATCATATAAATAATACTAAACGATAAATTGATTAGTGAGTTAATTTGGTGTTAGTTACAATATCACTGATATTATAGATGTACAAAAATATTTAATATAAATACGTAACGGATGAAATTTTTTTTTTATTAAATCCAAATCCTAACCTTTTGGTGTTTATTGACCTATTATAAATGTAATAAGGTTTAAGCTATGTCACATAACATATTTTTTTTATTCCTTTGTAAGTGACATTTAAACGTAATATATATTTATTATTAATGTGTATGTACAATTTAAAAGAAGATTGTATAAACAGCTCAAAACTTACAACATATCAATATGAAGATCCATTAATTTTAAAATAGTAACTAAATAAATATTTATATATTAACTCCAAAGCATTCAAGAAGTGAATTTATGAACAATCGATAAATAATATTGACCTGCAATTAAATCAAAAATTATTAATGGATCTATAAATTAAAATACTCCTTTTTAATTAAATACCTATACACGTCTATAATATTAAACTGACGTGTTATATAAAATGCAACGTAGAAAATTAGTGGTCAGCAGTTCAAAATGGTTCTTGTTAACTTTAATATTAGGTTAAATTTCTTAAAATCAAACTTAAATTGAAATCGTATTTTTAATACGAATATTATCTGTGTTTTCTCATTGGTATTTATGACATTTTAATTTTTAAACGAGTTTTAAAATATTTTTAATTATAGTATATTTCATATTATTCATAAACTACTTGAAAATTATAATATCCTAAAAAACAAACAATAAAATATATATAATATTATATATATACTAAATATAGTATTTTTTTTCTTACCTTCAAAATTAATAATAGATTAATTCACTGTGATATAAAAATCATAACTACACAAAATTGGAACTGCTGATCGAACATCTCCTATGTTGTATTTTTGTAAGACGGAGGTAATATTGTGTGTGTAGTGTCCTCTCAACCAAGTAAATTACTGAAGGAAAAAAATATTAGAAACAATCACTTGCATTTTGTTATTATTTTTTTTTTTAATATCCTCAAGTAAAAATTATAATAAAAGTCTTAACGAATAGGATGAAAATCAAAAATTTAAAATTTCACAGAACCATTTATAATACTACCTAGTCTGCGTTATAATATTGTTCAAAACCTTTTCAATAGACACATACAAGATTACAGTTATCAGTTTATATAGCTCCGGCAATCATAGGCTTTATGAATAAAGGTAGATGCACATTTATAAATTTACTAAGACACATAATTTTACCCACTAAATGATGCATCGGCGATGGACTACAGAAAACGTCTGATATAATTCTGAGCTGGAATGTACTGACACAAAAAATATTTTATTCAATTAAGTCAAACCAGTAAATACCACTATACCAGTTACAGAAACAAGTTATAAAGTATGGCCTTCGTCTTATTAATGAAAATTATTAATATATTATGATTAAAACACAATACCTGGGAATCCTCTGAGACGTTTGAGGTGCAAGTGGTGTCGTGATCTCTAAAGCTGGTCACACACTACATTTTTAATTGTTCGTGTACGGTGTACGGTGTAGTTCGACATTTTTAGTTCGTACACCGATGAACGACACACACTATCCATTTTATATCTTTGTACGGTGTTCGAACAATATGGACAGTTTTTTTAAAAATGACCGAATCACCGAATCGACCACAAACTATCAACGTTATTATCAACGTACTAGTCGTACTTAACGTACTTAACTAGTTGTATTTGATACTAAATAAACCAAATTTATATTGTACAATAATTATTGTTATCAGTACAAAAATAACATCTTGAAAATAATAATATTGGGGTTATTTATATATGCTATTTATAGTTTTGAAAACTGTACGGTTTTAGTTCGAACACCGAACATGGGCACATTGGGCACACACCTTCGGTTTTGTCCATTTCAAACACCGTTCACGGACAAATAAAACCATAGTGTGTGACTAGCTTTAAATTAAATTTATTATCAAGCTAACAAAAAGTGTCAATAATAGATGGCTCCTTTCAGTCCTTTCATCAAAATCTCATGACCTGTCAACTTTTATTTAATATTCTTATTGTGTCAAGTAAAATTAAAAATACAGATTGTTTATTTCTTGTAAAAATAAAATAACTAAAAAAATACTTATGTTCAGCTCGTAAACAACTTGGTATAAACTGTTCAGTACCTATAAGTTAAGTGCCAAATAATTTTAAAAGTTTTATGTAAATTAGAAACATATCGGTGTGGCTTCATTAAAGTTTAGTTTAGAGTCTAAAATATTGTAAATTTTGATATCTGTTTAAATACGAATAATTTATATTTTAGTATTTAAGGCGATCGCAAATTCATTCGTTCGTTACAAATTGTTGGTGAAATTCTAATCAGTAGTACCTAATGGAAGATTTTTTTCGAAAATCGATACAATTCCAATTAGTTATAATTATTTATTGAAATTTGCTAGGACTTAAAGATCATATATTCAAATTTCTAATATTATTTGTACTACTAATAAATAAAAAATAAAAAAGGGAGGTTTCCTACGTAGGCTTTGAACGTATAATCACACAGGATCATCCTTATGTGGTAGAAAAAAAGTCAATGGTTCGAAAAATGATCTTCAAGTGTATTTAAAAATTCAAAAAATCTGAATTTAAATATATATATATACATAACTTAACCATAAAAATAAGATGAACATGCTTAAAAATCACCCTGTGTATATATAAAATATTGAACTATGAATATAATATTTTTAATATACTTTCTAATTATGTGAAGTGCAAAATAATAAAACTTATAAGTTTTGTATAAGTAACCAGTTTAATAACAATACTTCCAAACCTATCAATTGTTATCACTTATTTACTCAAGTCTCAAATCCATAAAACTAAGATCTGCACGCTACATGTGTTGTCTCCATCTTATTGCATAGCACAAACTATTTTTTGCGAGACAACATTACTTTATCAGTATTTATAAAAAAATTACCAGAATTCCATAAAGCAAAAGGAAGAACTTTATCTGTGTCGTACCTTTTTAATTTTTTGTATAGCACTTGCTAATTATTTTTAGTAATTAAATTTAAAAAAAAATTTAATCTTCTTAAACTGATAACTTTAATTGTATTTATGTTACCCAAATAATAAAAAAATTACAACACACATACAGTTTTTCCTAGTATGTTGTGGAATTTTGGTAATTCTATTATAAATACAGAGGGAATAATAATAATATTATTTTAATATAATAATAATAATAATATTGTCCATCCAAAATAGTTTTTGGTATGTGAACATATTTTATGAGACGGAGACAACACATGCGGGTGTAGCGTCCTCTTTAAAAATATGTTTTACAACAATTTTGATAACTATATATTATGATCTATTTGAATAATATAGAATATATCAATTATTCATAATCATCATTCATTGATATTTTACCTTACTAAAAAGTTAGTTAAATATTCTAAAGGTAATTAGTAAAATAATGAAAATGAGATCAACAATTTAAAATATTTACCTCATCTCCAAGTATAAGTCACGTAAATAATTATTGTATTACAATTTCAATAAGTTAATATAGCTGGCCCAATATAAAAAATATTGTTATAGAACCGTATGCCTGAAAAATAATACGATGATTACAAGCAAAATAAAATGCCTAATATTTTCATCTATACACAACGGTGTGAGCGAGTATAACAGACTAAACGAGTATTCAGCGATTTGCTCGTGATGTCTTGACGCTCTAACAACTTAAAATACAAATAATAATAATTTATAAATTAATTAGTTTTTTTATTCAATTATTAGTCATTTTTAATGAATCAAATATTTTCAACTTTTTCTATAATTTAATGGATTTTCATTTTTATTGTATTTAATTATTAAATAAGCACAATAAAATCATTAAAATAATTTACGATTAAGTTTTTACCAAACGCTTTGGTCAGATTATTCTAATTATCCAGTGATTTATTGGTCAGCATATACCTCATAACATTTTTCATCATTGAAACTTTGAGTTTTATTTGATAGGTTGGATATTAAAAAAAAAAAAATAGACAAGTGGTATCCCTTTCTTATACAAATGTAAAATACACATATTGAGTGGGTGATGAAGTAATAAATGCGTTTAATTTAAAATCATAGTACAATATGAATAATAATTCTGAGTGAAGACAGAATTTCTAAATGTAAATATAAAATATATATTATTATATTATCATTGTTAAAGTAATAAATAATAAATTACTATCAATAATACAAAAAATTGAATTAATTTTTGCCGACAACAGTCCGTTTGAAAATGTTAAAGTGCTTATAAAATATAATAATATACTTTTGAAGTATTAATTACGTAATCATGAATTATATTTTTAAATCATAACAAATTTATAAAAAATGTGTTCTTATTTTAAATATCCAAATTTGTCCAAATTTGAACCATTTTCTATAAAAAGCTGAAAATATTTTATTTATATTTATATTTCTTGGTTATAGTTTTCTACTTATAGTTTAGTATATTATTAGATATCTTTTTTCTGAACAAAGTGATGAATGTATTGATTTTACAATGATGTGTTTTTTTTTTGTGTGTCTGTGTACAGCATAACTAGTCGAAATAATGCTTCGATTTCAAACTTTGAGGTTGGTTTCCGATGTAAAATTGAAGATCCTTGATGCATTATAGAGGTCAAAAGTAAACATTTTCCAACAGTTTTCAAAAAAATCGAGAAAAACAAAAAAAAAATGACAGAAAAACGGGAATTTTTACGCAAAATCAGTTTTCGACCAAATCGATTTTTTTATATGGTTGTAATTCAAAAACTAATCACTGTAAATACTTGAAATTTTCACCAAATGTTTATGTTAGTGCTATCTATATACAGTTTAATTTTCACAAATTTTTGACTTTTTTTGAGTTATTTATAGACCACTGAAATTTTCAATTTTTTTGAGGATTAAAAATACAACACTAAGTTTTCTATTAGTTTTCCTTCATGTAGCTATAGAGAAAACTCGAAACATTATTATAGGAAAAATTTTAAGTGCGTTTGAATTTTAAATTTTTACGAAATAGCATAACGATAACGATTTATGCTGAAACGATTTTAAATATTTGTTATTATTCAAAAAGTATAAGTCGTAGATACTTGAAAAATTCACAAGTTATTTAGATTGGCATTTTCTTTACATGATTTAGTTTTCAAAATATTTTGACTTTTTTTGAGGTATTTATAGACAACTGAAATTTTCAATTTTTCTGAAAATTTTCTTTTGAAGTGTCGATAAAATTTTTTTGGCCCTATCAAAATACTTGAACATTTAATACAAAGTTCCTCATAAGTTATTATTATAGTGATTAAAAAATTATTTTTTTTATTAGCATTTGAAGTTCAAATATTGGCAAAAATTCGTCAAAACCATGAATATTTACAAATTAGTTTTAAGTTGAAAAATCATAAAATTTTTTGCGTTTATAACTAAGGATTAAAAATACAAAACTTAGTTTTTCATAAGTTTTCCTTCATGTAGCTATAGAGAAAACTTGAAGCATAATTATAGGAAAAATTTTAAGTGCGTTTGAATTTTAAATTTTTACGAAATAGCGTAACGATAACGATTTAAATATCTGTTAATATTCAAAATACAAAGTTCCTCATAAGTTATTCTTATATTTGATTATTGATAATTGATATTGATTAAAAAATTACAAAAATACATAGGCACGATTTTTTTTTATTAGCATTTGAAGTTCAAATATTGACTTAATACGTAAAAATTACTGCAATTTTCAAATTATCTTAGATCAAAATTCATAAAAGTTTTACTTTTTAATTCTAAGATTTGAGAATTTAATTCAAGGCTCATAATATATTTTTACAATAACAGTTGAAAAATGAAATAAATGTATAGCCACAATTTTTTTTTTACATGTATTCAAATTTTAATTTTGACAACATACGTAAAAATCACAAAAATTCATAAAAAAATTTCCTTTATACCTTAGATTTGAAAATTTAATACAAGGCTCCTAAAATATTTTTACGATAGCAGTTGAAAAATACAAGAAATGTATAGTCACATTTTTTTTTTACAAGCATTTAAATTTTAAGTTTGACAACATACGTAAAAATCACGAAAATTCGCAAATTATTATAAGATAGAAATTCATAAAAAATTTTCTTTTTAAATCTAAGATTTTAAAATTTAATACAAGATTCCTTACAAATTTGTCAATCTTTATCACAAAAAAAATGTCCATCGGAAATTCAAATTAAACTTTTATTAGCATTTTAATTTTAAATATTGACAAAAATTCGTCAAAACTATGAATATTTACAAATTATTTTGTAGTTCAAAATTCATAATATTGTTTGTATTTATATCTAAGGTTATAAAATTTAACACCAAGTTTTCCATAAGTTTTTCTTCAAATAGCTATAGAGAAAATTTGAAGCGTCATTATAGGAGAAATGTTTTGAGCGTTTGAGTTTTAAATTTTTATGAAATCGCGTAATGATAACGATTTATCCTCAAACCAGGTATTCGTATATCTATGATAATATAAGGTATTATGAATTATGATAACTACATGATAACTACACTAATTGATTAACCATGCTATATGCAAAATGCGTCTTAATTGAAAAATAAAATATTTGTTTCAAAATAGAATATATGACAATATTTAAATATAATATATCCTAGACTGACAAATCATCTCCGTTCAGAATCGTTTTTCGTATACAATGATACCAATCATTGCTTTCAAATTTAATCCCATCCATTACAGTAAACTACTGTACAGCAGAGCGACATCCACGAATTACCCGCTTTTTATTGAATATTTTATACATTTTAAATTGTTAAATTATTTACAAATTTTCACAATTTTGATAATTTTTTTCAAAAATTGAACACTAATGTTTACAAAAAAAAAATCGTGTACAATATACTTGATATTTTTAAACTGCTATTATAATAATTATTATTAATAATAATGAAAATTTATTCAATTGTCCAGTTTTAATTCCCAACTCTACAAAATATAGGACCATGACACAAGATATCTAAAAATTACCTGTTCAAGACTGTCTAAAATTTCGGAATGAATATAAATGGTTTTTTTAATAATATTTATTTATTTAATACTTGAATAAAACGTGTAGTTTTAATTTTAATACACTTTGTTCGAAGATTAATAGAAAAATTGTGCTTAGATACTCAACACATCTGTGACTGGCTATAGAAATATATAATGTTAATGATTACATTAATGAGAGGACTATTTTATCTATACATGGCCATTGGATAGTGTTTTTTAACTATTCCAATACCAATTTGTAGAATAATTATTTTGATCGAACGATGAGTAGTTATTTAATTAAACATTGGTTAAATAATCACACACGCATGAACCACCATTTAAAGAAAAATTCTGAAGTATATTACTTTCCACTCATTCAAATATAATGCGCGTAATAACTAATATAAGAATTATGGAATTAATATGAGCTTCATGGATAATAATCTCGATTACCGTGAGGATAGCTAATGCTTCGGCTGTGAATATGGAGCAATATTGGGTAATTTGGGTAATATATTTTTTATTGGGGAAATTATCGAGAATCAGACACCTAACCTGAGTTTTCGATCCATTAGTGTATACTTCCTGGAAATCTTTGTAGTTATTTCGTATGCTTATGAAGAAGTTTTTGAAAATAATGGAAGAGGTTTGGCTTCTAATGACAGCTTAGTTCAATGTTAATTGGGAATGAGCTTACCCAAACGTTTTTTTGTTTATAATAATAATCTATTAATTGAATTCAAATTTAACACATCCATGATCCATTACAGCGACTCACTTGAAATCACGCTCACCCGCTTTTCTGTTGTTATTCTTTCCCAATTATTAAGAAAAGTATTGGAAATTATATAATTTTGACTTTCTAAGTACCAATTAAATTCACTTTTCTACTAAAAAACTATCTAGGTTGAAAATTAAAGTATTTTTCAACCGTAAAAAGTGATTCCAAATTAAAAAAAAAAATATGCACATGTTTGAAAACCAATACATTAACAATCCACACAAAATCTAAAATTAGTGAGCAAGAAATACGCGATGTAACTTAAAATTTAAATTGACCGCAAAACTTTATAGTTTTGGAAATATTCGCATTCAATGCAATTTAAAATGTCTTAATGTAATAATGTACAAAAACTAGTTAATAATAAAATTGTCTCTAATATTTTTTTTCATTGATAATTTTATACGAATATTCAAACGTGGATAGTTTTGTAACGTATAAGTTAAGCTTAAACCGGTCCTGATGACTGCTAAGTAATAAATATTCATTAACTTAACATGTAACGGTAGAAGGTAGAATGATAAACCACTGCATGATTTTTTTTACTCAATAAAATTGGCTAAAGGAACAATTTTTGTTATCTATAGACAATAATTTAACCAGTATGTAAAATAGAAAAATATTATATAAAAAACATTATTAACCATCAACAATGGTAAAAAAATCAAATTTTTTAAATAATATTTAATACAGAAACCTTTCATTAACGCCAGAGGTTGCAACCCTCAGCTCTCATACCAATTAATATTGTATGATGCTAAGGAATATAATTTATAATTTGTATTATATATAATATATGTAGACATTATACATAAAACCACGAACTCAGATAGTATATGAATGATTGAAATCGGCTGATTAAAATGTATTTTGTTTGTAAATAGTAAATACCTTATTAAATTAATATAATTAACAGTAGATCTTATAATATGACTTAACATTTTCGATTTTTATTTAAAATAAAAATAAAGGTTTACCAATTGAAATTGTAGCCCGTGTATAATTTATATTTATTTTTGGCACTTGTCATCGAAAAAGTAGCCAACCCCTGGTTGAGCCTAGCATTAATTAAGATAATTTTTTAACAGTTAAAAACATTTTTACAACTTCAATGTTTAAGCTGAAGCATAATATAAACGATAAATAGATGCACTATAATAGATAGGTAGTCGGCTAATTTACAAATATAATAGTTTGGTTATATCTAAATGACACGTACTTTAATTCACAATTTTTTTTTTTTTTAATTAATTTCAATTAAATTAATAACTTGGGTACTGATTCGTATGTAAATACTAAATACATAATTATTATATTGATTGTAGATTACATCATAACATTTGGATTATAACACACTAATTAACATAAAACGTATTCATTATCACAAATTTTTGCATATATTGAAGTAATAGCATTTTCTTAAATATTTCATATATTATTGTATTTATGTATTTTATTATTTATAATATGATATTATGGTGCAATTAATATTAGAATAATAAATAATACATAACATTATAAATATCGTGACTTACAAGTTATAATGGGCATTCTATAATTGTTCATAATTTTAAAATAGTTTTACTAAAGAGCCTGGATCCTAGAAGATTACAAGCAGTTGTAGGAAAAAATGGATAATTCAGGTCATTCAGGAGCCTGAGATTTTCATGAAAAAGGTAATTTTCAACTGAGCTACGACATATTTTTAGAACAGAAAATTAAAAAAAAAATCTAAAATACTGTTTTTGGTACGTGATACTCAATAAAAAATTTTTTGAACAATGACTTATTAATTAATTTAGCAGAACAATTTTAGATTGAAACGAGAGAGAAAATATTACTCAGACACAATACATCATATTAAAAAAGATTGCTCAAACATATAAAAATATTTTAAATTTATTCGCTCTAGCAAAAACCTGAAAATTGAAAAGACCCTCACGAAGGTTTTTCAATCTAATAATATAGGTTTTTATTTATAATTAGGAATGTGTTAATTTATGGATACTAACTCGTTCAGCTCTTTGTTCTTTCATTTCAACAAATAAAAAATATCTCAGATGATAATATCCTGTCATAATAAATTATACGAAAAAAAACTAACCAGTTTAAGCACGTAAATTTCATAACATCAACAGTCGAAATAAAATCGTATTGCATTATTAATATAAATTATATGTGAAATACGTATAAAATATATGAAATAATTATTATTAGATTTATGTTTTAAACGATATTTAAAATAACTTAGATAATTATATAGTGCTCAATTAATATTTTAAAATGTAAGATAGTAATAAATAAAATGTATGACTAATTTGAATATTATAAATGTTAAAAACCTAAAATTGAAATTAAGTATTAAAAACACTTATAATTTATAATAACATTCAATGCTATAATATTATATGTATTTGAAATTTTGAAAAGCTGAAAAACCAACACAACGTAAAACTAAGTAATGTTTTTTTTATAAATTCAAATTTAATTTTAAATGAATAAATTTCAATGTTAATTATATTTTAATAAAATAGTTTTTTTTTTTTTTTTTTATTCAAAAACAATCTGTACAACAAGCACATTTAGTAATTTTGATATAGAATATATACATAGTTTTTTTTTTAAAAAACAACAACTTTTAAGGAAGTCACCCATTGGTAACACCTAAGAACTTATAGTTGGATTTAGATCACTTAAGGAGATCTCGATTCCAATTTAGTTTGAGCCTGCGAGGGGGGTTGCCTGGGATATGCAGTGAAGCCATATCTTTAATGAGAGGATTAGTACTGGAGTTGAATTAAAAAAATATTTTTGTGTTATTTTAAGTATAATTTGGTATTCACCTTTGTAATACCTATTTCCTAACCTAGTATTTAAAATCGGAAATTTAATTAACCTTGTCGTATTAAAATATTAATAATAATTTCACGAAAATGTATATTTTATCGTATGATTTGGTTCTATAGGTTAATCTACCCTTCATATGTCATTTGATAAAGTAGTTAAATAAGTAATTAGAACTCTCATCCATCTCACCGATACTTGCAGACATAACGCAAAGAGCTGTTCTTTCCCTCACACTTTTTATTCTATAGTAGGCTGGCCAACCAACCAACCCCAATACCATAGTTGCCGAATATGCAGATGATTTAATTACCTATGCTTTTCATTCAAACCCAATTATAGCTTCCTCATTCGTACAAAGTCACCTAAACCTACTGTATTTTTTATACTCTTGTTGGCGAGTAAAAATCAATGAATCAAAATCGATCATACAGTATTTACACTTATAGACACAGTTAATCTCCTCCAATTTTCTTAAACAATAAAAAATATCTTCTTCGGATACTGTCTAATGCCTAGGCTATTATCACTTAACAAAAAACTCAACTGGTTTAAACACAAACAAAAAACAAAAACTACACTCAACCATAGATTTTGCCTACTTAAAACAACCTTAATAAATCATTCAAACTCAACTGAAAAACAAAAATTTCTATGTACAATCTCCTCTTAAACCCTATCTGGCGTCTAGCTCTGGCGTTCTGCTAAAACATAAAATACAAATATTCCAATCAAAAGTACCCACCACTAACGCCTCTCCATACGTATCTTTGTATCAAATCTTACTCTTCTTAATGACCTAAAGGTCTCTATTATTATCAAAGACATAGGCAAACAACACTATAACAAATTTCATTCTCGCTTACAACAACATACCAAGCATCAAATTTTAAACTTCACATCCGGACATCCCGTTCACTTCCAAGTAATCCTCCTCGAAGGCTAAAACGACAATGGCCAAGAGATCTTATCCATAACTCTAAAAATACCATAATATAAATTTAATTCAATTTTATACCTGCCTATCAATGGATAATATCTTCAATAATGCTTATCTTCACCTAATATGTATATTCCGCCATCTATTCTAATTGTTTGATTTATATAAAATAAAAATATTAAAAAAGTTAAGTAAGTATACCTGAGGATATTAAAATTTCAAATAACACATTAAATGGTTATTGAAAAAACACGACACATAATACAGTATATAATTAATAATTTATTATATTTTATTCAATATATTAATTATTATATAATGTAGACTTGTAATTCTTTTCATAATAATAAAATAATATAAAATGTCTCTTATTATGTAAAAGTATAGATAGTACCTTAACTTTATCAAATAAACTTAGGTATTTAATTATTTACAATTTTACACATTCATTATAATAAGCTTAAAATGCATCATTCATACATTTCTACTGTATTCAATGGTTTAGCTGCTTAGCATGAATCATATCATAAAAAATGCTCATTGATTGATACTATTTCCGTACCAAACTCGTCCGATAACCGACTTATGGCAGTTGTAGTATAATAGTATCCATCCTCAAATACGCTACAACTTCCTCCATTCATATTGCATAATATAAAAAAAATGATTTACCTATATATTTTATAAAGTTTATTTTAGTTAGTAAAATACAAATCTATTACGTGTGTTACATATATGCAAGATTATGAACTTTATAGTTCATTGGATGTGACATATCCCAACGTAAAATAATATTATATTGGCACACTTTAACAAGGAAATTATCTAAATACATTATACCTATATAAGGGAACTAGGCGTAAAATATACTAACGTCACACAAAAAATACTTCGGACTATGCTTGATAAATACTAGGTATTGTCGATAAATAATTTTACTCGACCAAAAACGATAAAATATTTTTAAGGTCTAATATTATTGGAGTAGTTAAAAAAAGTTGAGCGTAAATCCTCAAAAATTTTAGTGTTTGAAGTTGCGTTATAAATGTTTATAAGATTTAACATACACTCGTAAATTAACAATTTTCTTGTTTATGCGAACTTAAATTTTATAATCCTATAAAATTTCATAAATCATAATTTACAACGTCCGATGAATACTTTCTTTCACACATACATGCGAATAATTTCAGATATTATCCAAACTTTTATCTTCCTTTTCATTGAACACATAATGTGTTAACTAATGGAACCCATAAGGTGTTCGTAAATAAAATAAAATACATTTATATATCCAAAATGCGATGATTACTAAATTAGATTTAAAAATAACGGTTTATTGTATAAATTTAATAATAAAAATGAAATAACTAATCATAAAATAAACAGAATAATAAGAACCATTTATATTTTAAGTAAGTTAACTATTCATACATCTAATACTTTTTCATCGTGTTAAAAAAAAAGAACGGAAAAATATTTGGAATACTTGAAACTGTTAGTTGTTCATAAATAATTCAGTAGAACCTGAACCTATATAACTACTCAATTTCATAACAAGAAAAGTTACTCTTGGTAGATTGTTAATATAAATAAGGAGCCAATTTTGTGATAAACTGAAAAAAATTCGCTGCTTAAGAAGCACTTTATTTATTTTTTTAAATTTAAATTTATCCAAATAAACTTCATTCAATTATTGTTTATTATATTATATATATATATATATATATATCACTATTAAGTATTAACTCTTAAGAACTTTAACCATTTTACATGGAAAAAACCATTAATGTTAGACTGAAATTGGTAGTCTTTTAAATCTAGCTGTTTGCTCTATTCTTAACACATTGACTAGTGACTACCTACCAATATTTAACAAATAATAATATTTTCAAATAAACATATCCACTAACACATTTACACATCCGCACTTATTGAGGGGAGGATTGTTATAATTTATAATATATTTAAACATTTAATTATGGTGGTATATAAAATACACAATTAAGGGGAATTATTAAAAAATTAGTAAGCTTTATATAAAGTCTGATGAAAAATTTAACACAACAATATTTAAATTTTGTTTATAAGACGAAATATAATATTTACACCTGTAGGCTAATAAACATTGTATTTGAAGCCTTTAATTAATAAAAAAAAAAAAAATAAATAAAAATATTTACAGTATGTATTATGAGTTATACGAAACCTCGTAAAATCAATAATTATTGATATTTCTTAAAAATTTATCCCTAAAAAAATGAACCGTTTTTCATTGAAAATTAAATGACCCTAAGGCGGCTAAAACAATAACGATGTAAAATATTTCGATTAAATTCCATTAGCTTGTTTTAAGTGTTATTTTTACCTATTTGGGGGTCAACATAAAGATTCAACAATGCATTAAACATATTTAAATTTATGAAAACCAGTTAGTGACTTTTTCTTCTGATTTTACGTCGACAATACCGATACACCAGCCATGTCTCTATACATCGGTGTTTGTATGATTACCTAATCAAATATGTTTATGGTCATAATATTTCAACTATAATATCCATTAGATAGAAACATGTTATGGAGGCATTGGGTTCGTAATAACTAATAATTAGTAAACCATTAAATTTTTAAATTTTTAACCCAATATTTACAATAGTATAATAATAATAATACAATATCCAATTTGTATAATGTAATGCGTATATAATATATGTATTCAACAATATTTATATTTTATATTATAATAAATATTTTCTTTCAGTATAACTTACTGTATAAATAAAATATACTAAATAATAAATATTATAAAACAATATGAACAAAGTATATCTACTAAATATAAAGAATACAACGCGTCAAGTTCCTGGAAATCGTTAAAAATTACAATGACCGGTAAAGGAAATAATACTAAAACTTTATAGTTGAATGTGATATGTTTTTATTACCAACAAATAAAATATAATATTATTGAATTTATAACCGTCACTAACGTTTGAATATAAGTTTTCTAACACCATGTATGCTTAGACGCGTGACGTCATAGAGTGCAAACTGAATGGGTTATAACCAGGGCTAGGATTTGTATGCAATAAAAAATTGTAAAATATGCATTTTATTTACCAAAATATGCAAAAGTATGCATTTTAATTTATATCTTAGATTTTAAATTGACCGACATACTTTTATTAATTGTGTTTATCTTTCTCCGTCAAACTATTCAATCTTTAATCGCATACCTATTGTACCATAGGATTGTATTTATAAAAATAAAATTTGTGTTTGACAAAAACATCAAGTTTAATACTTTAATCAGCTGAGCTAGACTTAAATACGAAGTATTAATATTAAATTATAAATATTAATTACGAAATATACTATAAAACATGCATTTTTCACATTCTTATAATGGAAATATGCAATAATATTAATTTTATTCAATATAATATGCATTAATATGCATTTTATCCAAAATATGCAAAAAAACATGCAAAATAAAAACACCACCATTTATCTCATCATGAGGTGATTCGTGCACATTACTGACAAAATCAACAATCAGAAGTCGCAAAAAAACATGCTGTTGCATACAAATCCTAGCTCTGGTTATAACTATAATATGTTTATAAATATTTTAATAATATACAACATAATTTAAAAAATTCAATGTTCTGTTCTTACATTTTTTTGATGACGACCATAAATTCTGTCTTACATTTTCAATTAAACAATATTAATTAAAACACTTTTAAATAGTACCGACGTTAAGTTTAAGTATTGGGGAATTCTATTGATATCTAGTTGTTTAGATTTTTTAAGAATTTTACTTAATTCACTGTTTCTATCAAATAATTGATGACACGTTAACTGACATTTTCTCAAGTATTCATTTGGTAATTTTTAAGTTTATTCCTATAGAAAAAGTACCAGACGAATCCAATTACCATACACATGATAACTGCCATATAGTAGCCGTCTACGTGTACTTCACAACTTCCTCCATTTGCGGCACATACCTGTTGTATACAATAAAATTAAGATGTATCATAATATTTATTGTAATTATAAAAATTCTGAGTCACGGAAATTTATCTTGGTCGTTTTCGATTAACAGTTTAAAATAATCTAAATATCAGCTAAATGAAACATTCAAATATTAATCATATAGTCATAATAATTATAATATCTTACGCTTCGCAAATCTGGTATAAGACATATATTCAGGATGTTGTTTGAGCAAGTATTAAATATTAGAAAGGCAATTATTTTTAGAACCAAAGTATTGGGTATAAACATTCCCAGAAAGTAAATCGACAGAAAAAAGCCAATAATGCTAATAACATGACAAAATTCAGCATCTGAAAACAAAAATAATAACTGAAATAACTGAAATAATCGAATATTTATCATTTATTATTTTTTTCCAATTAACAAAAATAAATAAATAATAACTTTTCTATTATGCTGTGGCTAAGTGGCTTATTAATTTGTTATTCGCGAAACAATTATTATTTTTTATTTACATAAAGTTATAAAAGTTCTCAAATTTGAATTTTCTTAAGACTTAGTTTTGTATGTATACTACTATTAGACAAGCGCAGTTCAACTTTTATTTCTAGTCAGTCGGTGTTAATTCAATACGAAACACTTATATCATGTATTTAATTGAAACAAATAATTAATAAACATCTAATGATAAAAAATATAACATTTTATTATACTCTCCCTTTTTCAATGCAACATTTCAACTTGGCTTTAATTCAGCCTAAAGAATTATTAAATTTACTTAATAATATGCGCATTAATTTACCATGAAATATATGCCCAGATAATATAATTACCTCATTCACTATGATAATTGTTGCTAATAAGAAGTAATAAAAAATTGGTACTTTTATATTTCCATTATGATTTATTAAACTCGGTGTGTAATAAATCAATACCATATACGTAACACTCCAAATCAATCTGAAACGTAATTAATTCAAACGTTTTATTTTTACTGTACTCATTTAATTTAATACAACTTTCATGTTAATAGTCATTAGTCTATGCCCATATGTTACAATACTATTTAAAGTAATATAGCTCAAGGAGTGTCTTCAACAGGAAGATATTTGATCATCTGCAATCAACAGTAACATATAGGATCAACTAGAGAACTAGAAAGTGCTAACAATTTTAGCTTTAAATTAATTGTTTAAACTTTTAGAAGGACCTTCCCCCACAAATATATTTATGTCCATGTCTGTAAGGGTGTAAGATATAGTGACGCACAGAGGTATTTTAAGAGCACATACAGTTAAAAAGCTAGTAACTCACCCACCCAATTTTTTATTTATGAAAAATGTTTTCACTTATTTATTAATGTAGTTCAAGGAAATAAATTATTATAGACTACAGTTTATGTTATAAATTTATAAGCTTCCTATGATACCCACAGTAATATATACCTACCCAGTCCCTCAAAAATACACGTAATTGCATTACTTGCTAATCTGCCTAGCGCCACTGGTCAGATATTTTTTTTTTTTAGACAATATGAGGTGGTATTCTATATTAAGTTTCAAACTGTGAGTAGGTCACAATAAATGAATTTAAAATATTTAGTTAATATTAAAAAATTACGTTTTTTATAGTCAGTGATTCATCCAGGAGTCAAAGCCATTCATTGAGCGTGGTGATGGGGAGGTGCCTAATCCTTCATAATGCATTTAATGCAATGTTTTTTTTAGTTTTAAGTATTTTAAATTACCTTATTTTTAAATATGTAGATTTTTTATACCATAATATAGGCAAAAATGTTGAATGATAATAAAATGTAGTATGGCGAATATGCTTAATATTGCATAATTAAAAAAATGATAAGGTTTTATTTTATATACTTGATTGGTGTCAGTTTCAGATAAATATCCATTGGTTTAGGGTGAGTAATGTATTTAGATACGAAAATCGGCATGATAAGTTTTACAGCATGCATGCCGATTACTATTATCATAATGTCGTCTTTAGATATCCCGGCATCGATTAATTTCAAATTCGACGCAGCGTCTGTTCCAGAAAATCCAAACTATAATAATATGATATTAATAAGTAATAACGTATTATTAAAGTGTATAGAAAACGTCATAACATTTCAATGTAACGAATAATATTTACCCTTGCTGTTAGCAATGCAATTGCTAATAGTTTTATTTTAGGCTTCTTTATAAAATCCCATAACAGTTTGTAATTTTTGAAAACACTGATCTTTACATAGTCCAATTCGAATCCATTATCTTTCTCTTTTTTAAATATACCAATCAATGTAGTAATCGATAAAAATATAATGCTCCATAAATATATAAAACCTAGAAAAATAACAAAACAAAAATAATTTTTATATTTTACTAGTAAAAATATTTCAGTGCAATAGTGTGATCTATAAGCAATGTATTTAAAGCAAACAATAAATAAGAAGTTTGGTATAACGTTTTTTATCAAGTATCTTATACTTCCTCATTAGAATTTATCACAGTGGTTACAGTTTACAATAATTTATCATTGGATATAAGTTGAACACATTTATAACTTAAGATGGCGCCACAACAGTATTTGTTGTCTGCGACTCTCAGTTTTACAAACGCGTAACATAACAAATTTAGCAGTTCACATTTTACTCCGGAAAATTGGAAGTATTTTTACGATAATTCTAACAAAACACAGATAATGTTCTTACCATCAAGTTTCATATAATAGGTCTAGTCACTCTAATTTTTAAGCTAACGGAGTAAAACGTGAACTGCTGAGTGTAAATTTGCTGTTAGTAAGTTACGCGTTTGTAAAACTAAAACAGCAAAACGGGTGTTGTGCCCTCTTAACGGTACTATTATTATTTTAATAATACTTATTTTTATAACAATGATATGATTAATTAACAACAACAAATAATATAATGTGTTATATTTATCAAAATATTCGGGAACTTAATTTATTACATAAATAAACAAAAAAACTAATAATTTATCGTATTGAAAAACAGCTATATAAAAATTGGTAAGTGATTTGTGGATATTACCTACCATTCAGCTAAAAATTTGGTGTCGAATGAGTTATTGTAATGGTCACTAATAGATGTGTTTGATTTAATTCAATAACATAATACATTATTATTATAATCAACAAACATCAATTCTGAGTGGAGAATCTAGAGGTCTATGAGCCTTGGATATTTTATAATATAGTATCTATTTTCTATGCTACTATTCTATGGTAGTAATTTATTTTACTTTTTACTTATATAGTTATATAACAAAAAAAAGTATTCGAAATGATAAATAAATTTTACTTAAATGAAAAGAAATTATTTTAACACAGTGGAGCAAAAATATTTTATACAGAATGAATTATTAATTTTTCTATGAAAAGTACAATGTTTTTTACTAATACAGTACTAATATTTAAATATTAATTTCATTTTGATAAGAAAATAAAGACTTATTTTAATTTAAAACACGAATACTTTTGTAAGATAACTTTGCTTTAATTCAATTTGTATTTGAACTTATATAAATATAAGACTAATTGATTTTATTCATGTTCTATGGTATAAATTAATAAGTAAGTTTGAGTAATCAACCACACTGATTTACGATTTTACATTTTCTATGTATATTACGTGTAGATTATAACTTATAAGAATATATTTTTAATTTTAATTTAATTATGATTCAGAGTAATTTAACGCCGACCATGGACGCTACCGATATTGATTTTCGGTGGCTAATTAGTGATGGTTCTGTGAATAATATTTATCATCATCGTTTACTCTGTACTGTTTATTTTTTGATTACTATGCAAAAACGTATTCGATTACACGAAATAAGATTTTATTTGCACATATAACAATTAAGTGCAGATAACATAAATACGTTTTATTCCCTATAAATATACGTACTTTTCAATGTCATTAAACCACCCGTCGAAGGCATAACTCGAAAATATTTATTGCTGAAATCCTCGGATACCAACAGAATTGGACAAACTGAACCAATAAGCACAGTAGGAAATCAGATAAAAAAAAAAATGTTTAATTCGAATATGAAACAGAAACTGACTAAATCAAATTTAAGAATACAATTAGAGGATAACAGTTATATAACAATTCTGTGCAATGTTAGGATTACCGAAAAATTAAAAGATTTTGTCAGAGGAAATGTTCTTATAAACCACACAATTTTAAATTATTTTAAGTTAATGGAATTAACAGAAAATACAAAAAATTACTCGTTTAAAGTACAATTTGTGTTAAAACTTAAAATGTAATATAATCCATAGAAAATACCTAAACAACAGTTACAATAACATGTTTAGAACTTTAAACGAAAAGTCTAATACAACTTATCATTACCAAAAATCACTATTTTCACCGTCTCCTTACTTCAAATTTAAAACAATGAAACACTAACTTTTTCAACATAGTTAACGACCAACCGTCAACAACAATATCTTGAATTGCTGTCAAGATATTGATAGCGAATACCACACATACGATCATTGTAAGATTTGGTTTGCCTGATTCTGATAACCAATCATCGATGTTGTTTGACATATACATTAAAACTATCCCTATAATAATCAGATTATTTTTTAATAAAAAATAATAATGATATAAATGCAAAAATTATAAATTTAAAATACAAAAATGAATGAAATGTACACGAAAATCAGATCAAAATTTAATTGAAAAACTTTTTTAGATTTATATTTAAACTTTAGTAAAATATAATTTACTATATTTAGGTAGATTATAGGTATCTATACTTACCTATTAAATATTGAAGAGGCAATAATCAAGATTTTCTTCTTCCAATCCGTTGAATATATAGTGAGTCTACTAACGGGGCGAATAAGACTTTCAAAGTAAAAGGCCAAAACACAGTACTAAATAAAGCCTAAGTTAAAACATAATATCATGACACTATATAATATGTTCTATATCAGTGTTTCTCAACCTGGGGGTCGCCAACTTATTATTTAGGGTCGCAATCGAATGATTTAAATCAATACGAAAATTAAAAGCTCAAATAATAAAAAAATAAAATCAATAAAATATTATTATATTACATACCTATTACGAGTATAGATTATTTATATTAAAATGGAAAACACACTATTATCATTTTTAAAGCGATATTACTCTATGACGTCTATTAAAGAATCTATAATAAACGTTGAATATAGAATATTTCATCGGCTATGAGAATTAGCTTGACGAAGTCAATTAAACCAAGAATTGACGAAATAATATCACATCAACAGCAACAACCAAGCCATTAAAAATCTTAATATAAAAATATATTTATATAATAAAATGAAATATTTAATGTACGTTTTTTTTAATTTTAAATAAATATAATATTATAATATGTATCTTTTATATTTCTCGTGTACAGTACTTGTAGTAACTATAGACTCTAGAGTCTAGATTATTTATAATGATAATCTAAGCGAGTATGTAAAAATATATATGTAGGGGTCGCTAAAAAATTTAAATTTAAAAAAGGGGTCGCCACAGTAAAAAGGTTGAGAAACACTGTTCTATATAATATTAGGTATTATATATTACAATAACAAGACTTTTAAAATTGTAAAGTAATAGTATTTGTTAAATGAATTTATGAGTTGAAAAGTTACCTGTTCTTCATATGTAACTATTTTTCTGCTCTGTAAAATTATTGGAATAGAACTGGATAAACCTAATGAAAATCCTTGCATAACGTAAAGTAATAACAACAAGTAGAAGCTTAACCAATCTCCTTTCAGATTAGGTACGTTTGTAATAGTAGATTTGTTAGCTGCATCAGCTGCCTCGGGATCATATTTATTTTTGTATGATTTATTCATGATTAATCAACTTGAAAAATTAACTGTGTAGAATAACATAACACCTTTGGAAAGCAGAATAAAAATTAAAAACAAACTGAATAATGAAGAAAATAATCAACAAAGGTTATTATTAATAACAAACAATTGAATTATATATTTTCGTGATATTATATCTTTTATATCATAGTAGGAAATTTTTCAAAAATATATTTCACTATTTAAATGTAATATAAACATCCACGAGACACGATAGTCATGCGAATAACGAAATCAAAACTACGAAAATATATGTATTATAAAAATATATGCCAATACTTCGCTTTATCAAAATAAAAATTAATATGTAATATAATAAATAATTTTTATGCACCAGTAACGTTTTTATCAAGTTTAATTTGTTATCTCTTTTAATCTACGTTTTATATTTGATTGGTGCAGTCACATTTATTGTTATTATCAATTGTGTAAAAACTACTACTATAGTTTATTTATGTTTCTATAAATTTTATAGTTTCACATTTTTATTTCGAATTAACTATTATTATTATTATTATTAATCATTAAACCAATCAATTTACACTTACGGGTCTGTAAAAATCCTTTGAACATATAAAAAAAGTGTATCAATCATGTGATTAGTGTCTCCTATAAAATGTTAAACTAAATATACAGTAAATAAAATAATAAGAGCAATCAATAGAATAAAACAATATTATATATAATACAAGATTATTCAACAACATAATATTTAACAAAATATTCGTAAAATGTTTTGATTTTACAATAATTAAAAAGGTTAAGTACGTTAAATATTATAAAATGCAGTATAAAATAAAAATAAATTATATTTAATACCATCTATATTTATAAATACGTACCACATACCTAAAACATAGAAAATTCTCATTTTTCAGTTTTTAATTTTGTATGGCCATTAGTTTTAAATTAAAACATTATTTGAACATATTTTCTTTTACTAGAAACAATACAATTTACGATTTGTACAAATTTTAATAATAACAAAAATAATGATAATAACAAAATTAATAAGAACGTTTGGTACTTTGGTAGACAATATCACATGGTGTGATTGACATAATGAGAAAATCGTCCATTGGTAGTCGGTTATACCGTCTATGCCATTTGAATTTAAAACTGAGTGGTTTCTTTTGTTATTTTTGAAGGGATATTCAATTAGTTTATTATATAATTTTTGGTAGAACTTTGTCAATTACTATTGTGAGTACTGTGGTAAGGGTTTATGATTTATTTTGCTTAATTTAATAAATGAGGATACTATGAGAGTTGATTTGTCCAAATAAAAGTCATGGTTGATCTGATATTTGACTATGCGACATTTATTAGCATGCTGACATTGAATTTACTAGCTTTGGCATTTAGTTTGAATTATTTTTATTTTTATTTGCGAGTTAAGTATTATCTATTTTGTATTCTGTTTGAGTTTAAATATATCATCACACAGGTCAGAGGTTAATTTTGAGATGGAGTAGCGATTGGTAATTTTAATTGGTAGTATCGGCGGGCGCATAACTAACTGGTTTGTTGATTGTACGCGAAGAATTGACTTTGATATAGTAATAACGTTTAAAAAATAATAATCAAAAACTATAACCAACTTTAAGACTACTATTAGTAATTATTATGCTTATTATATAAACAAGTAATTATATTAGTGTTACACCATTAACAAATTATTAATAGACAATTATGGTATAGGTACTGTACTACTGTATATTTATATGAATATAAATTTAATTTAAATTTTCCATTTATTTTCTATTCCCAAACTTAAAGGTATTTAATAGTTATAACATAATACAAGATAATTAAGCTTTGTTAATAGATACTTACAATATTTTACTTCGAGGCTGGATGTGACGTGGTGATTAACTGTGGTTAGTATAATATGCATGCTACGATCTACCTCTCAGTTAGGCGGCAACCCTGATTTTTAGCGGAAAATTCGGAATTCTCAGCAGCTTGATTTCATAATAACTATTGGTGTAATAATAAATGAAAATAATACAACATTTTTGATTTGAATGTGGTCACGTAATTGCATAAAATAATCTATCATTGCTAAAAATGTATATGCTAAATCGTTTTTCACCGTATTTTAATAATATTGTTAATTATTATTTATTGTTATGTTATTATACATACTCAAATATTAATTTCATTAATTATTATTATTATCAACTTTTAAATTAATAATGACTTACCGTTTAACGATATAAATAGGTGCCTAATAGCCTAAAATTAATCTAAATACTTCTGCAATTTCGGTGTGAATAGTAAAATATAAAAATATATGAAAAAGTTTCAAGTCTCTGCATGAATAATATTTTTGCATATAATCACAAAAACATAACTAAAATCTTTTGATCAACACCAATGCACCTCATGCAATACCACAACTTCAGTTAAGCAAATGCTAACCGAATGCTTCTTAAAGAAGGACTTCGGGGATAGAATAATGCTTGCTATAAGCTATGTGAAATACTTGTAACCAGCCCAGAGATGATATCAATTTTACATAAACTCCTAAAAGACACGAACCTGATCAAGAAAATATAACATATACACAATGTGTATTGGACATTGATAATATCATAATATGTAGGTAATTATAATAATTTAAGCCATTTATGTTTCATATTTAAAATATTTTATACAAATCTTTAATTGTAATCTATACATATTTTATATTTAGAAACGCCAATTAATATATATATATATATATATATATGAATAAATAATTTTAATAATACAAATAACCAAAACCATTATTTTATTCGTTTAAATGTTCGATTTCGTCAAAATTTTAATTTAAAATATTTGTGAAATAAAATTGTACATGTATTTTTAAGGTTTCAGTAGTGTCACTAGTTCGTGAACGCCCAGGGTCTCCCGATTGTATTTGTGTCGAGAGCTCCGATAGCACTATGAATATTGGATAGGTATTGTCGTATTTAATATTATTGTATATTATAACATTTATACCATGATAATTTATAATACTATTATCATTTTTGTTATTATTTTATGAAATTAAACACCATACTTGTGAAGCACAAAACAACAATTTAATAATTAGGTAATACAATTTTGTAATAGAATCTTTATAATAGGTGATAGATATAAGTACTGTTATTAAGTTAATGATACGCGACGGTGCGTGATTTAGAGATATACTGACATTGCAGGTCTATCCAAATCAACGATCCAATATGAAATATCTTTTGATTGAATATTTCTGTAATGGCGCTTACAAATACCATACCAAACAAATCCAATCACCATACAAATGGCTGCTTCAATATAGTAACCATCAAAAATTGTCACACAATTATGACCCTGTTTTGTATTACAAATCTAAACAAATCATAAAAAACATTTCATTCAAATTATGCAATGGTTAAACAAATAATACGATGGTAAATAAATACAAATTAAATGATATTAAATGTCCTACATTTTTAAAATCTGTCGAAGAACAACTACCATCATGTCCATCATTTGAACATTTAGTGAATGTTAAAATATCAATCATTTTTAAAATAACAGTATTTGGTATTGTCCATGATAAACTTCGAGCTGTATTCAATAATGTTAAATAAGTGCCTCCAAATCGAGGATCACTTATCTTAATGAAGAATGAAAAATACGAAATTATCATGACGTTAACTATCAGCTAAAATAAGAAAAATTCAGTACTAATCAGTTATCTTATGATATAGGTAATTATGAAAATTATATATATTTCTCATTTCAAAACAATTATTTTTAAAAATGTAAGCACTAATAATCTATAAACGTATTAGTATGTTATAGAATTTCAGACGTACTTCATTTATTGTAAATATAAAACCTAAGATAAAATAATAATATATTGGCACATTTACAACTCCATTATTTTGAATTAAAAACGGCGTATAATATATCAGCAGAACATATGGTATACTCCAAAGTAATCTGAAACACAAACATCATTATCTTAAAAGGAATATAAAAATGGGTTCGGTCAGGCCTCATACAGTGAGTACCTATTCTAAAATATGAAAAATTAAAATATAGATTTTTTTGTACCTTATTGGCGTACATTTCAGGTACAAGCTGAGTGGTTTTGGACCCTCAGTGTACTTAGCTAGTATAACAGGTACAAATATTCTAAAGACAGACAAGGCAGTCGTCATTAACATAATGTCGTCTTTAGAAACACCAGCGTCAATTAATTTCAAGTTAACGACCGTGTCCATTGTAGAAAATCCAATCTATATAATTCCAACAAGAGAAATACTACTATTGTATTATAATTTAGTTTTTTATTCTATACTGAAGATCAATAAATATTGTATATTGCTAATATATTTATAACACATAGAACACATTAAACCAACACTTCTTGAATAAATCAATTTGTACCTATTTCAATTATGTGTGTTATATTTGCAAAAATTTCAAAAATTTCTAAAAACAGAGTTATTTTCCTTCATTACGCCTTTGACTTAAATGACCTACCTTCAAAATACTACAGGTCAAGAAAGATTAATATTTGGTTATAGTAACATTCGACGTACATTAAGACAGCCATATTAATGTTAATTGAACTTCAACAAGATGGCCAAGATATTCGAGGCAATATAATGCTCGTTTCCTACCCATTATATTTTAGTGCGTGTCGGTTGTATTATGAATTGTGGTATCACTAATATTCAAGGGTATATTAAGTATTATGTACATCCAACTTCTATTAAATTAAGGTGATAACAATTTTTTTTTTCAAAAATCTTCAGGCACCTAATGTTTTTGGTATCATACCTACATTGCAATGAAAGAGTTGGGATGCGAATTTCGGAATTTTTTTATTGGATCTCTACATCTTATAACACAACTACTGACCAAATTTCATACTCATATAGCTTCGACAGTTTCAGACAGTCAGTGTTAAGATGTAATGCTGTCTGAGGGACACATATTTTTCTGCCTCCTAACCCCCCCCCCTAAACTAAAAAATGTAAGGAAAATTAGTATACGAATACCGCCTATAAAATGTTTTCAAATTTTGCTGCCAGCAGAAATGTCCCCTTTGTCCCTCGTTAAACACGCCTCTGCTTCCAGGCGTTGGACCTAGGTGATGATGAATCAGCCTGTCAGGACAGGTTCTTTTTTATATTCATATATGTATAGATTGGACAATAATTTCACAATATGCAAATAGGTAATTAAGAACTTAAAATTTTAATGTTTCACTAAACTTAACATTTAAAAAGTACTTACCCCCGATGTTAGAACAGTTATTAAAAATATCCTCATATTAGAAAGCTTAAATAGACTCCATAATAGTTTATAATTCTGAAAAATACTGATCTTCACATTTTCTATCCTAGTATCCTTTTCCTTTTTAAAGATAGCAACTAAAGTTGTAATCAATAAAAATACGACGCCCCATAGAAAGATAATACCTGTAAAAACAAAAAAAAATCAATGAACACTCATCAAAAAAAAAAAAATGTTTAGAATTTTACGAAACTAGGTTCCCTTCATCTAATTGATAATGATCACAAAATAATACTATCAAAGTCATTGTTAAACCTATTAATAAAATAATAGCGAAATTTGTGTTAAGACTTAAGAGTAATTATAGGTTATAGTTGAATATATATATGCAATCTATATTCTATGGCGATTAATTATTGTTAACAAAAATATAAAAACTAGGTTGACACTGCACATGACCCCATAACTATATGTCATAAATCTATAAAATCGACGTTCATTCGAGTGAAGTTCAATTGAGTGTTATAAAAATCTTAGAGTGAAAATAAATGTTTTTAATTTGAAAAATATTTATTTTGTGATGTTTTATATTACATAATTTCTATGATAATTGACCCAGGAAAAATCCGAGGGGGCAGATGCCGCTACTTTCATCCCTGCGGGAGCTGACTTGGTTTATTTGAACCAAGTGTAATACACTAATACAATAATGATATATAGTCTAGCCGTCTGGATAATCCCTAGTTTTGAGCTAGGTTACTTAAAGTTACTTTGAGTTTAATGTTAATCACATACCATGACAAAAAATTCAAATCATATAAACTATTTATTTTATAATGCAGTTTTCACGAATCACGTGCTTTTGAAACAAAAATAATCATCTAAAAAATTCTCCATTCTACAAACTATTAGCACCTGAAAAATATAATCTGAAAGTCTGAGACTTGAATAGAAAAATTGTATTATGGGAACAAAATATTTCTAAACATCTGACAAAATATTACTTAATTTGGTGTAAGTTTTTTAAATTCAGGTGGCGCAAGTGGAGGATATTACTCTTCAATCAGAGCGTATTCCATCATTTAAACATTACTACATTAGTAGTTATTACTTCCCCTCACAAAACTTTACTACTTTAATACTGACGTATTCACAACTTTTGCTATAAATCTTTTCAGACCACATTTATGACGTACTTTTGATACTAATTATTCCTCCTTCGCTTGGTGTGAGCCGTAAATATCTGTCACAAAATTGCTCAGATGAAAGAAGAACCGGGCAAACGCAGCCAATTAAGAATCCAATGCCGATACCTGTACAATTGCAAATGGATGCATAACTCACATTATTTCTGAAAAATAAAAGCTTAAATAATATTCAACTTTTTTATAATTTCTAGAGTTCTTCGCTATAATTTTTATATTTAATATCTAATTTTAACTAAAATTAAATTATTTAAATTTTATATTAAATTTTTTTTTTATAATTCAAGATAACTATTTTATAAATAAATATTTAAAACAGTTTTGCCGTTTAAAACTTTTAATTTGGTTACGTCATTGGTTGTTAAACAATTTTCAAAGATTTTTAAAATTAAAATTTATTTCTTGCTAATCAGTGTTTTGTTATCATTAAAAAGTAATAATAATCAATAATAAATACATATACTTTATCATTATTTAACATGACCACGTGATGCATACCACCATCATTAGTCAAATAGGCCTGTTACACTCTGTATGTGTATATCTACTGCATGTCTGCATGAATACTAATAAAATTAAAAATACGCAAAACCAACAGAGGTACACTAGAATATGATCCCATAATCACAAACAATAAAAATATTTCATTCATAATTTATTAGTATTCTATAAATATTGAAATCGTATTTTTTTTTCTAAATGATTACTAATTATAATGACACTCACTTTTTCAACATAGTCAATGCCCAGCTATCAACGGCTATATCTTGAATAGAATTTAACAAATTGATGATGAACAAAAACAACACAATCATCTTGAGGTTCGGTTTTCCTGATTCAGGTAACCATTCATCCATGTTATTAGTGAAATATATTAATAACGCACCTGTTCCGTGATGATCATTGTTGTTAGTTTACATTATTTAAAAAAAAAAAAAATGATGGTTAGACAATTTGTTACAAAATACGAAGATAATTATATTTTTCGAAACAGATATCGTATACAATAAGTATATACCATATAAGATGGTTGTTTAAAAATGTAATAAATAAACTATTTGTTTAACTATCATATTTCATCATAAACATGAGGTTAAAAAAATATATAATGTAATCAGTAATAGACGTAATAATAATATCTAGTTGAACAGAGTCGTTGGTACAATTTAAATTAATAATTCAATAAAATAATTTGAAGATATTGATGATCAATGTTTAGTAAGTTTAATTAAGTATTAAAAATATATAATTATAGATGATTAACATATACCTATTAAATATTGAAGGGGTATTAACCAAGATTTTCGTCGTCCTATCCGTCGTACATAGAATGAGTCAACTATTGGGGCCCAAAGTAGTTTCATACCATACGGCCATACAATATAACTAATTGAACCCTTAAACATATATATTATTAATAGCGATTTGATAATATTTCTAAATCACAAAATAAAAAATTATATTTTACTCCTATTAGTTCTTGCAGGTGTTGAACTATTATACTGATAAAAACATAATAATGTAATATTGATTAGGCATTTTTGTATCCACTTATTTTGAATTACACATAATATGCTAATAATAAGTTTAATGATTTAATATTTTTATATAAGATTATATAATTGGTATTACGACCACAACACACAATATCTATAAAATTAAAATAATAGGTATATATTATACTTACTTGGTCATCATAGGTAACCACATTTTTACTCTGAAAAATTATTGGTAAGCCTATTGAAAAACCAAAGGGTATTCCTTGCATGGTGTAAAGTAATGTCAATAAAAAGAGATTACACCAATCTCCTTTCAAATTTGGTTTTTGCCATGTTGATTCAATTGGTGGATCTGTAGGTTTTTCTCTTTCAGGTCTAATTTTTGTAGTTTTTACCATGTTTAGCCACAATAGAAATTTGTAAACTATATTAATTAATACATCAACTACTGTTTATCATAGTACGGTTGTTTCACGTTTCACTAAAAGAATAAATGCCAACATAATTATGATATTGAATTTATTTTATCGTTATTCCCTGACCTTTACTCTAATATAATCTTCAATTCTTAATAACTATTAAAAAATTACTACCTGATTTGTTATTACGTTCGTATTAATTATATTTTGTGCTTAGGTGAGTACTGGGTAACGTACAGCAATGTAGGGATTATATATATATATATGTATATGACATACACGGTGTTTCAAAAGTCTTCATACGATTTCAAAAATTAATATTTATCATAAAAATGAAGTTATAAGGGTGAAAAAAATAAAATGTATTCTTATATTGGTACCTAATAATATTGGTATACCTAACCTATATATTGGTTACAAATGTTCAATATGGCCCCCACTGGCATCCCGAACATACATATATGCAGTATTCAAATTTCTCCCAGACGTTGTTGATCATAACTGGTATCACGGCATTCACAGCATCTGTGATTCTAATTTTAACGAGGGGTAAACACCTTGAGGGTATGGGGGTAATCAGTGTACAAGGTGCTGGTAATCATGGATATTCATGGGGGTAATCATAGGTAATCATTGATAATCATAGGTAATCTTTGTGGTTAATCATGGGTAATCATAAGTATAATCATTGAAATCAGTAATCTGGTGTACAAAATTTTTGTTAGGTATTTACCCCTCGAATTTTAAGCTCTTCCATATAAGTAGGCAATGGTGGCACATACATTTTATATTTTACGTAGCCAAATAAAAAAAATAAAAATCACACATTGTGAGTTCAGGGGAACGTGCTGGTCAGGGATGAATCGCCAAATCGTCGTTTCCTTTACGCCCAATCCAACGCTGAGAGAGTTCGACGCACAGATATAGACAATAAACTAGATAGCTAACTTGTATAAATTGACAAGCAATCCGGTAGACGCCGATTTTCCGCCATGTTGCTTGTGGGCTATGGTATTTTATCAATTCTTATCGTTGTGATAATACTAAAGATATAAAATAATTAATATTATTATTATTATTATGGTTCATGAACTCAGAAATATTTACAATCATTATTGAAAATTCAATATTCATACATCATTATTATATTTGATTTACCCATAAAAAAAAAACCTTGTACTACATAATATAAGCAATAATATAATACACAGGTAATATTTATCGATTTCCGATGAGCAAAAAATGTATAACTACAAGTTATTAAACAAAATTGACTTATGTAACTTGTCTTTTGTTGACTGAAGCTTTCAGAATAGAAGAATTTAAAATTTTGCTATAAGAGTGTATACGAATATTTAAATACATACGACTTACTAGATTAATAATATTTATCTTGTGTGGATGTATATCGTGTATGCATGTATGCACATCAGTGTCTTCAAAACATTTATTTGTTTCTGCAAGTATATTTTTACACAATGCAAGTGAGTTTTGAACCATTACCATTATTTTTTATTAGTAATTGTCTTTTGTCAATAATTTTACACCTAAAGTATTGTTCAGTTAGTTTGACGATTTTGAAAACACTTTCAGATGCTAGTTGAAGACTTCCTCGGTTTTTTACATTTATCAAGTTATTAAATGCTTTTTTATTTTTTTGATAATAGTCATGGTCATTTGTGTTATTTGATACATCAAATATTACACATTTTATTTTTTATACAAACATATTTTAATTTAATTTTAATTAATGATATATAATTATACATGATAGTGTATAATTCATTTTTCAATATATTATATTTTTAAAATATATTTATGATTGGATTTTAAATACCCGCCAAATGATATATTATATATCACGTTAATCATATTATTATGATAACACTACAGAGCCCACAACCAACATGACTTTTTTGGCGTCGACTGTTATCACTAGTTAGCAATCTAGTTTATTATCTATATCTTTGGTTCGCCCACGTTCGCCGTACCTAGTTCACTATAATCATTACAGAGTGTCACATTTATCAGCTAGATAACTTAAAATAAACTTGGTTATCTTACCTTTCCATTTAAATTGATCGTTAACTTGTGATTAGCGTTACCGAACCATATCAGTTCGCAATCGGATGAAGACCTTTGAAACACTGTGTAATATAAAATATGTTTTATATAAAATTGGGAGTTTTATTAATATGTTAAGAGGACGCTACACCCGCATACGTTGTCTCCGTCTTACAAGTGCGTAACATAGCAAATTTTATGCTCAGCAGATCACGTTTAACTCCGTTAGTTTAAAATTTAGAGCGCTTTCAGACGAGACACTTTGTAGCCGGCCACTGGAATCAGTGTCTGGCGGCTGACGGGGACAAAACACGCCGATTCGGTGGCGCGACACACAGTCTGTGTCTGTGTCTCGTGTGTACGAGTATATTTATAGCAATGTTATCTTAGTCGCGTGATTCATTTCAAACATAAGTAGCCGGCTACAAAGTGTCTCGTCTGAAAGCGCTCTTAGAGTAAATTGACCTCTTACGAAAATTAAAGGTAACATTATTATCGAGGGCATGACGTAGGCTTTTTATTATATTTTAATTTTAAAGTGAGTTATGTGTATTTTAAGATATACAAACAATTTACAATTTTAAAATACACATAACTCACTTTAAAATTAAAATATAATAAAAAGCCTACGTCATGCCCTCGATAATAATGTTACCTTTAATTTTTGTAAGAGGTCAATTTACTCTAAATTTAAACTAACGGAGCTAAACGTGATCTGCTGAGCATAAAATTTGCTATGTTACGCACTTGTAAGACGGAGACAACATATATGCGGGTGTAGCGTAGTCCTCTTAAATTATATTCAAAACATCATACCTAAACAAAAATCATCTCAAATAGTTACATTTTTAAATTCGAAAACTAATTTTTAATTTTTAAATTTTTTTTTTAATACTCGAAAGACACCTCTATTGTATTATAGTATTATAATAATAATATTATAAATTCCGTTGTCCAATATAATTTACCATGAGGGATATTTTCAAGATAATTTCCTACGAACAGTTATTATAGTCATTCTCATTACCATGAAATCTGAAAAAATGTATGTTCGGCCTAATACATTACATATTAGGCATAATAGGTCCAAAGTAAATTTTTAATATCGTCCAAATAATTTTTATTTTACAAATAATTGGTATGGATTACACTTGCAATTATGCCTATAAATTAGTACGCACAATTTATTTACAGATACCAACACATCAGTATAAAAATGTATTTGCATTAAAATATTACAGTTATAAATAAGTTAAAAACAAAAGAAACATTTATAAATGTATTCATATAAAATATATATATAAATATAATTATATGTATCCAGTGATTTTGTATTATATAATTATACGTATTTTGAACACTCATTATTTTAAAAGCCTTTTTTAGTTTTTATTGCATTTTATTTTTAGAAATAATAAGTGTTCATGAAAACCAATAGTATAGTGCACTATTAAAAAATAAATCGCCCTTTATAATATTTCATAGCATAAAATATAATATGTGTATAGATATTCGTTAGATATATGCAGTGAAGAAACTTAAACGTCCCCAGGTCGATTTAAATCTATTAACCAATGAGAACGATCCTTTGATTCGAAAAATTTAAGATGGTTCTTGTAAACGGCAAACCAGACAAATCCAATAACCAGACATATTATTACCTCGACATAATAGCCATCCACAATCTTCTCACAATTACCATTGTTTATAATGCATATCTACACAAATTAAAGACAATGGTTTGCTGCAATTAAACATGTACAGTATTTGTAAAAAATATATTATAACTTATTTAGGATTCAAATTAAATGACTATCGGTATATAACTTAACAATACTTAAGCCTTACATTTTCTAAATCTGACGTAGAACAACTATTTTGGACGTCATTGGAACACGAACTAAATGTTAACGTGTCGACCATTTTAAGAAATGACGTATTTGGTATTACCCATCCAATGCTGCGAACAGTGTTCAGCAATGTCATGTACATACCTCCGAACCGAATGTCACTAATTCGTGAGAAAAAAGCTACCATACAGGTTACCATGATTTGGGCCAGTATCTAAAATAAAATAAAATTCATTACGTCATAATAATATTTTTGTAGATAAATTAAAACAATAATAAACGATTTTCGACATTTTCGATTCCTTAGAAATATAAATAACATATAGGTATCAACTAATAATTATTCGGATAGTTTCATTTCCTACCCAAATTATTTGAATAGATTCAATAAAACCGTTAGTCAGTGAGCCAATGAAACAAACAATTTAATAAGACTTGTCTAGAATTTATTTAATTTTAATTTTAATTGTTTATATTAAAATATATTTAGAAGTTGTTTTTGTTTAACTATTTGAATGGTTCGTGAAAGAAACAAGCACTTATAGAAGTCAACGTCACGCGTGACAGCAAACCACCACTTCGTGACCACATAGATGAAATGATATTAATTAATTTTTGTTTTTTTTCTTTTATATGAAACAATCTGTGTAATGTTTATTGTATTTTTTACAAGCCTCACGAAAATGTTTTTTTCTCTTAAAAATATCTCTATTCTCGATAAATTATAAATATTATAAAATATACCCTTTAAGTTCTTCAATTGGGGGGTGTAGTGGTCGGGCGGATTAAGGCGTCACGCGTCGGTTCGAATCCCAGTCATGGGCGGCATCGCTTTCCGGGCAGTTCATGCTGTATGGAAAGAGAGGCCGCCGCCCCCCACCCGGTCATGGCAGAAACCTACAGGCGCCCATTCGAAATTCTGCCAAAACATCCACGAGTACCAAAAACGACAGTTCCCTACTCGACAGTTCCACAGGCTAATGGCCCTTGTTATTGAAGCCTCAACCCCCAATAAAAAAAATTCTTCAATTAAATTTAATAAATAAAATGTATATAAAAATCCAGGATTTATCTGCTTAAAATAAAACTATTGACTTACCCTGTTTACTGCGTATACAAGTCCCATAATTAAATAATAATAAATTGGCACTGATTCATTGTTTTGAATTACATTTGGAGTGTAATAAATTAGAACAGCAAAAATAATACTCCACAGCAATCTGAAACATTATTAATTTCTCAAGAGATTCTTATACCATATTTCTAGATTACTTTGGATCACTTTCTAGATTCCTTCGAAATGTATGAATAGAAAATAAATTTAATGACAGTAAAAATACTATGTAAAATAATAGTTAGGATAACGAGCCAAAAATGTATCATAAGTAAAAACTTTATTATTTTAGCAGAGATTTTCAAATTTATACCTGGCTGGCATAAGTTTTAGATATAAGCTTATCGGTTTCGGACCCGTAGTGTATTTGGTTACGAATATTGGTAGGCACATTTTTAGAATAAACATAGCAGTAGTTATTATCATAACGTCATCTTTTGATACACCAGCGTCGATAAGCTTTAAATTTGTTACGGATTCTGATGTAGACAATCCAATCTAAAACATTTTATAAGAAAATTTAATAGAAAACGATGAAAAATTACAAAGCAATTAAAATAATTAGAAAGAATACTTATAATTGTATACAAAGCAATAATAATAATAATAATAATAATATAATAATGAAATTACTATCATTAAAAATATTTCAACAAATTATCAAACAAAAAATTATTTTATTCGTAAAATTGATGTATATAATTTTGTTGTTTTGAAAAATGAAAAACAAAATATTTAAAATCTATATACATTGTACATAAATAAATTTAAAAAAAATCTAATAAATATTAACAAACGTAAATTGTAATTAAAGTATAGTATGTTAAATATGATATTGGATTTGCAAGCATCGTTCCACTAAGAAATTTTATAATCATTTTAATTACCATAGACGTCAAAATAGCCATTAACAATACTTTCATGTGCTTGATTTTAAAAATATCCCATAACAGCAAATAACTCTGAATAATGTTAATCTTTAGATGGTCGTCTTCTTCTTTTAATTCTTTGTTTTTTTCTCTTTTAAATATGACTAAAAATGTGACACACAAAAATACAATGCCCCAAAATAATAAAAAACCTGCAAACAAAAATATAATTAAATTAAAAATAATATTTGAATTTTGAATTTTACTTAGACAAATGGTCTTTTAATATTTAAGATCGATGAATGAAAGAATTGAAAAACTAATTAAATTGGACAATTAACGGATTCTGCATTTGTTTAAAAATGATACTATAGGTTCTAAGTACTTTAGTTAGGTAGCTAGCAGCACCTAAAAACTAACCTACAGCTTTGTGAGTAGTTTCTAGTAATAAATTAAATCTTGTAGTACTTAGGGTAGTCAAAAGTATAAAATTGCATGTACATAATATATAAATGATTGAACAAAACAAAAAAAATTTGCTGAAAAATAAAAAGTTTAAATAAAATCAGTTTTTCACAAAATGTATGTATTATTTTAAATTTAATTCAGAAATTATTAATTGAGATTTTGAATTACCTTTATATATTATTAGGAACTTCTAGACATATAAAATAATTTTAAAAATATTTTGGACCTTTATGTGAAAAATATAAAACTTTTACCAAAATATTTTTTAAATTATGCATGATAAAATTTGTATTGATTGTAAAGTAAAGGAACGTTGACAATTTAATATAAATTTTTTTATATATTATACTTATGTCAATAATTTATAAAATACATATCAAGAATACTTTTCTTTGTTTTTAAGTATAAAGTTCAGATTAAGATGCAATATTTTTTATTATAGTTACGAAAACGTGTGGTTTATTAAGAGGACGCCACGCCATACCCGCATGGGTTGTTTCCGTCTTACAAGTGCAAAACTGTTTCGCGTGGGCAAGGGCACTATCCCCCCCTGGACCAAAAATAATATGATGGGTTGTGTATGATGAGCCTTCATCCTGAAAGAATGAACGTAAACAAGGATATTTTCATTCAGGATGTCGTTAATATGTTTGGAATAGAACGAAGAAATTTGCAGTTCTTATTTACCGATACGGAATAATATATTAGATTAGATTATTTGATTTTCTATTTTTTGTTCTATATTAATAAAAATGTTTTTTAACTAACTGTACCTATATATACATATGACAATACAAATATAACATGCATATTTACATTCATATGTGAAATAACATTAAATCTTTAGTATCTTACATTTAAGTTTTTTTTTATTTTGACCCTCCTTCAATTTTTACCTATGGGCGCCCATGTGCGAGGGAAAGAACCGAGAAAGCTACAGTTATAACTATAAGAAACGAAATTTTCCCCATTTAAAAAGAAGAATTTTGTCTGTGTAATATCGTTTTTGTTTTTTCGATATCAGAACTAAAAAAAAAATGTTATTCATGCTAGAAAACACAAAAATAATGTATTATGAAACAATAAGAACTTTTTTTGTATAAGAGAAATCGAAAAAATAAAAACGAAATTGCACAGACGAAATTCTCCTTTTTATATGGTGAAAATTTCGTTTCTTAGTAAGTTGTATCTGTAGGTTTCTCGGTTCTTTCCCGCGTGAAAAAATATTTGCCATGTTACGCACTTGTAAGACGGAGACAATACACATGCGGGTGTGACGTCCTCTTAAACATAATTATGAATGTAGTAGGTATGAATTATTTTTTCCTAAAATATTGCACCTATCATCAATTTAAAAAAAAAACCATATATAGGTACTTAACATTTTCACAAAATATTTTTCTCTTTTTGAACAATTTCAAGGCATTCGTAATATAAATATCGAAAAAAAAATTTGAGTTTAAAGTTTGAGAACATAATAAAATGTTCTGCATAAGTTATTAATATCATAAATATTACAGATATATATAAGCGTGATTTTTTTTTATTATTTATCAATTCAAACGTGGACAAAATTCATCCAAATCACATACAAATTATGAAAATTATTTGTGGTTAATATTTATGAACTAAGAAAAATTCAATTTTTTAGCTAAGGAATTTAAATTTAAAACAAGATTCCTTAAAAATACAATGTCTATTTAAGTATGTCGATAAAATATTTTCTCTAAAATACCATCGAAATCTCAAACAATATTTTTTACCCACTTTTGATGCTTAATATTCCTCCTTCTTGTGAGCCCAATTGTAAGTATTTGTTACAGAAGTTCTCAGATGAGAGAAGAATCGGACAAACGGAACCTATGTACAATCCGAATGCCATACCTATGCTATTACACGTTGATGAATAACTTACATTATTTCTGTAAGACATTTTAAAATCATGGTCATTATAGCATTATGTAAAATCGTAATATTGAAATCTTTTAGCTTTATACTCACTTTTTCAATAAACTCAATGACCAACTATCAATTACTATGTCCTGAGTAGCAGCTAAAAAATTAATGAGGAACAATACGCATACGATCAAGTTGATATTTGGTTTTCTTGATCCGGGTAGCCAGTCATCGATGTTATTGCCAAAAAAAAGAAAGAGTACTCCTGTTCGGTATTGATAATATGTATTAAAATATTAACTAATATATGACACTTGCCAGTTGGTAGATCTATATAGCATTACTTTAAAATTTAAATAGTTATATTATTATTTCAAATTAGGTCCAATGAATAGTTCTCGGTCGCATTAATATTAACTTCCCCCCTCTAAAAGACAGATTTTAAAATTCTTTTAAAATTTATTTCCAGAATTGTTTGGTATCTACTTAAGCAAAACTGTTGGGTGAGAAAATGTTGGAACAATAAGTCACTATCATTTTCCAATCATTTTTAAAGTATATAGTTTTCCGTAAAATTATCAGTCTCACGTCAAAATATACACTCATGTTAAGACTTCAGATAAAAACACTAACAAGAAAATATGGTTTTTGGTGTGGGGGCCACTTCTGCATTCACACACTGTTGTGTTTTTAAATCATTGCTTAAACTAGTGCCGTGTAAATCTGAAAAATATCTCACAAATTCATCTTAATCACTCACTAATTAATAAAAAAATAATATGATTATACATTTGGAACACTTGCAAAATATTCATACTTTTTTAAAGTCATTGCTGTTCTTCATTGATAATTAAACAAGATTAAAACATTGTACACCAAAGGTTTCGCAATTTAAATTAACTATCCACATTTCATTTTATGTAAACACCATAATATTTTTGATATTATATTAATGTATAACTGTAACCCACTAATGGGGTTAAATTATTTAAATAAACAAAAAATAATTTTCTTAAGAGGACGTTGTATAATACCCACATGACGTATTGTTTTTGTTTTACATAAACGACAAACGTAACATCCGGTACGTAGATTTACAATAAGTGATAAAAGTTTAAAAAAAAAAAATTAGAAATGTGCATTAACTACAACTTAACTTATCAGTAACCATGCATTGTTATTTTATTGATTTCCACAGTTGAATTTAAGAGACAATGTTCTATTTATTAAGGGATTTATTAAATTTAGAATATTGAAATAAAACTTATTGCAATTAATGCATTTAACAAAATCTTTAAAAAATATCAATCACATACCTATTAATAATTGAATAGGAATATACCAGGATTTTCGTCGTCCTATCCACGGAAAATTCAATGCGTCTACCACTGGCGCCCATAAGAGTTTAAAGCTAAAAGGCCATAATACAAAACTTAATATAGCCTAGAACATAAAATAATAAACATACATTTCAGTTATTTACATAAAATAAGAAAAAATATCAAAACCTTATCAACAAAACTAAATTATTATAATTGTCATTATGTACGAGTATTTATTTTTATATCGTAAAATATTTATATTTATTCATTATATAACGATTTCTTTAAGATAATGTAAGTTATTTCAACTATATTAAATTTCAGTTAGACAATTATCATTTTAATCAAATATTTAATAGTATTTAGAAAAATTATAAATTTGATAGCTTATTCATTTAAATTTTATAATTTGTTTTCAAAAACATAACTTAACATGTAACTAGTTGTATTTTATGTTATTTATAAAAATATCGCTAGATATTTTTAGAGCAAAAATTAGTGCGAATATAGTCTATAGAACCTAAATGTTAAAAATTTAGACAAAATGCGTAAAATCAATTAGAATATATAAAATGCACGTGAAATCTAAGTTTAACCTAACCTTACATAATTATCTTGCACAAATGATACTTTATTTTTATTTTTTTTTTTTTTTTGTCATATACGATACCAATATAGTTTTAGATTTGGTTAATTTTTTTATATTTATTTATTTTGACCATTATATATATATATATATAATTCTAAATAAATTAATAAACATATAAATTAAAATTGTACTTACTTGATCATTGTATGTTACAAATTTTGTATTTTGAAGAATTATGGGAAAAGCGTAGGACAGACCTGTAGTAACGCCTTGCAAAGTATAAAGTAATATTAAAAAATAGAAGTTAAACCAATCTCCCTTCAAATTTGGTTTATCCCAAGTAGAGTCCTTTTGTATTTCTGATTTCTCTTCGTTTTTTGTATGTTTCGACATAATATTTGTTTACGTAGGTGTGTCGGTGTCAGATAAATTTATGGCGCAGCAGAAAATAATTATTAAAAATGATGTTAGTGTGCACACTTTGAATAAATACTAAATACACTAATGCATGTTCTTGGCCAAATAGAATTAATTTTATCACAGTTTTCTGACCTATTACATATGTAATCTATACAATACAAAATTATTTTTTCAAAATTGATTTGTTTAGTATAATAATTACTTTTAAACCACTTATTTATTAATTAAACAGATTTTAATGACAGAATCAATTACAGCTTCATTCAATGAAATTATCGGTCCTTGGAAGCTGATTGGAAATTGAATAATATAGTCTAAATAATGAACCAAGTTCATATAAAATAATAAATACACCATCAAATAATTACATTTTCATGAGTTATTTTAGTATAAATGTTTTAAATATTTGTCTTGTTGACATGTTATACCTACAGATAGTTCTGCAGGCACAGCGAGCAACTATTAGATGAACCCTAACCGTGCCTCAATCCCTGCATTTTACTTTTTATATTCAACGATCTTTGATCCTAATTTTTTTGACTTGCACTTCGTTATCAAGGCAGCGTATTGTACATGATTAAAGAGGTGTAGTGGACGGGTGGATTATGGCGTCGGTTGCGACGGACACCGTCACCGGCTACATCGCTTTCCGGGCAGTTCATGCTGTCTGGAAAGAGAGGCCGCCCCCCCCCCCCCATGGCAGAAACCTACGGGTGCCCATTCGAAATTCTGCCCAGCACCCACGTGTTCCAACCAACAGTTCTCTCTAACACAGTTCCACAGGCTAATGACCCTAGATGTCGATGCCTCAACACCATAATAAAAAAATAAAAAATTGTATGAAAATAATATAAATACCTAATTTTTTTTTATTATTATTATTTACATAGTGGTTTTAAAACTTTATTTTAAAAAAACTAAATTTTAATAATCAAATTCGTATCAGAATATAATCAATATAATATAATGTAAATATACAATATCACTGTAAAATCCACATATACCACAACTGTAATGTAACCTTAATTTAGAACTTAGTTATTTATTTGTATATTTACTTATTAATGATAAATTGATAATGTAACCACAACCACAGGCTAATGACCTAGCTGTTGAAGCCTTCAATATCAAAAAAATATATATAAGCAATAAGCTGTATAATTGACATATCTAATTTATAAAATATTATTTGATTTAGAAAGGTTAAATTACTATTAAATATCTACATTTAATATCTTAATGTAAATTAATAGTAAAATATTTTATTTTATTTTATCAAATTAATAGTAGTGCCTACTTATATTAATATAATGATATTAAAAGTAAAATTATAATGACCATTAAGGTTGCCACACACAGCAGTGGTAGCGGTGGCGGTTACGGCAAAATGAAGCCGGACTCAATTTTACCGCCACCGCTGTAGTGTGCGGCGACCTTTACAAAAGTAATATACCTACTATTTATACTTTAATTATTAGATTTAAAAAAACCTATGAAATGATTAATTACCCAATAAATGTTGTTATCTCTATCTTTTTTAGAATCTATCCAATGTCAGCAGTTTTAGTCAAATTTAAGATTTATAGTTATTATAAATAACATTTGATATTAAAGTAATATCGGATTATGCAAATTAATTATCGATTCCGAAATTTAAAATATTTTAATTTTTCATTGAAAAAAATTCACATTGTTACCACATGCAATATATATATATATATAACGCTGATTGTCATAGATAAAAAAAATTGACAAAATAATTTATATTATGTACACATTATTATGTTGCTATAGTTTTTCCGTAGGTTTCCTGTGTTAATTTTTTTTTCTTCTTAGTTAGGTTAATTTTTTTATTATTTATTATTATTAGTTAATTAATTTGATTTAAATCGATCGCAACTTCTTAGAAATCTACATAGGAACCTACCTACTAACGCTGCACATTGTACAATAATAGATATCATAAAACTATAAAAGAACCTTATGTATCAAATAACAAGACTTTATGCAAAATGCAGTCAGTAGAAGAAAACGGAGAAACATACATTATAAAGTACGTTAAAAATAACTACCAAAATATCAATTTTTAGATTTTGAAGGTTATAATTTTTTTTCTATCTATCATCAACATTTGGAATAGAAAAAATGTTTCAATTTTCGATATCAAACATCTTTTTATAGAAAATTGAATCTAATTGTTACATTAAATAGTTCAAAATTCCCAGTCGTTTCAGAAAGGCCAGGAAAAGCAACAAAAAAATATAGTAATCTATATTCAAAATTAATCTTTGAAAAAATCTATTATTTTATAATCTTAATTGAAATATTATTTATTATTATTATTTATAAATATGTAGCTATATAAAATCAATTGTCTCCGACACATAATATACAAATCCCACGCAATGAGTATAGGCGAAATCAATGATATTGCACTTATAATTTGTTATCGTCTGGTCGATAGTTGTATCATTTCAGTTTATCAACTGTTGATGCCAAAATATTTGTAAGCGATTTCTACATTATTTAATCATTACCAGACCTATAGTTGAATATTACACTTAATTATGCTAAATAGCATACTTAGAATATCTTACAAATACTATATATGCTATAAGCAGGCGATGCTATTAAAATTCAATTTTTACATTTCATTTTATTTTTTGATATTTAGACAAGAAATTATCAATTTTTGTGATATCGTGTTAATAATTATAAGTGTTAGGTAAGAACGATCGCGTGGAAAATATTGTTGGGTTTTTTTTCTATTTAACCAAAAAGGCAAAAATACTCTACTTTTCTGTTGGACGTTTTTAAATCCCAACGTTTATAAAATATATCTTTATGTTTATTTTAAATTTTAAATCTTTTTTTTAGAGAACATAAACTACAATTATATTTTAGTGCCTAGGGTAAAACTTTTTATCTAAACCTAAAAGAAAGTACTTATCTCGTTCACACTAAATATATATATATATATATTATGAGCATGATAAAAAAAAAAATAAAATTAAATTTAACGTAACATTATTACATTAATAATGTTAATGAATCCAAAATGTAAAATCCGTGACTTTATGTTATCACTGGTTAATGATAAACACGATCTAACTCATCGGAAATGCTACCTATCTAATAAACTTAAGAGAACGCCACACGGAAATTTATTTTCTCCGTCTTACAAACATATATACAACATGGGAAATTTTATGTTCCCAATAATACATTTTAATCTGTAATTTCTAAAATTAGAGTGAATTCACGTCTTATAAATGTTAAAGACAAGAATATGAGGAATCGTAAGTTTCTACACGAGAGTAACAGGTAAAGAATTACAAACGTTAATTCCTGCATATGTAAGTTCCTACACGAAAAAAAAGGTACGTAATTTAATTAAAAAGAACATATATAGGTTTTAACTTTAACACGGCGAAAGATAGGTTATAAATAAAAAATGTATTATATTTTTAGGAGTTTTTATAATTATGAACCATTATTATTATTATATTAAAATGTACGCCCATATCATATGATCTAACTAATATTGAAAAATTATAAATTATATTATTATATAGAATTCAGTACCTAGGTACCAGGTACCTACTTATATTTTTTTTACAATTATGAATTATTATTATTATTATTTCGAATTGATGTGGACTGTGTTTAAAAAATTGATCGTAAATTAATGCATGAACTTTTATGTAATAAAATGTCTTATTTTAAATAATAAAAACTTGTTAGTCGCTCGCATTGGCGCAATTTACAGTATTGAATTATGTTCGCGACTGAACTGAAAAAATACAAGAGGCACCGATAAACTCATCGCTGCGCGTACAAAAATAATATATAAATAATATAATAATTTAAAAAAAATTGTCATAGTTTACATAAAATTAATAATATCAATAAAATACTCCGAGTTTCCCTAGATAATATACTTGTCTTTAAATTATACTGAGTGATTCTTTAATCAAACAACACTCATTATTTAGAAAAGTATTGACTTTTTTCAAAATATTTTTTTACATAGTTTCAAGTTATTAAAAACCCAACGTTTTTATTAAAAAAATATATTTTTTATCCTTATCATTTTTTTAAGTTTTTTACTTTTTTGAATGACAACATTGAGTTTTAATTTCATATTCCAAAGCAGAATATTATACTTAGTATTTTTATCCATAAAAATCGAATTTAGGACGAGTAGTTTATGAGTTATAACTTTATAAGTATTTAAAGTTTAGACAAAAGTGTCAAAATGTTGCGGGGTACCTAACCCCGTACCACTCCACTATGCCAATCTAAACTTTAAATACTTATAACTCAAAAACTACTAGCCCTAAATTTGATTTTTATGAATCAAAATACTTAGAAAAATATTCTGCTTTGGAATTTAAAATAAAACTCTATGTTGTCATTCAAAAAAGTAAAAAACTTAAAAAATTATAAGGATAAAAAATATTTAAAAATATAATTTTTAATAAAAACGTTGGTTATTTAATAACTTGAAATTATGTAAAAAAATATTTTGAAAAAGTCAATACTTTTTAAATAATGAGTGTTGTTTGATAAATCAATCACCCTTTATAAGATTTTATAAATCATAGAGTATAAAACGTATTATTGTGAACGTAAAATATGCCATGTTGTATACGTTTGTGAGACGGAGACAACAAATGCCCATGTGGTGTCTTCTTAATATAATTCAATATTCCCTAGTGATAAAAATTACATACATTACCAAAAAAAATTTTTTCCTATCATTGAACTTATAAATGCGAAAATGTGATACCTTACACAATGGTGAACGCAGGGAAGGTGGGTAAGAAAAATAAATTGCTTTACCTAGAATGATGTATGAAAATTTATATTTTTTCGACCCACCCCCCTTTCCAACTGAATTATTTTCCTGCTAAATAACCATACCAACGGTTTACATAAATATAATATGTATAATAATACAATAACTATGATATTATCATCTTACACATCATACGTTTTTGATAAACCGATAACACACAGAACCGTAGAAGACCTGTCGGCATCAAACAATAAGTTTTCAACTGATGAACAAAGCTTAATCAAGAATCCTGGTTCTGAATATCAAATATTAGCCCACAGTTCTGGTTATGATTTAATTGAGGAACCTGGTTCAGCTGGTCACGGTTTGACTACGGTTCGCACTTCCGGCCACCGCTCTATCAAAAACCACGATTCTACTATGGGTCAAGACTCGACCGAAGATCACAGTTTTGAGGATCAAAACTCAGTTGAGGGTCTCGGCCGTAGTTTCACTACCACGGCTTCTCTGGAAGGACTGGTCCGAACGGATGGTCACGGTAAACACCTGGTCCTATTGGACGGAAATACGGTATACTGGCGTGGACACCAGTCTATGCCTTCCGGAATCGGTCGCGTTAAGGTGATGGCTGGTCACCGTGGTGGCCATTACCCCACGTTCGCACGTTACGTGGGCGCTGGCATGTTGGACGCAGCCGTTGCTGGCCCGGATCGCGATCGACATCCAAGCGCTGGCCACGTACTGGCTGCCATCCGGGAGCTCGACGACCGCTGTGGGGTACTGGTTTTGGTGACAAGCCAGACAGCGGCCATCCTTAACTATGGGATCGCAGCCCAAAAGGCCCGAACACAGGGCATTAACGTCAAAGTAAACGATATGGATTGATAATGATTGTCATTAAATAATTATTATTTTTAACTAATATTATAAATATAATATAAATTATTATTATTATTTAACTAAATTTATTTCAGTAGTAACATTTAATAATATTTTAATGTTATGAGTAACACTTCCTGTGACTGTGGTTCACAAAATATAACAATATAAAAATTGTACAGGAACATAATAAAACAATTTATTCCTCCTTACTCCTGCTTACTAGTAGTTATATAGGAATATTACTATATTAGAAAAATAATTACGGGGGGGGGGGGGTGAACCCCCTCTTTTATACTGTATACGTGACTGCATAAAGCAAACATAATACTATAATCAGTGGAGCTCATCTTCTTCTAGAAAAATAAATAAAAATAAAAATAATAAAATATTACGTTATCTATATGTTATATTTATGTTACGCACTTTTTTACGTTTAATGAACAATTAATTTGAAATTGAATTAAATGTATCCTTTTTTTTTAAATGAACAAGTTGGTGACGGTCGGTGATGATATTATCCGAAGTCGGTCAACGGCTGGTGGCCGGCGTCGTGGTTCTGCGGGCATAGTGTTGATGTGCAAAATCGCTGGAGCTCTGGCAGCCGGCGGTCACAGCCTAGTTAAGATTTTTTCTGTATGTCAGCGGCTGTCTATGGACCGCGTGGCTACCGTAAACGCAGTGATTGGTTCAAAAATGCGGACGAACAGCAAAGATACTAGCACTGAGTACGTATATAATATTATGCATATGTATTAAATTGTACCACAACGATGGTGATACTCCCTTGTCACGAAACATAATTCATAAAAATGAGTTCTCTCACTCATCATGTCGTGTACAGTTGTACATAATATAGAGTTACCAATACTTTTTAACTTATAAATAATTATTATTTTGGGAAAATAAATGTATAAAAATATTTCTTTTTTCATAAGTTAAATAAAATGTATGTGTGAGCTAACCCTTTAATACCTGTTTGAGTTTTGAAAATTATTTGTAAACATCCTCCAATTTTCAAGAAATCTATTGATATAACTTTTGTCTTTTATTGAAAACGGCCCAGTAGTTTTGAGTTTATCTGTATTGCCCTACCGAGAAAAAATATAAATATAAAATATATCGTTATGTAGGTGTATCTATGTATATAGTTTTAGTGTGTCTCAGTTCATAAACAAAATAGGTCTATTTATTTGCTTTATAAATTAATTTGATTAAAATTGACAATTTGACTGTGGATAGTTGGATATAAAACGTCTTACTAACAATTTAACGTGCTTCAAACTACTCCCTAAATGTTCCTGATTTATTCAAGAACAATTTGAAATGTTCATAAAATAGATTAAGTAATTTTTTAGTAATTTTATAAGGCTGAAAATATAAATTAAACTCTCATATTTGTTTTAAGATTTAGTTTGTTTATTTGAGGCCATAAGTGCGACAATTAATGCATAATATGTTTATACTTCATTTGCCGAGTAACAAATGGCAACCATCTGTATACATAAAAAAAAACTAACTTTTACTATAACAGTTTACAATTTTAATTTGTAACCAATAGCGTCTTTTCATAAATAAAATAAAATTTTAACTTCCATCGTGAATCTCTAAATCTTTGTTCAACCTCTTTAAAGTAAGAATATTGGAAGCTTTGGTCATCACTCATCGGTGAGTGGTATTTGGTATATTACTTTATATTTTACTATTCAACCAGCTGAAACATAGAACTCTAATTTTAGTAAGAGATTGTAAATCACTAAATAGTAAAAATAAAAATAAACTATTCAAGAATAAATTTGACAGTCTCATTTGTCTTTACAACCAGATTGTGCCAAATTGTGCGCCTGCTAAATTGGGGAGTAGGCGATTCAATTTACATGCTTGCATGCCCGACGATAGGCAATATAATGCATGAAAACTCCACTAAGATTAAGGAATTATGTCACATGGTATTGAAAAACTGGGTGGCCACTAACACAACTCACTAAAAATGCTGGTGGACATACATAGTTCCTTTGTCATCAGTCCTGAATCTGGTATGTAAAATTTACTTTCAAATGAAAAATGTGGCAGTAATTCGAAAAATAACATAAAGAGAACGCAGTAAAATCAATGTCAGATGACTCTTGGATCAATGAAGAACATACTTAAATTAATTTAATTATAAAATATTCATAGGATACACATTAATAAAATTGCAGCACCAATAACTCAATCATACAATCATACAAAAAAACAGTAGTTTATATTGTTTAAATAATACACGAGAACGATTTATGTACACTGCACTGGTTTACAAGCAGAACGAAGAATTTGCGTTTCTCCTGGCTTACCGGACAAATAAACAGCCTCCTGCTTTGTTGCTTGTCTTAGATTTAATCACAATTTAAGATACGGCATGTTTAATTGACAACAAAAGTGGTACAACGTGAAATAATGAGCGAATCAATACTAACACAATTTTAGAATTCATCCAAGAATTCGCTTCACCAATATTCAACAGATCCCAAAACAGTGCAGGTAGTTATATCCAACTGAATATATTTTGCAGCAAGAATAGCTCCACAAAACTCCAGTTGGGAAATTATTAACCTTTTACGCGGAGAATCTTCGATTTCCTCATAGATAAATAGTTCGACATTATGTTTTTGACACCTAACTTAACTGCAGCATACCCTTTTTCTCACCTATCAGAAAATGTGTGTAGGAGCAGGGATACTGCATTGTTATATAGGTTAGATTACGAAGAATAAAATTCATTTCAATTAAGTATAACTTGAATTAATACATTTACCACAACACACAAATAACAGTCGATATTGAATCACCCCATGTTATGCAAAAAAGCTCAATATTTATCGTATCAGTTATTTTGTCCTGTAATTGAGTGTAATCGCAGTCAGTGAATCTAATGGGGTCAGATAAAAAGTACTATTTGAGAATAAGAACCTTAAATTCTGGTGGTTCTCTGAAGCTTAAATCACGAGTTAATTTCAATATACAAATATCAAAGAAAGTATGGATATACAACATTAATAATGATAATAATACCACTTATAATCCAAACACATCTACTTATGACAATGAGAGAGAATGGAAAATCAGATAAACTGAGTGCGTCGTCACGCTTAACACTAGCATATAAATACATAACTAATATAAGAAATCATATATTTAAATGTTTAAAAATAATTCATTAAGAATAAAGTGTTAACATAAAAAATTAATCAGTTAAGTTAATCAGGCTATTCTCCTGTGAAAGAAGCATCGAATGAGGTTGCGTCAGGTTGACAGCTGATGTAAACTTTGTGAAACAAGATGAAAAGTCCTTATCGAAACTTAAGCGGTTTATTACTTTGTCCCATCGGATATGCGCGGGTATGACATGTGAGAGGAATCGTTGGTGGAGAAAGCCTGGATGTTGAAGTGTGTTATACCAACCAGGCAGTCAATGCGGTAGCTGTTTCAACAGTTATGTGTTTAGGTCTAGAGAATTATCAGAAATTTAGAAAAGGAAAAATTAATATTTGTTGTGTTCAGCAGTGCAAAATGAACACTCATTGACTGAGGAACAGTTGTTTGTTTACAAACAAATATTCAATAGCATCAAATTAAATTTAGGAAAATGTATATTTTTGGTTGCTCCTGATGGAACCAGTAAAACCCATTTAATCAATCTACTTTTGGCTAAAGTAGGAAGCTCATATGGGATTGCAATTTCAGCTACATCATATCAAGAATTGCTGCTACGTTTTCACATGGAGGAAAAACTGCTCATTCCTGCTTTCAAGTTGCCACTCGATTTGAACACCATCGAGACTCCATCGTGCAATATTAATAAACAATCAAATTTGGCGAAAGTTCTGAAAAAATGCAAGCTCATAGTTTGGGATGAAAGTCCAATGTCTCATTAGAAAGGATATGAAGTTTTAAACAACTGTCTGTAGGATCTGAAAAATTCGAATTTATTGATGGGAGGAGTCACGGTACTGCTGGCTAAGATTTTCGACAAACTCTACCAGTTGTATCAAGAGGAACTCAAGCTAATGAAATTGCATAACTTCTTCTTTGACCATAAATATGCAAGTACATAGGAAACATGATTCCTGAGCAGTTTTCAGAGTTACTCTTAAAAATAGGAGATGGAAAATATCCAGAATAAGAAGAAAAAATTACTCTGCCAGATTAGGTACTGTTGTAAAAACTATAAAGGAACTCACAAGAAAAAATATATCCAAGCATCGAAAACATCAAAGATAAATCAATAAACTGGTTATGTGAGAGAGCCATATTGACATCAAAAAATAATACAGCAGGAGACATAAACAAAATATTATTGAACTCTTCAAAGCAGAAAATATGGAATACAGATCAGTGAATTCAGAACTGGAAGTAGATGAGGTAATTAATTATCCAGTTGAATTTCTCAATTCACTCAACCCTCCTGGATTTCCACTACATTTCTTAATATTAAAAATTGGTTGTCCTATAATGCTTCTCAGAAATCTTAGTCCACCAAAATTATTTAATGGGACACGTCTACGATGGTGTTATATATATTACAATTATATAGCGTCGATAGTAGACAAGATGAGTGAAAATAGATTGAGATGGTATGAGCATATGATGAGATGAGAATAAACAAAAGCAATAAGAGTAGTTGAAGGGAAAAAAAGAAGAGGAAAACCGAAAAAAATATGGTTCGATACCATTGATAATGATATGAGGGCTGTTGGTATGTGTATAGGGAATGTGGAAAATCGAGAAAAATTGAGGTTTAGGACAAAGGTGGCCGACCCCAAATAGTTGAGAGGAAGGCGAACGTGAGAGCGAAGAAGAAGAAGAAATTAACCAGGCTATACAATTCTGGAAAAACGGATCCTATGTTTGGAAATAAATAAACTAGCAAGTTAAAATTGAAAATTTATAATTGAGCATAATATGACATTGAAGCTTTTTTAGTAACAACGAAAGGTATTTCAAGATTTGTTTTTCTGAAGTTGTATGTTTGATTTTTAATATTAAATAAGTACTCTTAACATTTTATATAATTCAGATGAAGAAAAGGTTTTCGGTTTATTTAGAATGATTTTAATTAGGTTATTTTGACTTATTGATAAATTACATTTTAAAGTGGTATTGCAACCACCCCAAGCTATTATGCCGTATTGAATTAGAGATTGAGCCATTGCAAAATATGTTATTCTAATTAGCTGTTTGTTTGGTATTTTTTTTGCTATAATGAAAAGGTATGTTAGTTGTCTTAGTTTAACTATTATGTATTCTATATGATTATTCCATTTTAAGTGTTGATCTATTGTTATGCCAAGGTATTTAATGAAAGGGTTTTTAATTAATTTTGGACAGGTGCATGTTATGGTGTTGCAATTAAATGTTTTGTGTATAATAATCTCGTTTTTAAGTGGTGTAGATTTAATGTCATTGGTAAAAGCTATACATTTTGATTTATCATAATTTATTTCTAAACTATTATTCGAAAACCATTCATAAATTACAAACATATCAGCTTCACATTTTCGCCAAACTGTATCCCAGTTAGAGTCCGAGACTATGATGGCCGTGTCATCTGTATATGAATAAATTTTTCCATTTATATAAAGATTACTTAATTCAGCTACGTATATAATGTATAGAATTGGGGAAAGTACTGTACCTTGGGGGACTCCGTTATGAATTTGATCTATTTCACTTACTGTGTTACCTATTCTAGTTTGTTGTGTTCTTTGGTTTAAGTATGGTCCGAAAATTTTGAAAGCTGTCCCAGTAATGCCAAGAGAGTGTAGTCTATTTTGCAAAATAGAATGAGATATGCGGTTAAAGGCTTTGCTTAGGTCTAGGAATATACCGATAGTTTTATTACGTTTGTCTATATTATTATATATTTCATTTGTAAGGTGTGCTAGTGCATCTTCAGTACCTAAACCATTTATTAATTCAATAATTTATATAGTTCATATTTCGTTATAATTGTATTGCGCGTTAATAATTTTTTTTGTTATATTTTGTAGTATATCTACTGATTATTTAATTACATTTTTTTGTTATTGTCGTTAATATAACTAACCTACTGTAAATTATAATACTAATCCAATTATTTATTCATACAAGATTAAGGTAAAAAAAATATATCCATAGACCACACCATAATTATTATCATTCTTGCTGTTAATAATTATAAGCATACTATTTAAAATTACCTATATCTAAGAGACTAGGCTATAGGATAGAATCATAGATATCTTAAGCACAGATTAAAAATTCACTTCCACTTCTATATATAACGATGTTTATAACACACAAGTGTCAGAGTCAGTCAAAATTCACAAGTCTGACGATCTGCGCAGGCGCGAAGAAAACGTGCTGTTGCTGGGCACAGACGTAAACGGCAGGAACGAGATTCGAACTGTGCAGACAACGGATCTCACAGCGATGGTATCTGTCACGCTAAACCTACTCACAGATGATGACCAACACATCATACGTCGTTGGCGAGATTCCGATATTGTGGCAATGATCAACAACATGGGTGGCCTGTCAGACACGCGGTTCATGGCCATCGTAGCAGAGGTGACCAGTCTTCTCGGCGTGGCCACTGGCGCCCGCACGATACACCGGTGGTATACCGGCCGGATGTTGCCTTCATCCAGCGACACAGACGAGGGGTTCTCCGTGACCTTGATGGACATTGGCTCCGCGGCTCGAGGTTCAGCCGTTGCCGACGGTCGTGTGTACGACGGCCTTCGCTACTCATTGATAGCTTGTCTGGACCTTCCAGTATCCGCTTCCGGTTGGACGTTTGTCAGCCTGGACGGACGCCTCGACCTGGCTCAGCATCCCACAACCGAATATGTCCGACGCCACCGTCGCTGCTCTTGTGATCTCCTGACGGGAGGAAACGACCGTGACCGCAACGGCGACGACAACAACCACGTCGAAGACGATGATGACGATGATATTCCTCCGAGCACGACCGTGCCTGAAGACCAAGTGCCATTCGTAACTGACGTTTTGAGTATGCAATATTATGCTATAATATTATTATGATATTATAAAAATTAGGCTTGGGTTCCTGAACTCTAAGGATCTTCGAAGAAGTTAAAAAAGCTTAAAGTTCAATCTGTCGTTTGGATTCGAACATCTCACTAGTTCAATCGGAATTTTTGAATTAAAAATAAAATAACATTGTTTGAAAAGTTAGAATTACATTAATTTCAAATAATTGAGGTTAAAATTCGTAAAAATTAAAGTTCAACTGATCTATTTCTAATAAAATACTATATTCAACTCCCAAACAGGATTTTCTGTTATATAGGTCACGATCAATCAAGTCTATTTTTAACATTTGATAAATATTAGTATTATTATTGTGATGTGTATAGTTCACGTGTGCAATCGAATCATCGAAGCGGAAGACCAGATGAACATAATGGACGAGACTGACGACGGTGACTGCGGCAGCAACTGGCGCCGTGGTGCCGATGCGGTGAGGGAGGCCGTGACTGCGGGTCACGTAAACGTAGCCAGTCCCGCAGACACACTGCGCTCGATCGCCAAGCTGCTTGAGACTCGCGTGGCTGGCACTTTGGGCACGCTCTTGTCAGTCTTATTCCGGTCATTTTCACTAGCATTTACCAAACACTCTTTCCGTGCGACCCTCGGACCAGCCATGTGGGTAGACGGTCTGCGCCGAGGTGTGGCGGCCATCGAGGCATACGGCATGAGTCGCCCCGGCGACAGGACCATGTTGGATGCACTCGTTCCGGCTGTTCGTGGTATGGAGGACGTATTGCGCAAGTCTAAAAATCCGGTAGGCACCTTTGAGTATCCGTAAAACGGATATCATAATGACTGATAACTGTCATAGACTTATTGCAGCCGTTTTTTCGTAATCGACAGTTAACAGACGGCATTGAGAGAATAATATGTCAAATACAAAATTTTGAAATATTATTATTCGATTAGAGAAGGGATAGGAGAGAATTAGGAACTGACAAGAATTCAAATAATCAGTTTACACAGTTACAATATAAATGAGATATTTTTCGTAATAAGGTAATCGTGTTTGATAAGGTAACACTGTTCACGATGTACGCTAAAGATATTTTTCTATAAATTACGCAAAGAATGAGATTTTTTTGTTTGTACTGATCTAACAAGCGATGCGATAAGTATCTACATTCTACAGTGCGACTAAAATATCATACTGCCATTGGAGAATTGGTTTCCTGCATTTTAGATTCTGAACGGAGCGAGGAATGTATTGACTTTACCATGATGTGTGTTTTATTTTTTTTGTCTGTCATCACGTTTTGAGGCAGTAAAAATGCTTCGATTTTAGACTTCAGTGCCTTGTTAGATAAGAAAGTGAATCTAGTTAGTACTTTGGGGGGTCAAAATATTCTCAATATTTTTCTAAATAATCGGGATAAACAAACTAAAAATTAAGGAAAAAACGGGAAATTTTACGCACAATCAGTTTTCGTAAAAATCGATTTTGGTTTTTGATGTAACTTTAAAACAAATGACCATAAATACATGAAATTTTTACCGAATGTTTATAGAAGTATATATTCCACCATGCAATTTTCAAAAAATTTTAGACTTAAGTTGAACTATTTATAGGCAAATGCAATTTTCGATCATTAATAGTATTTTTTAAATTAATATTGAACAACATTTATATGTTGAGTAGAAAAGCTTGAAAATGTAATACAAGGCTCCTAACATATTGTTACAATAGCAGTTGAAAAATAAAATAAATTCATAGTCACAATTTTTTCCTATAGGTAAACATTAAGTTTGAATTTTGACAAAATACGTAAAAATCACGAAAATTCGCAAATTATTTTAATCTAGAAATTCATTAAAAATAATACAAGATTTCTTACAAGTGTGTCAACCTTAATCATAAAAAAATATCCATCAGAAAGTCAATTTAAGTTTTTATGAGCAATTTAAATTTAAATTTTTACACATCAGATTTTTGCTAGATTTCTCATTTAGCGATTTATTTTTATTTTAGTGTATCTCTAAAACAAATTGCAAATATTTGAAATTTTCACTGAATGTTTTTATAGGCATTTTCAATATTTGATAAAATTTTCAAAATATTTTAATTAGTTTTGAGCTGTTTACTGACATTTTAATTTTTCAACTTTTTTATTTATTTATTTTTTCTATTTATGTCAATACAATTTTATTGGTTGGGTTAAAAGACTTCAAAATTTAAAATAAGACTTCCAACATATTTTTTCATCAGCAGTTGAAAAATATTAAAAATACATTGTCATGATTTTTTTTTATGAGCATTTAAAGTTCAAATTTTGACTAAATACGTAAAAATTCAGACAATGTTCAAATTATATTAGATAGAAATTCATAAGAATTTTTCATTTTAAATATAAGATTTGAAAATTTAATTCAAGATAAGTTTGTCAAATATTTTAATAAGTATTAATAATAATTAATAAGTAACAATAATCTATAGTATATCCTAGACAGATAAACCGTCTCCGCTCAGAATCGTTTCTCGTATACAATGATATAATATCATTGGATTCAAATTGAATTCCATCCATTATTACATTAACCTACTCCTAACCCACTGTACAGCTGAGCGATGTCCACTTTTCCGCTTTTTAAATATTTTTCTGTAGTTAAAACTAAAAAATAAGTCCTAATTTTGGCATCCAGCATTGTAGTGTCTAGTGTTCTAATACCAGTTTAAATAAGAAATAGGTATTTTACAATTATTCGGAGTCATTTTTAAATGAAATTAGATGCTTCGTTAGATTGCCTTATTAGTTAGGCACTTCATATAGTTGTCAAGCCACATGAAACAATTATTAACTTTAAAAAATATATGTAACATAATTTTCATATCTACAAATCACACTTTAAAAACTACCACCCTAGGTAGTCAGTGATAAACAAATACATTTTTATAATTGGAAAGTATTTACGAACAACAAATACAATATTATACCATGACTCATGGGATAAATGCTTATACATCCAAGATCTCCAGTGACTCTTTTAATAATTGGAATTTTTCAAAGAGAGTCAAAAACATGAAGCATAATTAAAATTACAATAACAACGATTTTTATTTTTTTTGAAATCTTAACACGAATGTTAAATAGTTACTCATTTATTTTCAACGAGAATTAGATTTATTAAGAAATTCCAGATCTTTTCAAATAATTTCATCCAGCTATTTACATATAGGTACGCTTCACACATTTCGGGCAAAACATAATGTACTTGTATTCTTTTTGACTAGTACAGTTTTCTTTAAAATGTACAATTGAACAACTAAACTAAACATTTTTTTTTTAATTTAATTAAATATATTTTTTTTTAAAATATGATTTTTTTTAATAATAACAATTTTCACATACATTATGTACACAAACACAATACAATTAAAACATGAATTTATTTGTATAACAATTTAAAATATTACACCATAATTATCTAATGGCTAATTGCTAATATAGTCAATTTAAAAACTAATAAAAATATGTATGATGGCTATTGACTATTATGAGTAATGTATAATATTATGATATAATCTATATCAATATCATAAAATGATTAACAAGTAGTGGTTACCGCTCTGCTGTACAGTAGCTGTCGAGTAAGTTATTGTTATGGATGTGTTAAATTTGAACTCAACGATAAATCGCATTGTGTACGAAAAACTATTCTGAGCGGAGACGGTGTGTCAGCCTAGGTACTTGAATAATTGATCAAATTTAATAATTAAAAAAAATTATTTTATTATTTGTCGTGGATAAAATAGCTTAACATTTTGTATTTCTCAACACTTTTTAAATAATACTGGATATTTTAAATTTTGACATCTATCTCTTACGACTCTAACGATTTAACTAAATACTCTTTTTTCTATTAAAAAAGATGTTGAAATCGAAAATCTGAGATATTTACTATCCCAAAAGTTAAACAAAAAGTTATATATCTACTCAAAAACTATTTACCCATTTTGTAAAAATTTAAAATTGTTTTTAAAGATACTCGTATCAACAAAATCTAGAGAGTAGTATGAACCATGTTCCATTTATACCACATTTACAAATTCACCGCGGAAAAATGTTCCATCACAGTGGGATTAATTAAAAAAATTAAGCAAATCGACACCGATTTACCCGTAAACTGAGGCACACTAATTGGCTAACTATGGGGAGGAAGGGTGATTTGGGTCTTTAGCATCCCTTTAGTCATAATTAGTACCCTAAAAAATTGTTTAAAAAGTTAGGTCTGATTTTCATAAAAAAACCTTAAGCTTAAACGCCCCCTTGTTCAAAAGTCTAGTTGTTCTGATGGGAGCAAAGTAACAATGGAACTGCGCTGAAACCATCATATATTATACATATGTATAATGTATATATAGTAATATATTTTCATACCTAGTATTTTTAGTTTTTACACAATCGAAGTCAGTTTAAAAAACTAAAAATGAATATCGATTCATTAGAAATTAACAGACTGAAAACTAATTCACCGTTCTCGATGAAAATGTTATCAATAGATTCCATGTCAGTAGTAGAATATGGAGAGTATTAATAGCTTATTTGTTCAACTCTTATAAATAGCTAGAGGATAGAATTAAAATTAAATTATAAAACTAAAATTACGTTTACTAGACCTAACCTAGCATTACAATAATTTACCGAAAACAAATGTCGACATGAGGAGTTCTGCAGACATCATCGACTCGGTGATGGCGGTGCTAGGCGGGATTAATAAATAAAATTCACGGTTTTATAAATGTAGGTACCATCCTGTCATTTCATTGTATTTTCGATTGAGCAGAGCAATGGATATAAATACATATATATCCATTATATAATATATATATCCATATTTATTAAAATATTTATTTTATTTTTTACGAATATTTATATTATTATTCGCTATACACCATACAATTTTAAAAATATTTTGACTTATTTTTAACGGATACTTATTTTCAATTTTTAATTTTTTAGTTTTTTAGTCTATAAATATCAATAAAATTGTGTTCATTGGCTCAAAAAGCTTGAAAGTTTAATACAAGACTCCCTTTAAGTTGATATAATAGTAGTTGGAAAATATTAAAAATACATATTGACGCATTTAAAAAAAAAAGGTTTAAAGTTCAAATGTTGACAATATTTATTAAATTAAAAACTTACAAATTATTTAGTCAAATATCGTAGACTGACAAACCCTCATCTCATATCATTGAATTCAAATTTAATACCATCCATACAGCAACCCACTTGTAACCTATTGTAGGTATAGCAGTGCATCCACTTACCTGCTTTTTTTTTGTTTGCTTAATATTGTAGTTTTACGATACACACTAAATAGTAGTTAAGTGTGAAATATGAATGAAAATCACAATTCTTATGTATTTTTTTTTTTTTATTAATCAGAAAATTAAATCAGGATTATTGCTTTATACCAATTAAAAACAAAATCTCATATAAAAGTTCTCCTATAAACCAAATGTATATATAACTATTCTTATATGAAGAACTTATAATCTAAAAGCGATAACTATTAACAATGAAAAAGCATTTAAAGGTAAAATCGTTAAATGTGATTTTAATTAACTGTTTTCGGTATTATTATAATATTCGGTATGAATTACGTATATTAATGACAATAAGCGTGCATACTAGCATACTGCACAACAGGTGTTAATATTTGAAATTTATATTTGATTTTTTAAACCAATGTATCTCATTATATTATATAAGATTAAAATACATCATTAATTAATTTGTTATAGTTACTTTATATTTAATTATTAAATGATATAGGTAGTAAACAACAATTATTATAGCACATTATAATACTATTTACACATCGAAAACCAACAAATCGGACTAATATAATTATAGGTGCAATATAATAATATAATGTCATGCGACCGTTCGTATACTGTGTACCTATGTATATGATACTAACCTATTATACACGATACGCATGCGATCAGCACTATTATTTTCAATTTTTTTTTTTAAATTATATTATCGCGTTGGTGGTGTCGTGAAAATTCCAAGAGCATATCTCCAAACGTGTACCTCGCTGCAGAGACCCGAGTCACGCGCCTAATGACACGTCCGATGGCGTCTGCAGTTATGCGACGGTGCGGACGTTATCGTCACGTTGTATCGGGTGTACCTCATCGTCAATCGGCAGTGTAAGTTAGGTGGAATCGTCTCGGCGAGGGGGGGAAGTCGGCTGTTTTTTATTTGCCGCAAACAATATTTTTGAATACATCGAAATAAATAATTTTGTGATCGCTACCAAACGAAATGTCGAATTCTTATTCTTGATATCGGGGCTGCAGGGTTTCAGGGTTACTATAAATGATTAACCGAAGATTAAGAATGATGATGTTTTAAAAATTATACATTACAGTGGTCGCCTATTAAAGTAATCGCTTTGGTAATGAATCAAATGGATAACATAAAACGACTCTTCATACTAAACCAAAAATAAATTGTGCACGCAATACAGGCCGTTTACTCACACAGTCACACTTTTCGATAACGGTGTACGATCGATAACACAAATCGTGATTAAAATAAGCGACGACCACTAGATTTATATCTATAATTTAAAATTGATAAATTTCAATAAATGTACCATCATTAAACTTGACAAATGACAAGTATCTACAGAATGTCTCGCGATAATTTACCCATTGCGATATCTCCTGAGATAATAAATATATCAAAAAACTGTTATTTCATTAGACTCACATAGACAAGGGCTACGTATATTTTATTTTATTTTTTGGTAAAAGTAATTTTTTAATTTTTGAAAAATATAAAAATACTTATTTTTATTGAGTTTATTTTGAAAAATTTGACCTTTCAACATTTTATTTTCATTAAAATCACATGATTTTTAATTATGTTTTTAGTTTATAATTAAAACGGCAAAAAACTAGTTTTTATCCTGGCGACGAGTCCCCCTCAACGGCTAATGAATATATCCTCACAGGACACTGTGTATATTCTATATTTCTATAATTTCAATACGTGTAAATATAATATAATGATAGTTTAAAATATTATATTTTTTAATCATAAAAATGAAGCTACACAAAATCAATCATGACCAATGATTAATTTATATCATCATGGAGAAAGTGGTATAGGTAATTAATATCTTCAATACCTACACTTTTTCAAGCAAATCATTTTCTTTTAAATTAATTAATCATCGTATCCTTTTTATGTTCGCCATTCAAAATGCGTCGTTATAATATGCCAACTCCAACATTTTTACTCAGATAGAGAATATTATGTTAACTTCTTAAAAAAGCCTCTTGACCAGTTTCGCTATGATTAACATGGATTGCCTTTGCATAACACACAGATCCACCTGCTGAACAGAGCGGTTAGAGAAGCGGATAACGGATGCAAACTGACCGAGCACATGATGCAACAGGGACAGAACAACGATGACGAGCTGACCTCAAATCGTAGTACCGACGCGGGCGCGCACGGCGTGAAAATCGTGTTAGGAGCGATACTGGAAAAGTACACCGAACGGTCGGCTGCCGTGACGGCGACGGCAAAAAAATGTATCTGTCCGCGGACGCCGACGTGATATACACCGGTGATTGATATCATAATATACTGTGTATGTAATAAACTGTGTTGTTTTCACAACGGATTCGTAGAAATCGCCTTGTGTCGAGAGATGGTCGGAATGTGCCGATGAGACGTACGTCGTGAACCCGTTGGTACCGTCTCCAGTATTCGAAAACAACAGCAGCTGTCTCCCTTCGAGAGTTGGCCAACACATTCTCAAAGCACCGCGTGTTTTTCTGTTTTTAATTCGTTAGATTCACCGGGTTAGATCTACAAGTAAAAAGGTTACCTACCGGGAGAGGAAAACCAAAACAAGCACATCATTATTATTTTCAAATTGCATATAATTTATTTATTCATTTTTCCTAGTCGATTATATTACCTTATACAATATTTTACTAATTACGTTATTAATTTAAACTTAATTCATTCAAAAGATGGGTAACTTCAAACAACATTTCGCCGAGATGCGCAACAAAAACGTCTCTCCAGGCTTACAGACTAAAGAACAACACTGTTTTACACAGCATGTAGTAATACGACAAAACCAAATTTCAATATTAGCTACAATAAAAAAAAAAAAAAAAAACTAATTACAATATTAGACGTATCGGTAGTATCAAGTATAGTAAAATTAGGTTATTGCATAATGAACACACCGGTATTACTAATGTAACTTGTTATTCATTTTTTAATTTTTTAATCGTCTTTAAACGCATAGTTATACACATATACACACACAAACACACACACACTTTTACATAAAACAATTTAGTGTTGCACAACATACTACATATATATAACTATGATTTAGCTTACAGAAAAAAAATATATTAAAGAAATTATAAGTAATAATTATAATACAAATTTACTATTTATGAAGGGATTGTTGGACATTGTCGGTCAATATATTTATTTAACATTAAATAAGTGTCCTGCTGTATATAACAATAGTAAATTATTTTTAAAAAAGAACAATATTAGGGTTCTGTGTAAACGTAATTTAATCAACAATTTATTTTAGGAACTAATTCGATTAGTTTAAATCATTATTTTAAAAATTAACTAAAATTAATCTTTATCTAATTTCAAGTATTATTATTACTTTTCAATTTGAATACGTACAATAAATATATCACAGTAAATACTGCAAGCATGCAAATAAAGAGTGTTTAGAATAGTGAGTATTCACAAAAAATATAACGAGATAAGTTTCTAAAAACATTATACCATAGAGGACGAGAGTATGAGTTAATTATACAAAATAAGGGTAGAACAAATACATACAAAATAATAAAATAAATTATAAAATGTTAGTACTTTTTCTTTCTCAAACATAGTAATACAAATTGCGCTGAGTTATTTGTGTAACTTTATATTTTATTAAAATGCACTAGGTAAATCTCAACAATTTTGCTAAACTATCAAATAACACTGTTATAAAGAAATTATAAAATCAATGTTTAACATTAATTGTTATAATTCATTTAAAAAATAATCTTTAATAAGAACTGAACATCTGCAAATTGAAATAAACAAACAAAAAAATTTAAAAGGCACAACCAATCAATCTTGAGAAAGAAAAAAAATTATTAAAAAAAATTATAACTATAAAGGTATTTATCAATCAAGCACAGCCTATTCCAAGGGCAAGGGGCAGTGTCACCAGCCGTTTTTTTTTATGTAATATAATTATTTAATAAATTACTTAATTCTAATTTTTATAAATACTATACATAGAATTTCATTGATTCACGCTAACTTACAATTTATTTAAAATTAAAATTTAATATCACAGATATGTTTGCAGATCATTTTCATTAAAACAAAATACTGCAATATATTATTATAAACTAAAAATTAAATAATTATTGTAATCAAAAGAACATTTTTCAATTTAAAGAATTAAAGTTTATGTCAAAATTATACTAAAAAGACAGTCATATCATTAACAGTTTTGTTAAGTGCACGTCGTAGGAGCTACACCATAGGTGTTAACTCTCATTTCTTCAATTGCTTTACACCATTCCAACGCAAATCCTTCAGGATCTTCTAGGTAATAAGTCCTGTTGGGCTGCAAAGGAAAATTCAAATAATCAAAATTAAATGTCAAAAAAGTTTAAATAAATAATTAGGTAAAACATATTAAATTAGGTAATACATTAAATATAATTTAAAAATAAAATAGAAATTGTAGTTACCGTGTGAACGAAAAATATCCTGAAATTTTTAGGTTCCACACGCAATTGTGGACTCCAAGGTATTTCTCCTTTTAAAGTCATAGATGCTGGATCAGCATAATACAAATGAGGACCCATTGTTAACATCAGCATACGTCTTCTGGCAAAAAGACCCTAAAAATGAAAAATAAATAAATTAAGACCATACAAATTATAGAAGGCATTCATATTATAATATGCTGAACAACAAAACTCACTTTTCGCTTGTCAACCAATCCTTGTTTGACAATCAGATTGCCCTCTACTAAACCATGCCATTTACTGTTACATTTTTGCTGGTTTAGTTGGTGTTGCTTCTCTTCGTCATTCATATGAAGAATGCCGGACCGTTTACGCGGTCTAGGTACAGATGCTGGGGTAGTCGTTGAACTGCTTTGGCCATCCAGACCCAGTAACCTGGTGAGTTGTTTGTCGTCTAGCCCCGGTTCCAAATGATCAGGAACTCGATATTGGCTACGAAGCTCTTGGCCTTCACTATTTCCAGGTAGGTAAGGGTATATAGGTGGTGGATTTGTTAAGTGCAACGTGTCAAAATCCAAGCCACTGTAGAACGGATGTGAGCGAATTGAAATGTATCGTTGGTCATCCTTGGTGCCCAGGCGTTCGTTTGGATCAAGCACTAACAATTTCTGTACCAAATCTTTGGCATCAGCGTTGAATCCGTCTGGATACACATAGTCGAGGTTCAGAATTTTTTTGAACAACATGTATTCACTCCTGCAAAAAGGAAATTTGAATAGTTCATAATACCTTATAATATGATAAACACGTTCGTTATAGTATAGAAGTATATCATTCGCACCGGCACCACCAAACATAGTGATGAATACCGAATATTATATTACAATGTAAGTACGTACCTCGATCGAAAAGGAGGTAAACCGGCAATCATTTGATAGATAATGCAACCGAGGGCCCAAAGATCAGAACTTGGCGAAATCGTCTTCTCGGTCAACAATTCGGGACTGACGTATTGGGCAGTTCCGACGAAACTGTTACTCCGCTGCCGGGGATTGTTTTCGTTCAAAATAGATTTGTCCACAGCATCGGGCTGTTCGAGTATTTTCGAACACCCAAAATCAGCCACCTTGATGTGCATATTGTGATCAAGTAATATGTTTTCCGGCTTCAAGTCCCTATGCATAATGTTTAGGTCGTGTAGATGCTCCAGGGCGCGAAGGATTTCACCTGAGTAAAATCGCGTGCAAGCCGCGTCGAACGAGCCCACTTTGTTTATGTAAGGTAGCAAGTCACCGTTTTTTGCATAAGACATAACAAAATCTACGAGTAAGCGTTAAGGAAAACACCACAAAAGTGAGCAACCAAATGTAAGAGATATACAACGTATAATATAGAATTTTTGTACAAATTATAATATTCAAAAGTCAGTTTGAAAAGGATACAGAGTCGTTCGGCGTCTTGGAACGTGCAGTAGAGCTTAACGAAAAAACTGGATCCGGAGTTGCTGAGAATATTAAGAGCGTCCTTTTCTCGACGTACTTGTTCGCGTTTCTTTTCTCTGATGATTTGTTGTTTTTCGCAGACTTTAACTGTAAAATTAAGACATAATTTATCGTCAGTAAAATGATCACCGGTATTATAATATAATTTATCATGTACAATTAATTATTATAGTAGAGAACGCGGAATACGTATCGTCATTAAGGGTGCAAAGATGGGCGATACCAAGCGACAACGAATTAACATAATTTTCAGAAAGGGGGAGGGGGGTCCCTTCTCCTACAAAGTGCTCGTCAGTTACATTTTGTGTACAACAATAGCGTTGTATACAGAAGAGAGCGATAAAAAAAAATCGACTGAAATTAACACCGGTACTAATTAAGCAAAGAAGTCATATAAATATTAATGGCCGTCTAATATGCGTGCGTTTTATCGTAAACGTCTGTTGTTCAAGGGTAATAACACCCGTGCCCGAAACGACCACTGTGCACCGACATCGCCGAAGGTTGACACGTGGAAGACAAATCCTTGTAGTTTTATATTGGACCATAAAAAATATGCACATGCGACAATAACGGTATTTTAAGGTCGCGAATTTTATTTCGATAAAATGCAGTAAATGAACACGCACAACAACGAAACTCATAAATGTGTGGCACTCCACCATTACTGATTCCATCTCACACACTGGTGGCAACATTATACAGATAAAATAAGTCACTCTATTTTCCCCATTGGAACATTTATTGAATATAACCATAATTATAACCGCAATAGTGGTAGTAATGGTAATAGTGGTACACAATGTTAAATTTGTACAAATATATGAATCAATAACTCATCAAATAGACACTCACTTGCATGTTCGCGATTTGTATGAATGTCTTTGGCCAAATACACCTGGAAAAATAAAAAACAACAGCATTTAATGTATGTACGAGTTATGAACGATATAGTATTTAGTGTTTTGTGTGTGTGTGTGTGTATATGATGATGATGATAACACGTCGGTCACTGAACCGGTCTAAAAACAGTCGTAGCCAAGGTCAATGAGTATACACCAAGCGTGTTACAACGTATATTATACCTATAGGTAAAACACTGTTACGATACCAAAGTCAAAGGTCTTTTTGAGGACACGCAGGTCGGTAACACGACGACAGTGACAATGTTTTCAAACGCAAGAAATGTTTTTTTTTTTCGATAGAATAACGCGTGTACGGCCACGTAAGGTCCACACACGCGAAATGAGTGGCGCGTGTCGATGATAATGGGTTTGGCGAACCGGCGGAAAGGTCGACAACGATGTAAAAAATCCGCATAAAAATAGATCTTTCAAGTAATTATGTTGGCGGAGGTAGGTTAGACCGTATGACGATAAGGAATTTTGCATTCGTAGGTGTTGTTTGTGGAGAGAATATAATAATAAACAAATTACCTACTTGAAAAACTTGTGGTTGTCAAGGTGCGCTGTTGGCAAGTGTATACTAGTATGTAATATTATATGTTTGTAATTTTTGTAGAGACAAGTGTATAATGTCATGTCAGAAATTTTATGGAGGCAATACACGTTATCATTGCTAATCCGATAAATAATGTTGGAGGAGAATCGTGATATCATCCGTGTCGAGTTATATGTATACGTATAACATATATTAGAATAGATTATAGTATTATATTACAGTAGTGAACAGTTGATGATATGTTTTTAATACTTACAGTCGAGTAACTGCCCTCGCCAATGACCTTTCCGAAAATGTAATCTTTTGGATTGCGTTTCGTCACTGGTGGTATCATGTTGGCGATCTTGTCGGCGGTCAAAGACTGACCACCACCATTGACTTGCACCACCGGGGACGTCTGGGATGTCTGAGTGGACGGTGGCGGTGGTGTGGCCGTCTGCATAGTTGGAGGTGGCGTCATGACGACAATTTGCTGCTGTGATTGGTGGTGGAACGCAGCAGTGGAGGACGATTTAGCTGCTGCTATCTGTAGAGAATAGAAGACGATATAATACTATATTATACAAGCAAAACTGAAATAATATAAATAATAATAATAAAAAAAAAATTGTGAATTGCGACATGTACTAAAATCGAACACCCGTCGTTGTGATCTCTACCCGACATACACACACTTAAACTTTAAAAAAACATTACACCGACGTCGGCAGTAGTAATTGCGGAGGCCTCTGACGTCATTTGGCAAGTCACCCAACGTCAGAGGGACTCTCCTCCCGCCCGGCGGCGGCGGCGACGGCGACGACGACTGAAATACTAAACGGAATTTAAAAAAGAAAGAAAGACATAACTGTAAAATTTGCGAAAAAAATCATAATGTCGTTGTTTTAACAAATATATTTGTTTAACGCGTTCTATATAAACAGCGTAATACGATATTAAAAATAATTTCATAATAAGACTATGTTTCAGCAGCAACAGCTTCATGGGCGTTATGTAAACAGTACATTCTCACCACCCGTTACGCGGCCTTTGTTCAGAAATCGTACACATTACAACATGGCGTTTACGGAACAGAATACTCGACGATGGAAATGCATTCAGCTGATTCAGCGCATAGTTTGCAAGGTTGCGGTGGTACATGTCAACATAGTTATATTTTATAATGGTTCATAATAATAATATGCGAGTCGTTTCCGGATGGAGTTGGGCGAGAATATTATAATAATATGGAAAGTAGGTACCCCGGTTTTTACACAACATCACGCAACACATTATGCGAACCGCTTCGATATATTGTGTTCGTTTCACACACATTAACGTAGGTATGCCAAAGCTGATTTTTTTTTTTCAGGGGAGGGGTAATCCGGTAATACTGAATGTCATCGGATCGCAACGACGCGATCTATACTTAATTAATTTTATTTCTGCACAAACGGGCGGGCGGCAAGGGAACGGACAAGACGATTTTTTTAACGCGACGGAGGGCGCTAGAGCCGTCTTTTGGACGACTATCAGACAGCGACCCTGTGACCCGGACCAGACGGTGTGCCGTGCCAAACACGCTCGGCCCGGCCGCCCAGACACGCCGCGCGCGCACCCCGTCACGCCACGCCGGACCCCGCGCGCGATTCTCTATTTCGGAACGATAAAAATGTTATGTACGCCGAGAGGCGCTGCTACTGTTGGCGGCGGCCACCCGCGTTCACATCACATACTTTTCCATACGACGGCGACCGACTGTATACACGCACATGTGCATAGGTATAACATCAAGTTTATATACATGGGATTACGTACGCACGATTTGCAGGCACGCACCCGCGGTGCGATGTCCTGTGCGGAATGTTGCACGGACGAAATGTCGACGGGCGATACGCGATGGTAGGGATGAGGGAGAGAACGAGATAACTAAAAATAGAAATATGTTCATGTAATTTTAGAGAAAAAAAAAATAGTCCTGCGATATACGTGAATTATTATAATCATCGTTTATACTATAGGTATGAGATGTATTACGTACGGAAGTGAAGAGGTTTTTGAACAGGCGGCGACAATGTTATTTCACAACAGCGCGCGATATGAACTAATACTGGTGCTCGGTGCTCGGTTGCAGGACGCCGACGACGTCGCGCGCCCGTAACAACGATGTCAGTGTGTCGCGGGCGTTTTCGTCGGTGTGTTACACCACACACACACACACACACACAAGCGCACGCCCGTGACGTAATTGCGTGGGATTCAGCGTGTACGCGCGCCGCCGACGCGAGTGGGAGTAAATAAAACAACCCTATGTCCTTCTGCTACTTGTCCGCCCGCCTGTTGGCGCAGATTATGACGTAAACGGACGTTATATATTGTAGTCGCGTACATCGTGGTTAGGATTCATTTCCGCATGTTGAACGAGAAGACGAGGAAACCGACGCAAAAATTGGTCAAAAAATATCACACGATCTCACCGGGGGCCACCGAGAGTACATCCGCTTCGTCGGTGTACGTATTATTATATAACATATTATGGTGTTCGATTGGAATTCGTTCGACAGGCCACACGCGCGCCGGCAACACGTTTTTTTTTTCGTAAGCAAAATGTACAAACACGGAAAACCCGTTATATCCGCACGACTACTCAGCTCGGCCGGCTCCACGGTACATCACACAATTGCCAATCGCTTCGTGTTTCAGCGGACACCCAACCATCTCTCCCCACTCCATCCGAACACCCCCAGTAAGCTGCGTTCGAAAAGACGACGACCTCGGCTAGCCCCTCCATTACACCGCCCCTCCATAGTGTTAGGGGTACCCGGATCTCTGGCAACGCTTTATACTGTGTGTTATACACACACATAATATTATACTAAATAAATTTCACCGTCAAATTTGTATTCTCCTCTATATGATTTTTACGAACGTAGGTCGTCGAAGGAGAATGGAAAAAAACGATATTTTTTAGCCGTCCAGCTGTCTCGGTATGTGCATACTTCTTATATGTGTATAGTTTTTGATTATTATATGTTATGCGTTTTGGTGGCAGGCCAAAAGGCTGTTTTTTACAGCCACTGCGGTCTGTGCATAATATGAACTAATCGAGATTGCAAGGAGAGGAGTAGTGAGGAACAGAAGCGAACGCTACGGCCTTCCTCCACGTGCCAGTCGTTATATTATGATAATAAAAAGAATAGTAAATTTCGCTACACCTGTACACAGTATATGATACTAAATACACGCTGCAGCCATTTCCGTTTTACTTGGTCGTAAAAATTTGTTTTAAACCGTTTTTGCCACTCCCCGGCGCCCGTCCATCAGTGACGACGATGTATTATATTCGTATAAATACAATACAGGCATACACGCGTACGCATTAACGCACTAAACGCCAACGGTTGACCTATATTTTCCGAGCATTCGAAATCCGGCGGTGGCGGCCTGACGTAAACAACCGAGCACACATCGTGTACAAATACATTACTATACTATCGCTACTACCTATATTATTCGTATACTCGATAGTCGAATATATATTATATAATTTATTGAAATTTACAAAATTTTGCTGTAAAACTCAACTTAGGTATGTTGTATATCTTTATATTGGTTTTTTTTTGCAATTGCAACTATGTTACCACAGCCGCCCCAAACTCAACAACGTGACGTTTGCATGTTCCTTCCGTTTCGGATAGAAGAAAAACTAACCGCAAATTACTTATTATACTACTAACTCCGTTGTGAAATCGACGCGCATAATATTTCCATTATATAATATTATTTTGCGTACCAATAGTTGCAACAGCGATGGCGGCGGTGCAAGGCACGCAACCTTCACCCACATAATATCGTTGTTGTTGTTGTTGTTGTTGTTGTTGTTGTTGAATGAGACGGATGACGACGACGGACTAACTATAGATTTAGGGTAATGTTGTTCGTTATATTTCAGGAACATGGCATAAATCGATAGATTAGTGAAAGGTCGGGTGGCGGTTTGCCGTGCGTTACAAGGGATGGTTGGTAGGGAAGTGCTACAGTTCGATGAATTCTGTGAATATCGTTACAAAACATGAACAGAAGTTTTTGAGAACGCGGAATATCGCTCGTACATTGATACGACAACAACACGACGGGGTTTGTTGAGAGTGTGTGTGGTGTTTGTGTATCTGACAAGGAATGAGTAGGTGAAATCAATACTATAGAGTTAAACAAGTAAAGACCTTATTCTTTGAAAAATCTCGTTTGAAAGGTGTTCGACTTCAAGGAATAGTATGGCCGAGTCGTTACACCTATTATAAATAATACATTAATCCAATTTCGAAGATTTTTCGTAAGTTATTATTACGTTATAGTATGGACACGTTCGTCAGTGGAATATCGCGCTACGACTAGGGCGTCGTATTTGAAAGCAAATCTATAAAAATGGCGCTCATATAAATACGATACACTTCAGTTGTATTATCTACACTCATACACAGAGGCGGTAGGCTGTTGTCGTATAAAACGTTCGTCTCGTAAATATTAATTTAAAAAAAAAAAAAAAAAACGGAATAAAAAAAAACCGTATCATTGTACGTCATGTATGTGTGACACTGGTATGCGGCTTGGGATAAAAAAAAAAATTAAAAAAAACAATAATAATCGTTATAATTCGGCGGCACCGAAAGCGCCAAGCGTGTGTGTGCGTATGCGCGTGAGTGTTGATTATGTATGTGTGAGTATTGTTTGTTATCGCGGGCGGCGGCGACGCATTTCATTCAAAACATTGACGCGATCGGAAACCACACGTACGCACACGTTGTTGTAGAGTGTACACAGTAGTGGTGTGTGTGCATCCGAATTGCGTCATTCAACAATTTGTGGCGCGTTATCTCTCGCGGGGATCCGACGGCAGCGTGTGACGTAACAAATGTAGTCTCGAACCGGACGCGCTTGCAAGTACCGACGCCACGCCACACGCGAGATAGCGGGGGTGTAGTACACCAACCAGCACACGGAATAAAGAACAGATTAAAAGTGAAATAATATAAAAAAAATAAAACCACTTGATTACGCCTATGACAAGAAAGCGGAAAGTATCCGCAAAAGAATCGTAGTGACGATAACGAGACTAAATAATAATAATATGGACAAAATAACAGTAGAAATAGAAAACCGAAAGAAACAACGACGGCCTCAGAAAGTGCTCTTTTGACTGAATATTATAAATAATAATATTGTTCTCCGGATGTGCAAAGAACGACGGCCGCCGCAGAAGCACTGATGATGGTGGTGGCCGGTGGGGGTTAGTGGTGGTGGTGGTGGTGGCGACCTTGCCAACGCCCAAGGCAGTCTCGTCGACAGCAGAGCGATGTGTCGTCGTCGACGTTGTTGTTGTTCCGTTGTTTACGGTTTGTTTACAAGTCGACGAGGCCGACTTTCGCGGACGCGCGCGAGACACACATCCGTGTATTTATCACGTCGCCATTGGCGAATCGAAACAAATAAAGGGATTTCGTTCCTAGATATTCACCCTCTCCCCAAACGATGCCGTACACACGTGCTTTAGGTTAACAATAACAATTAGATATTGCATATTTTTTTTCGCCAATCCGTTTTCTCAAACTAGTTTGCACAATAACACCGTATAAAACTTGTATACGCCTAGCATCAAGGACACCGGCGGAGCACATACCTATCGGGAGTAGTTGTAGTCTGTTCCCCCTCACTGGGGCGAATGTCGGTGGCGGCTGTTAACCCTGTAACGACGACTCCGCCGCCACATGCAAGGACATATGGCGGCGGCGGAGTCAACGGCCCTGTTGGGGCGGCGGGGAGGCGGTTGAGGAGGAGGGCCACCGGGGTCGACGACAAGTTCAATGCCATCTTCACAGACGCGCGCGCGCGCGCGAGAGTTCCTTGTGTGGTTGTCTTGTGTATGGTAGTACTGTAGTAGTTGTACTCAATAATAGTATAGTAGTACACACACATTACCCGCGTTTTTTTTCCCTCTCTTTCTTTAACAATAATAATAATATATATTTATGCGGTAATATACACGCCACGCCGCCGTCGACCGTGCGTGCACGCGCATGTTTGGTGAGTCTAACTCATTGAACACCGGTTTTTCCCACCGAAAATAGTTTGTCCGTATTTTTATCAACGACGGTGACGACGACGTAATAACAATAATAACAATAATATAATTATTAATATCGTACGCAAAAGCGTAAATTACGTACAAACGCGTCGTGTTATTTTTTCACGGCGGAACAGTAGTGAAAGCGTGCAATACGCCACCGCCAGGTGAAAGCAGGTGTAACACGTTGTCTGGGTAGTGATCATCGACGTCTCGCTCTCACACCTGGCCTAGGGATCTGTGGACTGCCGAGAAGAAAAACGTACTCTGCCACTATTGTTGTCGTCCGCCGACGCCGCCGCTTACTGCTTGGCGATCGAGACAGGGCGGCACGACATACGAGCACCGGGCCCGCCGTCTGCACCTGGCTAAACCGTCTGTGGCTGCTAGCGTACACGACTACGACGAGGACAGCAGCAGCAGCAACAACAACAACAACAACAATCGCTGGGCAAGAACGGCGATCCCCGCGCGCGTCGGGCACTCGATGACACCCCCCACACCCTCAGCCATGGAACCAGACGATTTCCCCACTCACACCAGACGCTCATCCCCTCCCCACGAAGTAGTGTCATGTGACACTGATTCGCAGCGTAAAACGCAAAACCTCTCTCCGTCTGTTGTACGAAATAATAATAATATCTAATAATATCTCTCTCGGTCGTAGTCAAAACACGACCCATTTTTCCCGCTTCACCGTTATTTCGTAATGATAATGCCGATAATGACATCATTATTATTATTGACTATTATTATTGACTATAATCATTGTTATTATTATTTCTATTATCATTATTATTACTTATTATTCTTCGTCTCTGTATAATATTATATTCATGTTATGAAGAAAATAAAAATGATTTAAGGTAAAAAACTCAGAGACCCTGCAATTGTAGACGAATGAAAACACACGCGACGACTACCATATCGATGCGTGAAGGAAACCCCAGAGCCTGGAGTAGGTATAAGGTACATGCTATTATGTTACATCGGCAAAGTAAAAAAAACAGCGGTGGTCGCGTTTCTCGTTCCTTCGGTATGTGGGTCATTGTCCACGGTGGTAGGGGCGGCGGTACACATGCATCCACGCGCGCCGATCGTTATTCATAATTATTATTATTACTATTAGAATATTACACAACGCGCATTCCTTGCACGTTGTTGCACAAGATATAAACAATGATGGGTCCCCCCCGGAGCATGGGTTTTAGTATCCGTCACACGAGACATTAATACAAGTGTACGACACAGATGCGAATTTTTCGGAATCAATAAACCGCCCGCCCGCACGACCGTGTGACGGAAAGCACGCAAAGGCGGGAACTCGTAAGAGGGCCAGTAGGTCAAACCGCATCCCTCTGGAACGAACGATAAGACAAAAGTTTAATGCATTTTTTTTCACACAGTCTTCCTAGTCCGGACGAAATGAATTCGGAGATAATAAATAAATAATCGATATCGAGATGACCCGGAAAATTTTTGCGATTCTGAGGGTGAACCTACCGGCTAGCCAACATCCGGTAATGTTTACATACGTCATACCCCACGTTGTGACGTAACGACGATAAGTGCGAAGGGTTACGGACGACGTAGTGGCGGCGAAAGCGCGGGCGCCACGCGCAGGCGCCTTCTCAGAGCGTCATCGGGGGTGCCGCGCGCGTTCTGGCCGCCGAATTTCAGAGGGCGGAAAAATAGGGAGGAAAAAATATGGAAACTCGTGCGGGCCGCGAGAAAATTCACCCACGCTGTAAGTGGACACACGTGCGCGCCCCGGAAGCGGCAATCCCGTTACTTTGCGAGAAAATTTTTTAAATATATCTGGGCGTCATGCCCACGTACCTTGTTGGCGGCTTTTTTTGATATCTTCTCCTTGCGGCCGATACGAAACACCCTAGCCAACGTTTGTGCGAACTGCACTGGACGAGACCGGACGATGACTGCTGCGGCTGAAGTCTGTTTCTTCGTCTGCTGGTGTAAATGATGATGGTGATGGGTTAAATGATAGGCGGACGTCTTGGTATCCATTACGCGGTAAACGACACGGGCGGAGAGCGGCGAAACGAATTCAGCGTTGACGGCATCTCATCATGGCGTGACGACGTAATTCTCTCGGATACTGAATTAATTTAGATGTGATATGATTTAGTCGGTTATTAAGTTTTTTATTATTTTATTGATATTGAGTTACAATACACTGATCTAAATAAAATAAATAACGAGCTAAGGATGTATTGAAAATCACAAATTAAATAACCGAAGATGATTCACGCAAAAATCACGTTTTCGAACTGGAGTTTTTAATAATATTATAATATAATAGTTCCGATGATTGTAAATAATAAAATTTTTCTATCAACGAAATTTCACTAAATTCGAACGCTCGCGAACGATGGTATTCGAATACTGAATGTAGTAGACTGCCGTCTGCCGGTGGTCGCCTCCGATCGAGCTCAACGCACTCTCGGCGGCGTAGTCGTCGAAGGCTATGTTGGGGGGGAGGCGGTGGGGGAGGGGCAAAAGTCCCCCACTGCCGCGGCGGCGCATACGGACCTGGCCGCGTTATACGCTCGTACACACGCGACAACGCGCGGATCGCGTTTGCCGCCGCGCGCCGATCGTATGGAATACTGTGGATCCTCCGTTCAAAGTACCCGCCAAAACGGTTATTCTCTTTTGTACGACGCGCATTCCGTTCTGTCCGTACGGTTTTTATTCGCTGTTTTGTTTCATTTCGTTCTTTTACGTTTATTTTTCCCTTCTTTGTATTTCTTGGTTACGCGTCGTCCTTCTTACTCTCCGGTAACAGGACACTAATCGAAAATTGTCTCAATCCTCAGACCGTTCGGAATTAAAAACAACTTCAGGCGGGAAAAAACCGAAATTATTTTTCTCCTCCCGTTCTACAGTGGTCAAGGGTGTGATGAATCGACACGATTTATGAATGAAAAATAAGTTTAAAAGACAACTTGATGCGTGCGCCACTTTTTCCGCACCACCGATGACTTGCCGAGCGGAATTTATGAACGTTTTTTTTCTTTTTCAGATCACGCTTATTTATTTATACATTTTTCCTTCTCGTCTTACCATCACGTGCCTTTTAACCAACATAATTTAATATTTTAACGTTATCCAAAACTTACCTAACATTGTTCCGAAAAATGTTTTTACTGCATAATGTTATGCAGGAAGACGGAAATGTGTACCCGTATCGTGATATACTTCATAATATTAATAAATTATAAAAATACTATGTGGAACATTTTGGCTATAAGTTATTATTACTTATCAGTTATGACCATTGATTAAGTGTACTTATCGATAAAAAGTAGGTATAACTCGTATAAGATACGTACCTATAGTAGGTATTGATGCTATCAATTAAAATACCTACCTATAATATTACAGATAACACGATGAAAACCCGGTTCTTTAAATATGTCTGATTGAAATGAATGATATTCGAAATGAATGAATGCTTATGCTAGTGATTGCATTGAACTATACCTTCCAGAAGGTCGTAAAATATTGCAATGTTGTGAAAGTATTAGTCATAGATCATAGAATACTAACTTCAAACAAAATTTGTTTTGAGAGAGAACCTTAAACATGGAATTAAATACAATATTATACTATATACCAATCACTTAAAAGTTAAATTATATTTGTTTAATATTTTTAAGATTATTTTATAATGATAATAACGTATGCAGTGTAATAATACTGTATAACAATTAGGTAATGTGGAAGTATATTTTTTAAAAACGCGTTTCCACAGACAGCCATAAATTTAGAAATCAAAAACTTTTTTTTATAATAACCATAATTAAATTCCCGTAAGCACTTTGCTTTAAAAGATATTTAAGATTTTAAAATAAGAATTCATGGACATCATCATATTTGATATTTTTATTTATTTTACTAGTTTCAAACTACGATACCTCAACAATTATAATATATGACAAGAAAATCGTACGACTTATACCATCATTTACGTCGTTTAATTTCTAACAAATTAATATAATACTATGATCTACGAAACGTAATGGCCAAGGGAGTTTTGGGCGACTATACGATAGAGCGATAGACGAAAGTATTAAACTATGTCCCACCCCAGAACCAATTCCAAATTACGGCACTGTGTACGTAATATCCGTTTGTCAAACGAGATTCGTCGCAAACAAAAACACATTGGCCACTACTAATTATCGTGTATTCATGGGTACCCGGGCGAGTTTGTATGCAACATGGAGTATTATTTTTATTATTATTATATTCGTCGGAGAGTAGTAACAATATAATTCACGGACACACGAATTGCCGAAGGTCGTCAGTTGCTGCCACCACTACAACCACCTCCGTGACTTGTTGATTTTTGACACAAACGTTTTGGCGATTTTGCAGCCACCGCCCGGTGAGATTTTCCGCGAATACAATTCTCGACGAAAATATGTATAATGCGGCGCACATGGATTCTAAAAACCGAAGGAACCGACTGCCGCATGGGGTGTGACTGTGTACCCGACAATATCACACGCCAATCGTGTATAATAGCGGCGATCTCCTAAGGTTTCCTCGTCAAACAGTCCATTTCAAACAAAACACGCGGATACCGTATAGTACAGAACTACAGAATACAGATACTATAACAATACAATATATACCTATGCTGTAATACATTAACACAATAATTGTAGCCGTTCAGCCCTAACCATCACCCACCCCACGACAGTACTAAAGCCACTGAACTACCGAAGCCATCCAATCGTTTTTCAATTAATTTTGTCTAAGTGCAGTACAACTGAAATTGTAAATTGTTTCGTTTACACCTCGATATACTGATGAATTTTTTTATGTATTATTAACTATCCGGTGATTTCGTTATAAAAGTTCTACCATCCGGGGCGGTTTTCCAGTACGAGACTCCCGCACCACGTGTCTGAGTCACTGGCAACGCGACGGCGGTGTGCTATTGCGGAGTGTGACTCACAGAGCTATAGGCTGATGACCTCGGCGGCGGCGGCGGCGCCTGTACACATCACATATAACGCGCGTATACGACGTTTCACGTGTATTGTAAGTGTATATATATATATCATCTATATATATGTATATACTTAAAAACAAAAAACGCATTATATAGGTATTATTACGATCAAGCCACTGTTGCGGGTTGGTGGTGATGTGTGTGTGTGTGTAATCTGCAGACTGCACGCACGGCACACCGGCCCAGACGGTCCGCCTCGCACACATTCGTGATGTAAAAACGTCGCGGCCGCAGACTCTCGTCCATTGTTTTGCGTACGGCGGCGGTGTCCGACTTTCTATGAGGAATTTCCGCTCTTATAACACTGAGGAATGCGAAATAATACAACCACACACTCTCTCACTCGGTGTCTGTCTGTCTGTATGTTCTCTCTCTCTATCTTTATAACAGTCTCTCTCTCTCTCTCTCTTGTCGTCTCGTTTTTCTGTGCAAACAGCGGCGTGAACGGACAAGAATGTGCGGCGATCCCGACTCCCGAGTGAATGAAAACGCGCGCACAGCATTCTCGTCGTCGTAGTCGTCCCGAAAGGGCACACGCGGCGGCGGCCCGACTGATTTGTAATACGGTACGCATCGTATAATGGGAGGGGTGGAGGGTGGCGGAACCTTCCTAGGGTCGTTGCACTCTTAACTCGGAGGGGTTTAGCGTCTCTCTATACACGAATAAAATAACGTGTTGTATACGTATTATAAGTATACATTGGGCCGAGAGAAAAAGTGAAAAAAGGGGGCGCGCACCCTGTTCACGCGGTCTTAATGATAAATGGTCGTTGGCGCGATAATTTCTCGTACCATCTAAGCTGATCACATGAGGTTTTCTCGGAACGGGGGCGGGTTATCACATACAGCTCTACGGCAGTATGTTACATATATTACTACTGTGTAATTATTTATTTTGTTTTTAGTTTTCCACAACCCGCTAAGTTGTGGTATTGCCACAATTGGTTGAAGCCATGGTTGCAGTTTTGCTACGAGTATCACCATCCGAAAATCGATTTAAACCATAAATAATTTATAAAGAAACAGCCACTATAAATACCGCGATGATCAAACCTAAAATCTAGTACGGAAAATCGTCGATTTCAAACACCGAATCTCAAAACATTTAAAACAATATTTGGTTCAACTGTTCAACATAGATTTAAATATTATTTATATACATAATATTGTTTTGCGTAAGATCATTGGCACGAACTAATGATTAATATTAACACACTCGCACAGTAAGCCATAATGTTAATACATATAATTTTATACTTTACAACAATAATAATAATATATCGTTTTACTTTTCGGATAGTTCTTACCACACGTGAACATGTCCACAAAGTTTATTTAAATAGCTGTTTATAATAAACTAAACTTGATGAATTATATTCCTCAAAAATATTAAACATCAACAACTTTCGATAAACGGGCAAGCGTCTTATTGGTATGCCATAAAAGTTATAACGGCAGTAAAAACTAATAAGTTTTTTATAAAAATGACAAAAATAGTAAAAAGTTTTCTTACAATAATTTATCAAGCCATTTGTGAAGTATTATTTACTTATATTATACATTATATAGACGCTATTAATAAATGATAAAACATTAAAACAATAAAAAAAATACCTTATACACCTACCGGCTACCAAAGGATTTTTGAAATATTACTAAACAGAAAAATATGAATAAATATAATGAAATAACTAATACCTACTACAGAATTACAAACACTCAATGTATATAATTTATTATGAGTTACCGCTGTGTGAACAAATCTAATTGACAAACTTGGCGTTTCGTGGTGAAGAGATGTGGGCCATATGGCTCTAATCTGTTTAATACAGAAATATTATATTATTATTTATTATTTTATGCACAAGCAGGATATCGGAACGTTCGACTAACATCATTGTTAATGTATTACAATGTAGTACACTACATTATGTCCTAGTTCATAGTTAGTAGATACGGAAATCACCCCGTCATCTGTGATACTTTTTTAAAAATATTTCGTGGATCTGGAACAGCCATAGGACATAGGTTATAACTTATAACCACATTCAATATAAATATTTTATTTCCAGAATAAACTAAATATGTATGCATCGATTTTAGAATACGATAAACGCGTGATACAAATATACGTCTCAATTAATTAGAGCATATCTACACTACGACTTTCTAAAAGTTCGACAACAATAACGTCATGATGTGTTAGGTGGCGGGTGGAAGATATTTAATAAAATTAAAATGTTGCTACGCATATGATTGAAAACCGTTCTATTTCTAGATTAAACAAAATCAAAAGACTTTGCCGACACTTACAGTATGGATTTTGTATTTTTTTTTAACCAGTAGAGTTAAGAATTTCATACAATAGTATGCAGCTAGCATGTATAGAGTCAACGACCCCAAACACTTGTCTAGCAACAATTTGCGACCGTTCCAAACTTGAAAGTTTTCATTTTATTTTAGTTTACATTTCTCGCTTGTCGTTTCGTGACTAAAAACCGACAAAAGTCCCTTGAATACTCACACCTTTATGAAATTACAATTATGATGAGGTCGTTATCAGCAATCGTCAGAAAGATTGAAGAAAATAAAGACACATGATAGTAACCTAGTAAATGTGAAATATAATGTGGGTATATGATATACTATTGGATTATTTAGCCTACTGTGTAGAAACATTTGTATAAGAAAATCCCGCGAGTTACCCTTCAACGAAATAAGAAAACGGTACTGAAATCCTTACAATATTATATTTTTACAACCTTTTGTCCAAAATAAAAATTGGATAATTGACGATTTTCTATGTTTTCATACTTACCAGATATTTTTCCTGAAAACCATTATGTGGACATTCTATAGGTACTTTAATGTATTATTAATATTAGTATAGGGTATACCTCGATAAGTCCATTAGTAGCAGTCATTATAGATACGTTATAATAATTTGGACAAATACTAAACTTTTTCCTTTTAATTAGTAATTAGTATGAGTTTTTCTAATGAATCACAGGGTTCTCATATGACATTGACATTTCAATATTATAAATTAAACAAGTTCCACTTTTTTCCATCAGTGATGGCGCAACTAGGGGGGGTGCTTTGGGTCCTTAGCACCCCCTAAGTCTAAATTAGTATCCCCTAAAAATCGCTTAAGAATTTAAAAAAAAAATTATCGAATTATAATTATAACACAATAGTAATTTTTATAATATAACATTTTGTTATTTATATGTTGAATTATTGCAGGATGTGTTGATTTTAATTTATTAGAAATAAGGATGACTTTTTTTTGTTTCTGTTTTTAAAAACAATTTGTACTGTCCTCTGTAGAACCAGAACTATGATTTTTGTTTTGTTTTGGTGGTTAATATAGGCAAACATATAGGCAAATAGTGGTGTTAGGTCCCATCGAAACACAGAAAAACCTGGAGCTTAAGCACCCCCTACTTCAAATGTCTAGTTGCGCCAATGCGGCCATCACTGACATGCGCTGACTGATGTAGTACGATAATTAATTTTTTTCTTCAAATTTTAGGGTTTAGTAAAATAAATTAACATGTTTTCCAATAATATTATTGTTGCATTAGTGTTAAGTCAACAAGACTCGGAATCACGTGACATCGTGTCTGACATGTGAATATCGTTATCCAGTCATAAATTAATTTCGTTGATATGGGTTTAAAGTGTTTAGACTATGGTCTATAATCATAATAATAACAACAATAATTATATAATGTACAATGTACATTTATGCGTTTATAATTATTATTATTATTATTATTGTGTATGACGTAGGTATATTTTAATATGTTGTACTATAATATTATGTTCTCAACAAATTCGTTTTATCGATAAAACTCATTTCTCACAACACACTCACCAATCACCATTATAACAATGTATATATATTATATATGATTTATAGAATTCATATAATATAACACACACACACACATACACACGCGTGGCTCAACGACCAGGACTACTGGAATGCTAAACACGAGGAAAACACGCCGTGGCACACTTTAAAAACGTACTCGTCATTGATATACTTTACGATTACTCAATGAAGCGACCGCGACGATAAAAAAATAAACTATCGTCGCACAATACGCCATATAAAACATTTATATATGCCACCAATTATATTGTGTGGGCCCCGCCCGCCCGCTTGCTCACTCGCGCTAGACGTCTTGTGGGCGGTTACGGGGTGGGAGGGGTCCGCAGAAGAGGGGAGGGCAAATTGGAGTAATTTTCGTACAAGTATTTAGGTATGCGTACGCCGTGCATATAGTAATTTATATTAATTCTGTGCGACTCGAACGTCTGGAACGTTTTTTAACGACATGCGCACTATTATATAATATTATACATATATATAATTCGTATATAATACATATTATAAATTGTAAATAGCATTTAATACCAATTATAAAACTACATAGCGCATATTTGTGATAATGTGATATTATAATACTACACTATGACGATCGAGGAAACAAAATAACATTCGCGACTACCTGAATAATAATAACAACAATAATATAGTATATAATGTGTAGTTATTGAGTAGCACTAGTATACCTATAATGTTTTAGCATTATATTATTATATTGTATTATTGAATTGGGTAGACCATTTATTGTTTAAGATAATTTTAACGCGGTATTGAAATGAATCGGCCATACGCGAATCATTTTAATTATATTGTATTACTTCAAGTCAAAACGAAAATGAAGGATAGACATATTCTGTTGTTTATATATCGTTTTTGGTGACCATCAATATTCATCCATTTATATATTGTCACTATCACTATAAATCCACTTACTCGTAAAAGGTCGCAAGTAATTTTCAAAGTTATCGCTAATATTTTAATACTGGTAATTAGCCGATTATATGGTATTTTAAATATCATATATAAGTAACATACAGATTGTGCGGTACATAATATTCTATCGAAATAATTGTTGTCGCCGTAACTGACTGCAAAAACAACTCTGGAAAAACATTCATCAAAGTATTATTACGAGTTAAAACGTTTTTAAGACTGTAGTTCCTGGTCGACAGAATTTGGTGGATGCTTCTCAAGAATTCCAAATTGGAACTATATAATTGACATGACGCATTCGGAAGTTTCTCCGTGGTGAACATTTTCGGAAATTAATTCGTTTTTAACGATCACTAACACCACTACACCTGCACAATCACCGCAGAAGACGAAGACAAGAGCTAATTTAAATTTTACACGAAACGTTTTTATTGTCTGAGTATTCGCAAATTCGTTATTCGGTTAATAACTATTATAATATAATATGCATAATAATATTCAGGCAAAAATATATTTCGTTCTTCTCCCGACAGTAATAAAAGAGCGAATATAGGGAATGATGTACTGCAGAGTATATCTTTTTATTTGAAATAATTCTTCTAAAAATAAGTAGGTAATTTTATTTCCATTATACCTATTATATATATTTATTTTATTTTTTCAACTCGAAGGTTTGTTTTTTATTGCTCTTTTTCTCCACCTTTAAAGGTTACTCGCAATTTCTCTTATGAGGTCATCCTGGTGTTCTTTTTTTCCATCATACTTTCTATAATTTTAATGCTGTGCAATTCTTCTGAGTGATTAAGTGCATGTCCAATAATTTTAAATATTCTCTTTAATGAAGGCATTAATAAAGGAACGTTCCTCTCAGACTTTTTAAAGTAACTTCCATATTCGTATTCAGCTTTTTCGAAAATCAAAATAAATATTTTCAATTTCTATGTCTCTATATAATACCTATATATAGGTGTGTTGTATATGTATAAAATGTTTTGATTTTTTTTTATCTTTAATAAATATTACAGTATTGCAGGGGAAAGAAACTTCATCAGTCCACACTAATCCAATTGCTGATGGAATATCTAAGACATTACTATATTCTTGTCGTTTATATAAAATTCACAGGTTCTAAAATCTTCAATTACACTTATAGGTACTTGATTTATAATTGTAATTTGTTGTACTAAAAGTGGAAAGTTAAAATTAATGAAAACAAATTAGTACCAATATCACGTATAACTCAAAAATGATTTCTGCCCACATCACCATTCGCAAAATAAAGCCTTCCGGCTAATTACGAATGCACCATTTTATATAAAAAATCAAATTGAAACTTTACACGTAGACTTACAAATTTAAGCAATTGTATACTCCATTCAAAATTAGATCTGCTGTACCGAGTGGCTAACTTGTGCGCAGGGCGTGGCTTCGTTCTGAAGTTTTAGCCGAAGCGGTTGACTTCGTCTGAACGTTTTGCCGCCCAGTATGGATCTCATTTTGAATAGAGTAGAGAACCATTAGAAATAGATACAAACTATTCTGTAAATATCACCTATACGCTAATTACACATCTAATTATACAGATCAAACGAATGGTTAAAAGTCTATGTAAATCGAATATCGTTAGATTAGTAGGTATACCTAATCGTTTTTCTGAGATTACCTACATTAAAAATGTTTAAAAATTAAAAACGCAAATCATAAAAGTATCATTATAATAATATTCACGAGTATTTGATTTGAAAAATGTTATTATTTTACTTTCAAAAACTATATATATTTGTAACATATGTTTTTGTAATATGTTTTTGGCTTTTTGCATTAGATACATAAATTGTTTTGACTGCGTGGCCAAATTTCGTAAAATTTTTCGTTGTAACGGTTAGTCGTTAGTAGTTATACTTATTAACAGAAATATATTAATGATTCGTAAACTTTGTTTAGATTTCGTATATTATAACATATTTCTACAAATTAATAATTATAAAAGTTATATAATCTGTAATCAATGGCAACCATTAAGATAAATTAAAAATATTCAATTTTCGTTAACCAAAGCTAAATATTCGAGTATGAGCCAATACAATAATAGGAATTGAAAAATTAAGCCATAAAAACATTTGAGTCTCGCGGAATCTATTGATAATATATTGTTTTCATTAAAAACGGTAAGTCGTATATTTGGAAGACAAAAAAAAAACATGCACTTTTATACATATAGGTTAAATAAATATTATGTAGTTTGGTAAATCGAGATATCCTGCATAATATAAATATGTCCATCAGACGGTGCCACCGCGGTACATAATTTAGCCAATGCGCAATGGTCCACCGTTGCCTCGCCAGGCGTCTGTACTTAAAATTACGGTAGTTGCGGAACTTTATAATAATTAATAATATATAAGTATCATTACGTTATATATTTAGACAGTGACCACACAAATAGAAGTAAACACAGTTAAAATTTATAATATTAAATTGTATTATACGCTGTACAATATTATTTATAATTTGTATAATTGTATCCACACGATAATAAAAACACCAAGCTAAAAACCTGAACAATTTTTCTGCTGTTTATTAGTTATGGGTTACAGCTATGTTTCGAATAATATAAATATTATCAACAGTTATAGTGCAATAGATATGGTAAAACTTACATTTGAACTAAATGACAAACCTATGCATAAAAAAAGGATTCTGAGCTTAAACGATATGTTTATTTTTAAGTATCTACATAATATATAAATATTTTTATTACTTATGTTATTATTTTATAACTTATTAGAAACCAGTTGAAGTCTAAAACCCACGAAATATTATAGGAAATACCAAATATGCGACACCAACACTTATATTATTAGTCCATATAATAAGAAATAACTACAAAATTAAATTAATGATGAATAATAAACACTTGGCGATACTCGTTAGTGATCGACAGTGTGAGCAGTGCGTGAGTCATTCGAAATACGGAAAAGTCTAAAACTGTAGTAAATGATGTTTTTTTCGGGTAAAAATATTTTCATTATCCACTACAAAATAGTTTGCGATTCTCAGTACGCCATCACTGACACTTAGACGCCGAGTACTCCGAAACACTATTCTGGCGTTCACTGACGTAATCTGACAGAAAATATAAAAAGCTAACGTTTTCTCAGAAGCCGATTTTTGAAAAGTGAAAAAAAATCATAAGCGTGAAAACTTTTAACGTTTTCCTCGTTAAAAGTCTAATGTATACATCACTGCAACAGCACAGCTCGCCAAACACAGCCATAAAATATAATGGTATCTAATATAATAAATCGGCGTCCTTGGTCAACATGCTGCAGCGACTAAAATACTATATACAGGGCGGGTATTAGTGGAAGTTTCCTTCAAAAACCGCATAAAGCATAATATATACGGGATGACGCGGAAAAACACCACGACCCTCCCCGTGTTGGTGTATATTTATTATTTACATTATATTATGACTTTATTGTGTGCACAGCGTTAAATGAGATAAGACCAAGTCGAAACACTAAGGAATATTTCATGTATATTATATAGTGTCAGTGTGATTAGATCACTAATTAGAGTAGACCTTTTAGTCGAGTTTTAATTGTCAAACTAAGTACTATGTAAGTTAAGTTATTGAGGTTATTGTGAATCATACAGTTTCTAAATTTATATTCCGTAATAACCGTTGGCCTATAAGCATTAAAATCGTTAATTATTATCAAATTTAAAAATTTGCGAATCTATTAAAATGTTAAAAATAATTTAAAAAATTTAAAGTTCATTGCGCTAATCTTAAACGCTGAAGTTCGCCTGGTCGACTTTTCAATGTGGAAGATAAAATCAGTATATTATAGTGAAAATAATATCAATTTTTTTATTTTAATTTTAACTCATTGAAAGTCCAGTGTCTGAAATTCATCTCCGGAGACTGATTATATAAGTGAGAGAATAGTTGTTGTTGTTTTTTTATTTGTCGGAATAATAATAATAATGGTAATGTGCATCGTATACATATATATATATATATATATATATATATATATTATATATATATATATAGGTGTCAAACTCGTACTCGGCTGGAATTTCGCTCGTAAATAGTATTTAAAAATACATTTCAGGCGAATCAAGGTTGTACATACATGGTACGTCACGCACTACAATGATTTATGTTGTTATTTTAAGATTTATTTAGTTCGCTCGTTGTGTGCGAATACGCGCGTTAAGAGCGTTCGCGACGTGAATAACGAAACGGAACCCTATATTGCCAATGAACTCCGATGAAATAACAACTTTTCCATTCCTTTCACCCACTAACTTGTTCAAGACAATGATCCTAGATCTTTAATATACAAGTCAACGGGTTTCGTCGTTGTGGCTTATCTCAAAGGCTACCTGCATCACCCATTGGTTGTAGATAATGTATAATAATATCATATTATTAATATGTATCCAAGTATGAAAACGAGCAAAACTCAACTCGACTGAATCATTTTTTGAAGAATCATATTTATTTTACAATGTTGTGCAAGAGCGTTTTAAATAAGTGCGTTTCCTGGACGTGTGATGGCTGGGTATGCAGTATAACTCTTAAGGACCAGTCAGACTATAATAATATAATGTGTATGAACGGGGGATAATATATATGGCAATAATATAGTAGTATACACAATACCACATTATTGTAAGAAACATATGGGCCGACGACCGGACATGCGAACAATAATAAAGTCAGATTATCGTGGTCCGTGCAGAGGGTGTGTCTGGACCGAGACCGGAATTCAGTAGAAATCACTTACACATTCGATAGTAGTCGATACGTTGCATGTTTTATGTAAATTTACGACACACTATAGGTCTCATGCATTTTAGGAACAAAATTTAAAATATATACACTAACATTTCGTGGAATGAAAGGCGACATCGCTGTAGGTACAGGCTTTAAATAATAATAATTTTATACCTAGCATAGATTATATTTTTCGAGGGGTAGAAAAGCATTCACTATATGAGTTAGGTTAGCGTTAGAAAATATTCAGGGACGACTTCTAGTAGCTTATATTTTTAAGAAATTAATAAAACAGAATTTATTGTTAGAAGTTCTACAAGTAACTACGAATTGATTCCAATGAATTTTCTATTTAATAATAAAACAAACTTTTTCAACTATAATTGAAAAATTATAATAAATTTAAAATACAACAGATTCTTTCTAATTTTACACTGACTTTAGGAGCCTAGAATACCTAGGCGTATGGTTAATCGTGTTGACCGAGTTGCTAGTTAGTCAAAATACAATTACAAATAATTGAGCAAGCACTAAACGATTAAACCATACACATATTTGTCAATAATAAATATTGCTAATAAAGTAATAAATAATAATAATAAAAAAATAAGTAGGTATCTAAATAGGTAATAATAATTCAATTATTATCCAAACCAAATATCAGATAGAAATTGAAATTAATTAGAATAAATAGTAATAAAAAAATGATACATATTTTACAACATACATTTTTACGAATTTTAAATATTGTCTCAAAAACATCATTTAAATTTACAAAATTTTTTTGATTATTTTGAAAGTTGAATACAAAATCAAATAACAATAAAATATAATATCGATATGTCATTCCCTAAAAAATATTATTCTCTATCTTTTTTGTAATGGGTGATTTTACTATAAGGTAATCTTAAAAACATAAAAAATACGATTCTGCGTAAATGCGTTTTGTCTATATGTTGCGCGTGGGCCAGAGAGAAAACAAATAGTGCGCTGACATCTTCTTAAGCTGTTTTAACTTCAATTGTGTGCTTATTTATTTTAGATATTATGTTTCACATTGAATCTCTTTTTCAATTAATAAACATAGTACCTTCACTGGGACGCCTCTACGCTCTGATTATATCTATCTATTTGTATTATTTTTATTTTTATCTTTATCTTTATTACTATCTATTTCCTCAGATTCGTTTTGAAGTAAACGAACATTTTTCCCACACATTTCAAGTTTCAAGTGGAAAAATCATTCATCAGAATTGTACTTGTCGGAAAATTTTTTGATAATAACTAATGTCACTTTGATCCGAAGGGACCCGGGAATCAATGTCGTTTTTTCCAATACGCGGACTATCAAAACTATTTACGCGCCGAGTGTCGCGCAAGATTGTTAACGAGTAAAAACAATTTTAATCGCATGCATTAAAATGTTAAATTGACGAATAATTGGATTCCCCGAAGCCGATAATTGCATAATTTTAACACATGGACAGCGGTGGCGTTGGCAATATAGGTGCGTACATCGGTGATAATATTAATATATTATATTATTATTCCATTATATTTTATTATTATTATTATTATTATAATAATATGCTTGTGCTCGCTTCTCAACTATTAAGCCTATAATTAATACAGCATAATGTCTATAATAATACTCTATATATTGTGTTACTTCTTGAACTTGTCGGTGATCACCAACAAATACCGTTACACGCGTTGTATATAATACAAAACCAATATCAGGAGAGCAAATAATAATACGTATAAAAAACAACATACCATCGAAATTCTTTCATCCAAGAAAAAAAACTGTTTAAAAAAGTCAATACGTATCATTACAATATGATTGCGAGGAGTAAAATGAAAATTCTAAGGCATACAATTGTCTCGCAGTGTATACGATAGAGATGACGGTCGACGGTACTTAAAATTTTTGTTTATTATTATTGTTGTTACCAGTAAACGGATTTCGTAGTCGGATAGTCATCGCCGGTGAACCGTGGTGTCCTGCTCAGTGGGAGGGGAAATAATAAAACTCGCGCGGGAAACCTATAATACTACGCATATATATACAAGCGGTGAGACGACGCGGAACTATCTGTACCTCGGTCACGGTTACACACGTCTCGGCGACGTTCCTCGGCCCCGGCTCGTCTACATCCCTTCACCGGGCTCAAGAGCGATCGTACCTAGGTATACTATATTGCACATATTACATAATATACGATATATATATATATATCGTGTAATATTATTGCACGAACAGTTTTGCCGCGCGTATTGATTTTTCACCGACCAAGCCGCCGCCGCCGACGGGGTGTGTCTGCGGCGGCAACATACAAAACTGACCCGGGTACGACCGCGCCCTTTTCACCCTTACCGCGTTTTGGCGGCAAACACGCGGACGAGCGTACGTTACACGGCTTGGCGCGGCGGCGGCTGCGGGCTGACAGCGCCCGACGACGTGGCGAGGGGACGACCGAGCGGAACGAACGCCGCCGGCCAGATAGAGTTCACTGAACCTTCCCCCCGGTCGTACGGCTAGGCCACGTGCAGCGACAGCAGCCGACAGCAGTGGAGGTGTCGGTGGTGGTGCCGCCACCGAGGGGGGAAGGGGCGCCGTCTGGGACGATACTATATACTATATACGGCGGCGGTTAAATACTACACTCGTCGTCGCGGGTAAACTATATTTATATATACCACCTTTCCCGTATTCATATATATGTATATATTTACCACGTGCACAGTCATTCAAAATTTCAAATTGTTGTTGTTATTATTATTATTACTAAACAGTCTTCGGTGGCGCCGCGCATCTTGTAAACGTGCGCACGCTTAAACCACCATATAACAATATAATATATTTTTTTAAATATTTTTTTAGTGCGATTAATTATAAATATATATGGACTTCAGGTATAATTTAGATTATGGATTTCATTAGAATCGTCGTCTAAAAATTACCCAAAGTAAACTAGATTTTTTTATTGTTTGATCCACCAACAGATATTGTTGAAATTACTTGCGCCAAACTCCGCAGACGAAATCATTATGATCGGAGGCTGTGCCTTTTCGCGCATTAATTTATTTTGGGATGTCTATATCGAAGCCAAACATAAATCTACATCAGGCATTTTTAGAAAAGAATTTTTCCGAGAATTATTTAATTTCGTTTCTATATTTAGATGATACTCGGCATCGTTGTATTATTATTAATATACAATAACATCTGAAAACGTTAGTATTCACTTCGAGGAAATGTTTTCATTGCAGAATTATTGAAAATTCGCATTGAAAATTATTAATACTATTTCGGTGTATTCGGCATATGAGAGTACTTCAGAAATGTCGTCAAACCCAAGTTTCAAAAACCATCAGAACCTACATTTTTGGAAATGATATACATATTTTTCTGGAATATTTTATGACAACATTTCGGAAAAAACTCAGTTTCGGAACCCACGTACTATTTATTTATACACAAAGCAAACAATTGTTATATTTTTTTTCTGTGTAGGTACTAGGTATAATAGGTATATATTATGGAAACACAATTACAGGAATCTATTTTCTCGACGAATGAAGAGGACGCTATATCCGCATGTGTTGTCTTCGCGCGTCTTACAAATCTAAAACATGTAAAAACTGTTTTGCGCGGCAAAACTCCGAGAAGGCTACAGACAAAAGTAAACAAGCAACGGCATTTCTACCACATAAAAGGAGAATTTCGACTGTGAAATATCGTTTTTTATTTTTTCGATATCAGAGTTACAAACAAAATTTGAAAAACACAAAAATAATGGATTTTAAAACAAACCGAACTTTTTTCGTATAAGTTACATCAAAACAATAAAAACGACGTTTCACAGATAATGTTCTCAACTAAATTGTATATCATTTTGGAGTCTTAGCAATCACTACAGCCACTGATGCAGGTCATATCTCGTACAAAACATGATATTGTGATCATATATAACAATGATAACACATGCTGGTGTAGCGTCATAAATGTACGTCAGTACGAGATGTGACAATAATTATTGTAATAATCTAATTAAAATGAAAACTTCCAAGCTCACCGTTTGAAAAATCAAATCGTTCAAAAGTTGGTTTAGTATACACTATACAGGTTAGGTTCCTGGTTCCTAGTTACCCTACAAAACATCTTTCCCGCGCAAATGTGTAACCATGGTGGTACAGCAGAGCAAAGATGCCCGTAAAAAAAAAATTTGCGGAAGTTATCCGGTGGTATCTGTATATTCCTTTTAAGTAAACTTCACTCGGTTGCTTCGATTGCTGTCTCTCGCGGTGATGAATTTATCTTAGAATTCGATGCGTCACTTTGTGTTCGGCTGGAACGCCATTGAAAATTCATAATATACATTCCTACTCGTAAATCGAATATCAACTTTTAGAATCCTGATCGGCCACTCCTCGGAAACGCGTCGACCGAGTTTTCGGCGAATCGTATGTATATAAATATTTGTTTTATAATGCACTGCATGCGTACATAATAGGAGAGTAAACACAAATAGGTGTATAAGAATTTGAATAAATTACTAAGAATATATTATATTAAGATTTTGACAAATTCGATTTCCCCACGCACGGTTGTTGTTTATACACATAACACACACCGTATGTTTAAATATCGCATACTAAATTATTATAATATTCGACGAAACCCAATAAACTCGACTGCTGCGAAACGCCAGTTTTCCTGTTATCCGCGAAAGAGTAAACACGCCAGCCATACCAACCACATTATGAGCTATACACAATATATCCACGAAAGCGATTGTAGGATTTCGGTTCGGTCCAACGCGCGTTATTCGATTTGTTAATAAATAAATATACGATAATAATATAATATTGTATTAGATTGGGTGTAGAAGCTATAAATGTATAATACTATATATATTATATTATCCGTGTATAACTATATAGTATATATAACACAACAGTCGTAAGTACAACACATGCTATATACCTACGCGTGGCCGTGGGAATACCTGTTTGTTTTTTTTCTCAGGGGCGGTAAAGTCGAGAGTGTATTATAGAATACGTACGTATGTACATATAGAATATGTGCACGCGTGTTTTTTACGCGATCGTAAAAAAACATGCAGTACATGTGCTAAGACGCGTTGTCTCCGATGGAGCCACTTCGTCGCATATCGATAATGTTATCGTACACGCACGTACGTGTACAGGAACACGATAATATGTACATAGGTACGCATAATAGTGGGTACGACAGACGTGTGTACCGTGTCGTGTCATCTCCACGGTGAGGTCTCTTGGTCTCTCTCCTGCTCTCTCAACTTTTCGCGGCGCAAATGTATCATCGCTAATAATATTGAGTATGAAAATGAAAACCGCACGATTTTTTTGATTTTTAGCCTAAGGTCTGAAAAGTTTGGTTAACTGCACTATTGTTTAGCCGTTAGGTGCATTGCATGAAAGTAGTTTAATAGATATTATAGTGTACAGTAAAATACTGCTGTAAAATAATAGATTTGTGAAAAGCGATTTCCATCATTTTGCTTTATTTCACAATATGAATCGCATTTCAATATGAATTTTGTTTTGAGACCTGAACTTGGTTATAAATCAAAAATAAATTATATAATATAATATCACATTGTGTATTATGCAATTTATTAAATCTATGAGAAATTATTTAATATATATATTTGGTTAAGACTTAAATGTCGAGGTGGGTTAAGCAACAACGCATACGGAGTTTTCTTCTTCGCCAAAAACTAGTTCAATACGCCGCTAATTATATATTATATTCCAAGGGGCTGAGAGGTGTGGGAGGTATAGTTGGGAACACGATAAATCGTATTTCGATTGCTGATTGTGTAGGTATTATAGACGATGATTGTTGTTAAAATGATATTATACGCACGTGTATAGTGTTATTTATTGTTGTTGTATTTTATTGCGGGCCTACCACAAAACCTGAATATAAATGTGCGCGAAACAATTGAGACGCTGCAGAGATAGAGGCTCGCTGTACCAGCCCACCACTTTTTACGCGCTGCACGTGGAAACATAATAATAAAAGTGCATCGTAAAAAATTCTGTTTTTTATTTTGTAAAAAAAAACTGTTCGACGAACCGATTGGTTGGGGGGAGGGGGAGGGGGATCGACGATTACATGCATACGTATGCACACGCGCGCGCCAGTCGATGACCGCTAAATTTTACACTCTACGAACGACCGTGTCCGACCACTAAAATAACGCTAAGTAATTACTATAATATTATATCATGTTATGTGTATGATGTATGTATACACAAGACGATAGCAACTATATTATAAATATATAAAATATGTTATTACTCGACGTATGCTAGACGGGCGATAGCCGATAGAATCAAAGTCCAAACTTGTTATCTACTTTATAGATATATAATATATGAAATGTATACCTTGAATGGCTGTATTATACGCACATCTTTTCCAACAATTAATCTATCGTTTCGGGTGACAGTTTTGAAACGCAAGTATTCTCCCGTTTGATCAACTGACTGATTATGGTTTAAATGATTATTTTATTTTCACTATTACTATTATTTTTGAAAAAGATGGAATTTATTTTAAATAATATTCGTATAATACGGTTTCCCAGACAACTTTACGCCAGTTATTATATTTTTTTATATATATTTGGACATATTGTGGTTATAATTTTATCAATATTATATTATTAATAATTATTAATAAGTACTGTATATTATGTATCATTAATTATAAAATATTTACTTACGCAATTCAATCAGACATACGCGATGCTAGTGGCTTGTGAGTTGTAGATTTTATAGGCATTTATATATTTTTGTTTTGCTGCTGCGATTCGAGTGTTTCCTGAAAATAGTTGTTAGTCAGTACATTATAGTACCTATATAACTATATATGATATTTTATATTGTATAACAATATTATCATAGTTTGCTTTACAAAGGAGTAATAATATATTTTTACAAAGCTTGTGTAATGAGCAATTATATCAATATGAAGTGTTTGGTTAGGTATGCGCATATATAGAAACCGATGATCGCATATTCATGCCCAAGATAAGTATAAAATTAAAACTATTAATCAATAAAAGTTATTTTTCTATCATGTTTATGTGTTGAAACTATTATACAATACATATTAATATACATAAATATATATTTATAGTAAGTATATTATGTGTGTTCATGACTATATTAGTAACGTGACTATACGCGTTGTGTACACTTGTGTTTCCTTAACAGAACAGTGAGTGTGACAGTGTATAAATTACTATCTAAGGGCTCCAAAAATAAAAAACCGTTACTGTTAGTTTGGCTTAGTTTCAGGTGACCTTTTATGGTATGGACTATGTACGCATGGTTAAGGAATTTTAACACAATCAAGTAGACCAGGGACGGATCTAGAGCGAAAACCTGGGGGGAGAGCGTATTCATTTGAATATACACCACACAAATATTTATCTCTTACATTATATGTTTACATTTTAAACTAAATATTATATAATTGTCTAACTCATCACTTGCGCTTATTGTTAGGTAACTTATCATTTACGAATGATGTTATGTATAGGATAAAAAAATACGAATAAATACAAAATCACCACAATTAGAAATTTAACTTATTTTGTGTATCTTTTTCTCCATTCATCTTTAATTCTATCCCAAATATATGAGATCGACCACCCTTGTCTAAAATTGTCTTACACCTCCGCAGAACTCAATCCCTCACCTTTCCTTTACTAGTCACAAGTAGTAACAACAGCTATTCTCGTGTTATTATCGATTTTGTCTATCCATCTTTTCTTCATTCTTGTCTACATTCCTCATAATGTGAACGCACCATCTCAACCAATTCTCCCAAAGTTAGTCTTGATTTTTATAAATGTCTAATATATTAAAAATGTTCAGGATTTCCGATTCAAGTGAGAGTAGATTGAAATAAGTTTAAGTTTTAAATTAATTAAAATTAAAATTATCAGAGGACGCTACACCCGCATGTCGCATGTGTTGTCTTCGTCTTACAAGTACATAATATAGCAAATATTACGCTCAGCAGATCACGTTTAGTTCCGCTAGTTTAAAATTAGAGTGAATTGACCTCTTATACAAATTAAAGGTAATATTATTTTCGAGAGCTTCTCGTGGACTTTTTATTATACTTTAATTTTAAAGCGAGTTATGTATATTTTAAAATTGTAAATTGCTTGTTTATTTTAAAATATTTATCTCGTTTTAAAATTAAAATGTAATAAAAAGCCTATATTACTTAATTATATTATATAGATTAAAATATATAGTTACTTATTGTTTTATTTTTTTTAAACTATTGATTTATTATGTTTAAGTAATTATGTTTTTACCATAATTATCAAATCATCCCTGAAAATAATGTAATATAAGCATGTTTAATAAATAAGTATGTTTACCCATCATTAAAAAAAAAAAATTCTACCAATCTTATTTATAAATATAAATACTATACATTATAGTACAAGTTATTATAGTTTATACTTTATATTAGATCGTATAGTTACTTAGGTTTAGGGTGTTTTGATATAGTATAATAACTAGTAAGCCAGTGAATGAAAACTGTTCGGAACTCAATAATCTTAAACAACAACTTGGACAACTTATGTACATCTAATCTCATGACTCATTGACACAACATTTTTAAACAAATACAAATATTTCTTGTTTTTGAAATCGTACTGCTGTTCAGTGATAATAACACGCAACGACTGACCCACTCGTAATCGATCTATTGAAGAATCGATATTAAACTTAAAATAATAACAATAATATTATATTATAGTATAAATAATATGGTGGGACGAGATCGGCAGTCAACGATTGTGTGCTAACATGGAACGTGAAGTCATTCGTACGGACTACGGGAGAGCCGATGAAGTCATTCTTTGACGAGTATTTTGAAAAATGTATGTTTTAGTCGTTACAGAAAAACGCATTATGTTTATGTTTGTTTTAGTAATAATTTACGTCTACTGTCTACATATTATTATACAACCCAATAAATAATATAATGACACAATAATATGAAAATTAAACCAAGCGCTATTCACACCATGCATGCAGCGTTTTTAGTATATCCGACCTATAAGATGTCGTGTCAAGTACATGGGTACTTACGAAACAAATTAACCTACTCACTTATATGCCAGACTGGGGCAGTAAAGACTAAGATATTTCTGTTCACAGGTATTTCAGATTTTGGTGCCATATACACACATTATAGATGAATACCTAAGTAACACAAATTTTTAAATATTTTAAACATTTCTTTGCATTTTTGTTATAATTACTAGGTAGGTATTTAAAATAAATTGTAATTTTTTCTGTCATTGTATTTTTTTTTCTATTTGTTTATTGTACAATAAGCGATGGGAGCCATGGGGGAAGCAATGCCAACAGCAGTCCCCTCCCTGGTTCTCGATAACACGAAAAAAAAGGTATTTAAAATAATGAACGACAGTTTTTATAAGTAACGATGAAGGAAAACTTTAAAAAATATATATAGTGGATTAATTAATTAATCGATGAACTATTTTAAGTTTCTAAAGTAGTTATTAAAATAGGCATGACTTTTACAAAGATTCAAAATAAAGATAATAATAATATTATGTCAGAGGAAAGTGTTTATAATCGAAAAATATTTGCATACATTTTAACTTCAAAGTTTAGTATGGGGAATAAACAAATATTCTGTAAAAGACGATGTATAAAATTATTGTTTACTTTTAGAAGTCTCAAAACAGATCACTACTAAATCAAAACAATCCTATTTATTACAGACATGCAAATAGACGCAATAAGACTTGTTATACTAAAAAATTCCACCGTTCCCACTTAAACATGATGTGTTTTCCATTATAAATTGTACGAAGAATATGATCGATACCTTTATTTGAGTGTACCACTAGCTGGTGCAAAATACTTGTAAATAGTAGAAATATAATACCTATACAGACAAATAGTAAATGAAGCAATACTTTGGAATATCAAATTTTGACTAAATTATTACTGTTAAAAAATACAAATGATAAAAAAAAAACTTTTTTGGAATTTCACATATTAGTATAAAGTACCTACATTACTACTAGTAAAATATTATTACTATCAAGTATTACACGTGATATACATATATTACACCGCAAGATATGTGATTTATTTTATGACGATTTATTAAAAACTTGACGTGTATATACAGGGGTTAGGTACAATTTTGACAATTTCATTCATGGAAGTAGTTATTGATAAAAAAAAAAATCAAATCGTTCGTGATGTTTGACATTTGGCTCGAAACTAGGTACCACCTAGTCTATATAATATTGTACATGGAATAACAATAAATACGATTCCCGTAATATCAATTAATGTCGAGTTATGCAAAAATTGTTTTCGGAATACGCACACACTATTATCGTTCGTTTACTACAATCATAAATTATTCGCAATAACTCTGTTAAATAATACTCTTAATTACCTGAAGCCCTGGACGCAACTACGCAAGTCAGACGGTGCCGTACCTGAACACTGTAGTACGGTCAAAGTACTAATCGATTCTTATCGATTAATAGTGTGAATAACATTAAGTACCTATATTATATTATTAATTATTATATAGGTCCTACTAATAAAACACTGTTCATATTAAAATATTGAAATATATATTATAATATAGCAGGTTGCAGGTTAAACATATTCTACAAATAAAACGATATCACGAGTGTGTAAAATATCATACTATAGGCTCTGACATTATTTAATTATTATAATAATAATATAATATTTTTATTTATCATAATAACTACGCCGGCACAATAGAAACTAATCGAGAATTTTGATTTATCGGAATAAAATATGAAAACGTAATGAAGTATAAATATTGGTAATAAACTCTATATTGTGGTGTTTCTTAATTTCAATGAATAATTAAATAATCGTAAGCATAATGCATAAATAATAAAACATCAATAAATAATAATATTACTGTGTAGTGTGTCTGAATGGTACAGTGATACACTGATAAAGTGATAATATTCACAACATATTTGTAGCCGTATTTAGGTATAGTATTTTTTTTTATATACAATCTATAAATGTGCTTTTTTACAACAAGTACAGGTGAAGTGGGAGTTGTTGGGTTGGAGGCTTGATGGAAGAATCCACCCAGTGATAGAACTTCATAATTGTTAGCAATTTAATCGTTTAGTATGTCCTGGAACCATTTAGATATAACCATTTAGATATAACAATTTAAAAATAAAAATTGTAAATTTTATGGTTTGTCTACAATGTCACATTTAATTTTTAAGAATCACAATACCTATATAATATGTAAAATTCAATGACGGTCGTTATAACCTACGATTCTAAGGCCTTATTTTTTAAATAAAAAATATATCCTATACATATATTGTATATACTATATTAATTAAGTATGTACTCCAGGTAATAATAATAATAATAATAATAACGATAATTAGAATAGAGGAGGACGGAGCAAAACGAGGAAGTGAACAGGTGGAAAGGTGTTGCTGTATTGGGTTCAACGGCACGGCGACAAGGCTATATATTATTTTTTGATTTCAAGATTTTGAATTTGTGTGTGTGTGGTTCAACTATGCTCTATATCTATACAATATAATTTGTATATTATATACATTTTATATTTATTAATTTATTATATATAATATACGCCATATACGTCCGTCATTAATGTGTTACTATTATTATTCAACTACTTGCGATTTCGCAAACATATTTTCAAAAACACATTTTATAGGAAAATAATTATGATTCGTAGAGGTCTAACAGGAAAAGGTAACGATCCTGGCGACTATTGTCTGCCCGGGCTAAAAATATTGTTATGTTGTCAATAGATCATGTGTTTGTTTTGTTGGTCGACAAAACAAAACAGTCGTCGATCGTTGTTGTTGTTGTTCAGACGTATTGGTTTACAACAATGCTATAATATAGCAGTACCTGCAGTAGTATATTATAGTACGCGTACTATCGTTAAACCATCATATTTTTTCTAAATTCTAAATGTTTTTTTCCGAACTGGCACAGTTGTTTTATTATTTCGAAGTTTGGCCTGTTAAAAATGTAATACGTAAATGCAGATGAAATACGATAGAAGTCGGACCTATTCTCCCCATGGCGATCGTTTGAGCTTGTAGTTAGAAAACGATAATTAATGAACTAATTTCGTCGACGGTATTTTTTGGGGCGAGTTCGTTTTCGACCAAAATCGTACCTTTCCCTTTTCGGCCAATTCACTTTTCGACCAAAATAAAAATGTATACCTATATAATAAATTTAAAATAATAATATACAATTTTTATCAATAATTAAGAATTATAATATTAATATAAAATCTATGTTAATATATAGGTATTTTTAGATTTTAAATAATTCTCTATATTTCATTTTATAACATTTATGCAACTTAAAATTTTAATAATTTTCTGTAAGTATAACATAAAGTATATAATATTAATTAGTATTACTAATATTTGTCATTATTCTACAACAATTATATACCTATTAGCTTATATTTTTTATGTATATTAAAATTATACACATTATTGACAAAAATTGTATATTATTATTTTATTTTTTGATATAATATTACACATATTGTGACATATTTACACAAAAAATAATATTAATGTATAGATATTCTTATATTTTAAATAATTTTCTACATTTTAATTTAAATTGATTATATACATTTTTGTTTTGGCCGAAAAGTGAATTGGCTGAAAAGGGAAAGGTATATTTTTGGTCGAAAACGGCCATGCCCGTTTTTTGTTGTAGTCATAAAATAAGACCGACGATGGTATTTACTAGGCATAATGGTCAGTCTTCTCGACCACTCAAACTGATAAAGCTACATCTATAATTATTGCACCATCGTTCTAAATGTCTACAAATTTAGGCCATAAATGAATCATAAATCCAATTGATTGATAAAATGTGACATTTTAAACTGCAGGCACCCTTTGAACTTGAACAAACTTAATATCGAACCGAAATCTCCATCAATCAACTTGATTAAACCTATTTAGCGTCGGACATCATACTTCTTTGCGTTTAAAAGTGTTTTTTGGTTTATTATATCTATAATAAAGTGTTGATGCTTTGTATGTAATAGCAATTATTAGCTGTATCTATAATGATAAATTCGATGATCGCCTGAATATATTTTTATAATTAATAGTGTTTGTATGTTTTTTGATGATGGTACTGATATTGTAAATCAATAATCGTACTACTTAGATAGTCTGATTTTAGTACACTGATTAACGTGACCAAACAAAATATTTTTATCCTAGTCCTCATTATTTTATGGGGATGGGAAATGTCGTTTTTATGACGGTCGCAATTCAATATTCATACACTATACTTGTAGCTTAATTGCTTAATATAAAGAGGCACAATTCATGTGTAGACGCGACTGCTGATGATGAGGTTATTATATTCCTATTATATTATAGTATAGTATAGATTATTATATCCAATGCTCGGAATAGTCGGAATGTAGATGAACGATGAATGATGACATTTTAAATTGTCGGATCAGATACAGTTAGTTAATATATAAGTACTTATAAGTTATATTACGACGTGTAATGTGTAATAGGTATCCGGGTTTTCTTGCATGTTCAAGTTTTCAATACTATTTTTTTAGAGTAAATTGTATGGTATTTCTAACACATTTGTATCCCAAACGCCCAGATACATGAATGTTAATTTATATTAAGTTTTTCATTTTTCATTTTATATGTTATCAAGTTTATTTAAATGTTACCTAATTTCTTTGAAATGTTATTTTATCTTTTATTGTATAGGTATATTAATATTTCTCAATCAACTAACATCTGAACTAGACTGAACATCATTAATAGGCACATATATAATACTTTAATAAGTACTTATGAATGGCTATATTATACATTCATAAAATAATGACAGTCCATCTATTAGTTACACAAGATAACATTTCTTATTCATATTATTATTAATTATTTTAAACTTGAATCTCCTGATAATTTGCTCTTATATAACATATAATTACTCTTTCATTACATAATTTATAATTGTACCTAATATTATATTATATAGTGTCTGTATGTATTTTTATTGACATTTTATGATTATTTTCATATTTTATTGTTATCTTAATTGATATTTATTTTTAATTGTCGATACATAATATAGGATACTATGATATATATAAATATATATATATACTTAATAAATATTAAATCACCCGAAGTCTGTCTAGTATACTCTATACACATGAATAGTCTTCTTGAGTATATTTTTTGAAAACTGTGCAAACAGTATACAATTTAAAGAATACTTCATGATTCATAAGTAATAATAAATTAAATGTTTATAGTAACCTTCAGAAATAATCGCTAGTTCGTAGTTAATAAATTACCCTGTGAGTATACGTTATACGTATTTTCCAATACTATTAGATCATTTATTATTGAATGCGCGTTTTAAGTGGCTCGTTAAAAACTTGCTGTTGCATAAACAAATATAAAAACAAAATAAATCAATAATTGAAGTGCGCGTTTAAAGCTGCAAAATTTTTGCTGACTTAAAAATGTAAAAATTCGTTAAGGGCTCTTCTACGAACACATATTATAATAATATAAACTTCAAAAAAAAAAACGCCGCCATCATACATCGTTAACACTCTTCATCGGCGATCAAAGTGCAGGTGCGTTTGTATTTTTTCTCAATTTTTGTACTTGCTTTTATTCGTTTTATGTTTTCGTTAAATGTCTAGGATTATTACGAAACAATCTACTCTGCATTCGACGTGCGTGGGGTGTGAAGGGTGTCAAATAATTCAGTTTTAAATAAAATGTTTAGGATTTTTAAAGATGACTTGCATAACGATCGATAAAAGGTACCTATTTGTTTTTTTATGCGTTCTTCGATAGCATAAGAGTAGTAGACAGTAATATATATAGATATATATTTAAAATTATAACACACTATAATAAAACTCATACGTCTTTAGGTGGACGTAACCGATGCGTAAACGCCGTAAGCCCGTAAACGAACAAATAGGTATACGATAAAAAAATTAAAGCGCGCGCGCACACACAAAAATATAATAATATAAGTATAGAACGCTTGCGCGTGTCGTATAAATGTGGCTGTAATATGTCGCAATGCATATCATGCATACAATACGTAATATATTATAATATAATATTATTAGGTGTATTACGCGTTCGGTCACCGTTTGTAATGGCACAGTAAAAAATTGTGTGTTTTTATTTTATCACGTACGTCGGCTCGATGCATTTTCGGCGAGTCGACGTGCCCCTGCCCCACCCGGCAGGTATGACTCGCGAAGATCGAATTATTAAAAAAAAATTATTGGTAATCGCTAAACTTGCTAGTCGACTGCAGAAGTCAACAGGCGGAAAATCGAAACAAATTTTTTGGAAACCCGTGTGGGCCGCATTTCGCTATATTAATATACAAACACTTATTTATTCACCTCGGCGTATTCCAAATACGCGTCATTGTTATTGTTATTATGTTTTTCGAGTTTTCGTCCCGCGTGCGGCGCCGGTCGAATAATAACATTTTCTCGGTATTTTAATAATGGCACGGGTAATTCGTTTTTGCAGTTTTCACTTAAACTGCTGCTGTAGTGCGGTATCACACTCTCAAAATGATTATTATTTTCTGTTTTTCTGTTGTATTATAATATATCATACTTGTATATCGTACCAACGGAAATATCACTGAGAAAAGATGTTTCACATCAAAAAAATAGTTGCTTCATTTAACATAATGAGGTGACTTAATGATGATAATATGATATAGGAAGACATTTTGTGGTTGTTTTTTTATTTCGTTCTTTTCGCATACCATGCAGCATTTTTCTGCGAAACATAAATTAAACGTACTTACGCCGCCACTTACATGAAATGGACGAATGATTTTTATTTTTTTTATGTATTTCAAGGATACACATTGCTATTGTAAAAGATGCTCGAAAAAAATTATATACTGACAATAAAAGTCATCATTGACTTCAACGGACTTTAATTATGATGCCATAGTTCGTGGGCGGTGAAGTGTTCGCTGCAAACCGGGTTTACCAAGAAAAACGGTTTTAAAAACGCAAAAGCGGGGTCAATGACGCCGTCGCCGCCATGACTGTAATGAGTTTTTTTCACTTCATATTTAACTTAAATAAAATGTCTACTAAAATAATAAACTAGTTTTCTTCGAAAGCCATCTGCTGTGTCGTGACAACGCCATACCTAATAATAATATTATAAAGGAATCAAATGTATTATGTGGTAGGTATTTACTCGCCTGTTGCTCTGTAATTGTGGAATCGATGGCCGCCATCATTTAAATGAGTATACACACACACACACATACACAATACACTATAATACATGTATGACATTTATATCTAATATTATATTATATTAAGAAATCGTCAGAAGATTCACTTTGGCAATATAGATAACGATAGTGTAGGACATGTTGTAGTTTAAATTCGCAATTTTGTAAAAAAGAAAAACATTTAAATTATATTGTGTAATAGATGGGTACCTACGTTGAACCACCTTTTTATTTTAGTCAGTAAATATAATACGATCCATCTCCCCCGTCCAGGTTAAATCCTTGCGGATTATAAGGCGCGGTGACATCTGCGGTTCACAAATCACTTCTTAACATTTGGTCGACAAAAAAAAAAATATTATTTTAAAAAGTAATCCTATACTGTTACACGAGGGAAGCCGCGGGGTTACAAAAATCGGTTTTCCTGCGCAACGCGAGGGATGCACAGAATCAGCATGTCTCCCTTGAAATAAAGTATAGTTTTTATTTAATTAATTAACATTCTATAACTTGCCAAATTCTAATAAGTTTAAGATTTACAATAAATACAATGAATAAATAAATATTTTCTTTGATAATGATCTGGATAGTCTCCTGCAGGAAGATATCTTGAGTTAGGCGTATTGTTAGCCTGGGCTTAAAATAAAATTTTTTTTCGCCGATTTTACAATGAAAACCTGCTTTGGTTTCATTCAGGTAATCAGCTGAAGTTAAAGTTTTCGTAATTTATACATGTGATAGTAAGGACAATTTCATTTCATGTGCAGTTGTTATTTTAGCATTGACCGAGGGACTTAGAGTGATCAACTTAAGAATCACCTTTTTTACAAAATATATATTTTTTTTTCGTTGAAGATTAAATACACATTATACTGCACATGTAAATTTTAGTAGTCGTCTAATTATTGCCGTATAATGTAAATAGTATATAAAGCATTTAATTGAATTAATTCTGTATGAAAAGAAATGATCTGAGTGAACATGTATTGTTAATCACTCTGTACACATATATTACAGTGAATATGTTTTAAAATTCTGAGTCTCCATAAAACCAGCGTGTCTCAAATGTCCATAATATTATGGTACATTGGTATATATTGAATATATAGGCACACGTCCCGTGTCGGTGTCTGGCGATGATAATAACGACTTCAGTGCTATACATAATATAATATATGTAATGACGTGTAAAACGCGAAAAATCATAATAACATATTGCACATAATATATCGTTTTATTACTTTTATTGGTAGGACTCGGGGAACTTTCACCCGCCATTATTACGTTCTAACTGTATTTCGTCGCTGTTGAAATACTCGGAAACTGTCAATGATTTCTTCTTATTTTCCTTCATATTATTCTCTCCAAACTATTTGGGGTCGGCAACCTTGGTCCTATTGGTTATCAATTTCAACTTAATACGGTTCTTAGCATCCTCCTCATAAACACCAGTCATTCTCATATCGCACTTTATAACTTCAAAGTTCAAACCATCTCTTTTTTGATCTTTTTCTTCATCTTTTTCTATCGCATAAAACACCTGATGCTTCTCTCCACTCATCCATCCACACTTAATCCTATGCTTAATATCTTCGTCAAAACCACCATTCTTTTGTAATACGGATTCTAAGTACTTGAAACTATCAACTTCGTCCACTACCTCGCGCCCACAATATTCACTACATGCCTATTTCTGAGACTAAATCCATACTCTCAATGTACTCTATCGTAACTAGGGGAACTATAAATGATTTAATTTTTAATATCTGTCGACGAGCAAATCGGTAACAATATTGTCGATATGCCACTCGTAAATTCGACGAAAAACAAATGATACACTGGTGCAGAAGCTGCAGATTAAAGAAATAAAACCTCTAAGCCTAAACTGATAATAATAAATTACTATAAAATAAATAGCCTCCAATAATAATTCTGTTTAAGACGCATTGTTAGAAGTAACTCTTTCTTATTATAAATGATTTAATAATCTCTATGGAATTTTTAGGTTTGGTTTAACTGTCAGGACAATATTATTATTGGACTTTGCGTGTGTTATTAAAAAGCAGAAAATCTACATGGGACTTAGTACTTGTGGTTAAATTAGCGGGGAAGAAAATATAAACACGTCTACATCCAAAAGTTTAAGTTCATCCTCACAATTTTAATGTATTTTAGAAATTTTTACATAGTTTTATATTTAATACGCTTCGCGTTAAATATAAAAATACACATGACATGTTTTCAAAAATTTGTTTTGTAGAGGAAAATTATCAAGTTTTTGTTTAATACTCATACTGAACTAATTTTAATCTACAACACGTCAACACCTCGCGCATGGTCATAATAATAATTATATCGATTAATATTATTGTACTTACGGAATTTTCTAATCTATATTTTATTGCAGCTAACGGCTATAGGTATTACCTATACCTACGTAAGTATGAATGTTATTTGAATTGTCGCCATAGTTTATACATTTGTTTCGAAATGTTAATATTTTACGTACATAACCGTAAGTCTGTAAATATTCTGGCAAAAACAATAGTCCACTTCCACATTGTAGTCTACAGTTTACACAATATGCATGTTTTTTTTATAGTTAGTTATATAGGTAAAACAGTAAAAGTTTCAATTCTTTTTAATTCTTTTGTATTTACGATAGGCATTAGTATTTGTTTTTTCTTTAACCTAATTATATTGTTCTCATTTTTTTAAACTATATAGGTTGTTGTTTTAAATTATAGGTAAAGTATACCTACACTTAACCGTAAATACATCAAACGACCGGCGTCATTCGTCACTGCGTTATAATGTATATGCATGGTACTTATATTGTAAACGATACATAACTGTCTGCTCACATCGTAAACTGCAGCATAACCGTTTAATTGCCATCGAATGCGTACACTGTGTACTCATATAAAATATTATGTATAATATTATTGTAAACAGCGTAATGACGTTTTGAAGGAAACAGGCGCACCAGGCGTCTACCTTCAATGATATGCTGCAAGTTGTGAACGCGTGTGAAAAACAAGTGCATGCGAAATATTATTGTTTGCATCCTTATGCGCGCATATAATTATGTTGTATAAATACAAAATACTAATGGGGAGGCCGTTATAAAAGTAATTACTGATCGAATTAAAAACGAAAATTACATATAATACGGACAGCTGTTTTGTGTGGTCGGCGTTCGTTTACGCGCAATATTTTAATACGATTCAAGGTAAAAAAAAAAAAAGGAGTGAAAAAAGCGCGTTTATCTACGGCCATCATGTGGATAGTTACGTGTTTTTTAATTATATACCTAGGTAACACCTAGTGGCGTAGTGCGCTTCAAACGAAAGTGTTCGTCTGGTTTATTCATCGTGTCTGAAAAATAACAATAATATAAACTCACGCGTCCGATAGACATAAGTATGTCAATAAATTATTATAGCAATCATTTTTGTTATCATTTGTCACGCGATTTTTCCGAAACGCGTTATGTACCGCATATTTGATCGAGTATCGATTATCGCTATAAACACAATCTATAGTGTTAGTCTTATATAGTACCCATGTTTGACTATGTATACGTATTCGTTGTGCATCTTATCTGTTTGCGGTAATGCCAAATTCAAAGCTGTTTGTATAGTATACATAAATACAGAGTAAACCATATTATTATATCACGCGACAACACATACTCGTTGAGATTTAAACATAAGTTCGACCAGTGAAGTATTTGTTTAATCCAATTTAAAAAAAAGTGTATATATATATATATATATATATACATGACTTCCAAGTTCCAACAGCGACAGTCAGACTATATTATATAGTATAAGTAATAATTTAAACAATTTCGATAAACATTCACGTATCTTCGTATCTACGTACGATTGATGTGCGCGGAATGATGACATTTGTGATGAAACACATAATTACAAGACATACTGAATATTATATACCTATAAAATAATAATGTACGTGTATCCTTCGGTGCGAATGACGTCACGGTCAGGCAAGTTTAAAATGTACTTATCATTGTGTGTGTGTCGTATCTATGTATCTGTATGACAGTGTGTTTATTAATTATAAATTATACGTCAATAATAATATAGAGGCATAGTATAAAATATAACTGCACTGTTTATTTACCGTTTTTGACACGCAGAACAAAAAAAAAAAATTGGGTAAATCGTGGATATCGCTTTGCTGTACAGTAGGTTACAAGTGGGTTACTGTAATGGATGGAATTAAATTTGAATCCAAGATGATATTATATCATTATAATATACGAAAAACGATTCTGAACGAAGACGGTTTATCTGTCTAGGATATAGTATAGTTTATTATTACTTGTTAAAATATTTGACTTTTCGGTAGACATTATTTCTATTTTTTTTTTTGTCGTTTAATTAATTTCAAACGCCCATAAAATTTAATTTAAATTTCTGGTGGATTTTTTTTTTTTTTGACAAGGATTGCCAAACTTGAGAGAAATCTTGTATTAAATTTTCAAATCTTAGATTTAAAAAGAAATTTTTTTATGAATTTCTAGCTTAAAATAATTTGCGAATTTTCGTGATTTTTACGTATTTTGCCAAAATTCAAACTTTGAATGCTTATAAAAAAAATTGTGACAGTATTTCTTTTATTTTAAAATTTCAAGCTTTTCTACCCAACAAATACATTTTTATCGATATTAATTTTTAAAAAAACTAATAAGGATCGAAAATTGCATATGGCTATAAGTATATATATATATAGTTCAACTTAATTAGAATTTTTCGAAAATTGCATGGTGGATAGAATTAAAGATAAACATTCGGACATTCGGTAAAAATTTCATGTATCTATGGTCATATTTTGTTTTAAAGTTACATCAAAAACCAAAATCGATTTTGTCGATAATTGATTGTGTATAAAAATTCCCATTTTTTCCTTAATTTTTCGTTTGTTTATCCCAATTATTAAGAAAAAAAAAGTCGAAAATCGAAGCACTTTTATTGCCCCAAAACGTGATGACAGACACAAAAAAAACACACACATCATTGTAAAATCAATACATTCCTCGCTCCGCTCTGAATCTAAAAAAATCATATTATTATTATTGTTATTATGTGTACGCATAACAAAACTAGGCCTCTTACTCCTTGCAGCGTATATGTACCTAATATTATAAGTATAATACATGTACACTGCCGCAAAATACGCGAATCTTTGTACAATATACGAACACGATACTTAATATTCTAGGGCCGAAAAGGCTATTATCGACTTTGATTGATGGTTGTCAGCGTTGCAGACGATGATGACGGAAAGTTTCATACTTATTTATCTTTTTCGTATATAACACACGCGCGTCTATACTATTATGCACATCGTCGTTGTGCAGGAAGACGAAATAAACGATACAACACATGCAAACGCCATTATTATTGCAGCATATAAAATATATCTGGGTAGGCACACTATACACACTCATAATACAATAATATAATATGATACATGATAAAATGTACGCACGTGGAAATTAAATCGCGAGAAACGTTTTAAACTCGTTTGCAGATTAATAACATATAATATTATTATATACATGGTACAGTACACCGCTTAGACGCCACCTTCTTTGTATTATATTATATACTTACATCACTTATTCCGATTACAATAGTAACGCGTAAACTATATTATTATACCTACTATACATACACGAGTTTCGGTAATTCGATCCGTCTTAAAATCCACCGATTTGCAGGCCTAGTTCACGACTCAGCGTGCGTGTGTTTTGTATTAATAAGTATACTGTTTTTATACGTTTATATACGTGCAATTTAATATTATATTATCATAATGTCTGTCCGGTTTTCATATACATGTGTACTTCTAAACGTCTAATGTTTATCTGGTGGCGTTAATATTTTTTGTTGTTACACCATAATAACATATATATTGTATTATTTGCAGAGCCACTGCCGACCGTATAGTCGGCAAATTATCAGATGCCTCGCCGTCAATAAATTTTAATTTATTATATGGTAGTCATCTAAATGCTTTGCAGGTGGACTGCAGTTCGTCGCCAAATGTGAAACACCATATCATATTTTACATCACAAAAATAACGTTTGTATTGATATTTACCCATGTAGGTACTTACCTTGACAAAAACATAAAATGAAACTTACTATTATATAGGTGTACGTATACCTGCAATATTATTAGTATACCTATAATATGTAATATGTTATGTATGTAGAACACCGTCGTCATCGCCACCGTATACGACGCATATCGTGCGTAATTGTTTGGGAAAGTAAATTCTTTAGAAATAATACAATATTCGTCCTTAACCACGACACGGTTTTTAGAAATAGTGTACGTCAATATATACCATTATACTATTTATTCGCGTTGCCAAGTTCAATACAAGTATAGATATTACATCGTACACGCGTGTATAGGTATAAGTAATCACGGTTGTATTAAATTTAATACTGTTATTGCGACAACTGACGTGCTCGTTGAAATGCGTGTATTGTTCAATTAAATGACGCTATATATATATATATATATTATAATATGTTGTTATTGCGTTTGACGTCGGGCATGTTTGTGTAAAATATAAGTCCTTTGGATGTTTACAAAATTACGTTTGTTTTTCAAATAAATGTATAATATATATTTATATTCTGTATGAATTGTACCAAAGTTCTCGACTTTATAATTTCAAAGAAATATAATATGTTCGCCATTCAGGAAGTAGAGAATTTAGAAAAGCAATTTTTCTTTGGTTGGGACAGTGTGAACCTATTTAGACCTAATGTTACATATTATGCATTTCTAACTCAATCATTAATTTCTGACAGGCCATAAGGTTGTTGGAATAATATTTTATTATTATCACTTCTTGCTTATATATAAGGTTAGTTAAGTTACTCGATGAAATAATTATTTAATTATTCGTGATTGATTAAATAAAAGAAAACTTAATTAGGGCTGATGATGATTTGAGAATAAAACGATTTTTTTCAACGTATTTGATATAATTATTAAATATATATAAGAAATAGGGGTCATAATATTAAAATAACATAATATTGGTGTAATACTGCGCATAGTATTTTTAATGCATTTGTTACATATATACATTTTGGATATGCTCGTGGAACAAAAAATTATTTATTATAATATAATACTTACTGAATTCCGTGCATTTCCAATAATATGCACTTATTGCACCTAATACCGTATTAGACAAGTACCTACACCGCGGGGTGGATGTTTTATTCAAAACTTTTCAAATTTATTATCTTTTCAAATCGATTGGTTGGATGCTACCAAACGACACATCACACAATATAGCTCCAAAACACTCATTCTTCGAATCGTCGTCGTAGCGTCGTCCTATAATACGGTTCAGTCGTCACGATTATATTATACTCGTATAGAGGATTATCAAGGTATACACGGTATATACCAGTAGGATATTTTCGTAGACATTTCATACAAACGTAGCATTGACCACAACAACAACAACAACAACAACAACAACAACAACAACAATACAACACCTTAATCAGTTGACGGGCATATTATTATACACACCGTTTCGAATGTATTATTTATTTAACGTGTTCACTAGCTGTATACACACCAATCGACGTGAAACTAATAATACGTATAATCCGCGTTACTCGTCTACCTGCGATTTACTTTAATATCAATAATGTGAAAATATAATATATATTTTTATATATGTTTATCATACATATTATATTGTATGTTATTATAATACTATTTAATATAAATTTTAACATAATATGTACATGCTGCACTCGGTGCACTGCAGCTCTATACAGATCGCTATATGGAGGTACGGGCACTATTATGGGTTCTCGGGATCTATGCGCGTCAACACAGCCTGCCGGGCAGTAAAAACATCGAAGAAGATCGAGGCCACGACGTTATCATCTATCATGTACGGTACTACGATTGGAAATGATTTAAGAAAAACCTCATGTATATCGTTAACGGATTTCGCGTGGATGTAGTATACATTTATTATAACATACACCATTTTATACCGCACGCGTTTGTTAATATCATTATATTAATACGCTTCTTCCGGACCGCCTGCGTCGCGTCCTTTTACGTCATATACCTTCTAGCTCGTATAATAATAATATATAATATAATGGCACACAAACACACACGCGCGCACGAGCGCTCACTCAAATACAATAAAACCGCCGTCGGCGGGCGAAAACGTGTACTACGCGGCGTATGTAATAAAATAATACGCCGCCGACGACGACGACGTTAATGAGCTATATACGGCAATGGTTAATGAAAATGCCTCGTCGTCGCACATGACCCAGATTTTGAGCTCGGTGAAAACGCATAATATACGTCGTATATATATATATATATATATTATATTGTACACTTATGGTTAGAAAGTGATTATATGAGATATACTTACTACGTCGCGCGAATTGTTAGACGGCGGCCACGGTGCAGGTGGCTGTCTAAATATGTATATTATATATATTCTTATACTCCGCAGTTATGTCGCTGCATGTGTTTACTGGAGCTGGTATCGATTTTTTTTTATTGCACAAAATAAAATATTTATCCTGAAAACCTACGCCCACCCTTGCATGTGAACGATGATATCCTCCAGCGCCATTAAATCGACAAAATATCATTAGCGGTTTTGCCCCTTACCGAAACCACCCCGCCATCTCTGGTCAAAGTTCGATCGTACGTAATGTAGGTACATTATATTATGTTATTGGCTGTTGCAATGCTGTACGATGACTATATAGAGTAATGTGCTAGTATAATATATAAACCATCGCCAACGAAATGCTAAAATAGGGTAAAGAAGACTTATGACCCGCAGCGGTTACAATACATAAGATATTATTATGCTGCATAAATATGCTCACCATAAATAAAGGACGTTTTACTACCCCGCGTAGCTTCCACTGGCATAACGCGGTCCACATGCAGTGTTGAATCCAGGTATACTTCAGGGGGGACGTTCACCCCCCTGACAAATACAACTTTCTGACTTTCAACAAAATGTATTTATTTATTAAATGCACAATACTGATTTAAATATAAATAATTAATAGGTTTCTAATTTATTTTGTAATTTTTCAATATTTATAATTTCTGAATTGTAATAAATAATAATAAATAATAATAAATAATAATACAATTTATAATATGTGACGACATTAGATTAACCTTAGATTGATTTAAAAATTTAAAAATTAATAATTTGTTTTATAACTTTTTAAATATTTATAATTTCTGAATTGCAATAAATAATAATAATAGGTAATACGATTTATAATGTGACAACCTTAGATTGATTTAAAAATAAAAAATAAATAATTTTTTTGTAGTTTTATATAAATTTGAAATGTCTAAATTATAAATTGTAATAAGAATAACTACCTATTAATAGATATAATTCATAATACTAAAATGACATATCACCATTCACCACTGAAAAAAATTGTGAGCCCCCCCACAGAAAAATTGTCTGGATTCAACACTGTCCAAATGCACATGAGAATAAATTATTGATAATCATACTGCAGCATCAGATGTTGTAAAAATATCTCATCGGTAAAATGAGTTACTTTTCTACACCCTGCTGCAATTATTATAATATAATATAATATCCTATAAATTATACTCGACAATATTATGTAGATTGTACTTCTGCTGTGCCGATTGAAGTGAATACACTTTTAGCGTCTGATTTGAATATTTTACGGAAATACTCGTCAATCCATTAAATAATATAAGAAAGTTTGGAAAGCTGTATACCTATTTTAAAAGCCTAATATATTATAGATTGTGAGAATTGAAATTCCGTTACCATAAAGTTGCGTATGTGTCTATATTTATATGCACTAAACAAAATTCGTTTTTGCAGTACATAATTATGAAGTTTGCAAGTATTAACTAGCGATATTATTTATATTATTTCGATTAATAACAAATCACTATATTTGTTTTTTTTTCGATCTGGTATCAGAAACATAATATTTGATAAATATTTATAGATTTTATATTTTTAAATCGTGTAAAACTTAAAGAAGGCTGACGTACAGGGCAAAAAACATAACAATACCTATATTATGTTTAAAATCATTTGAAATAAAATGGGCAAATTATTCCTTCCTTTACGAGCTAATGTGCTTCATTAAAATGTATACAATACAATAAATAGGCCCTGATTTGTATCCGGTATCGATATCGATTACCTATATATATGCTAGATCTATAATATGTACGTACAGTAAGTGTGAATATTCGAGAGATTAGAGTGTTTTCGCGGATTGGCTGTCCATGTGACCGTCGTGAAATTCCGTTTTCTATATTATGCGCAATCCGGTGATAATATACTCTTTTTATTTTCATATTTTTTTCTCTCGAGATGTCTTACGCGTTGGGTTTTTATCGTCTATTGTCGTCACTGTAGTGGAGAATGTCTACGAATATCAGCGTGAATTTTAATATTTTAGTTCTGGGACCGCGAGTGTGCGCAGTGTTTTATTATTCTCCAAACATGCATAGTTTTGCCGTCTCGAAGAAATTCTTTTCTCGATTAATCACGAAACTGCGTCCACTACTTATGTTTTGTATTATAGTTGTGCTATAAAATGTATAGTACTAATGTACTATATTATACTTAGCATAATATTAAAGTCACAGACTAAAATAAACCACGCCGAGCACAATTTGTACCAATGGTTTTCTCGTGATGTATTAAAATCTCATAGTTTCTAGATTGTGTGGTCGTCGGCCACCTTCACCCCCTTCCATCTGTCGTAGAGACGAATACAAATTTAAAAAAGTTGTACATTGTATATTTGTATTAAGCAGTTATAAATTATGAAAAGTTAGGAAAAATATGAGTACTTAGTATACCCACTACTATATATACTACATACTTTCTATACATAGATAGTTAGGTATTATGAATGGAAGTGAAATGCGATAATATGCACACAAATTCGCGTTCACACAGCACACTTTGTATATGCATGTAACGATTTAAATGTAATTAAAAAAAATTGTGAATGATACGCTGAAATGTTTTTTTTTCTGAAGTGGTACTTAATTTCTCCGAGATCCCCGAGCAACTCGAACATTTTTTTTGTACTTTTTGTTCAATATTATAGCATGTAAACATTGTAAACATAAAACATTAGACCGATGTGATCCGCATTTCTGTTCACAAGTATCAAGTTTTCCGCATGTATACAGATTTGTTTTATTTATAAATGCCTCCCCAGTCCATGGTGGGAGGGGGAGGAGCTGCTGACTGTAGAAGCCCTACAGATCGTGGATTCGGATTTCCAATGATTGTTATAATAATATTATTGTTCGTTTGATTCCCGGACCAAGAAATATGCGCGTTATTATTAATTGCATCTGTATATATATATAGCCGGTACCTATACTTATACAATTATTTACATCCGAGGATATAAAAACGTCATATTATTACTATATTAGTTACTGTAGTATATAATATTATTAAACACACACACACACACACACACGCCACTCGACGCCGCCATCCGTTATATAACACAAAATAATATGTAATATCATATAAAAGCCAATTAATATCAATTTTCTTCCTCTGCGTTGTAAGCTCCGTGCAGCATCGCTGCACGTGCATAGTTATTCGCATAAACAGACGAATTTTATAATATAATACAACAGTATAATATAATGTTATACCTTTGTTTTAATTTGTTTCTGCTTTTGACGGATTTTCCTCTTACACTCCTCATTACACAAACGATTGGTATTCAGTAAGATGGTCTTCCTGGAACTGGTTCACGTGCTTAATACTTATATTTTAATAATATTATTCTGATGATTGCATTTTGTTGGGTTTGATGGAGAGGAGAAGTGGTACACGTGCACTCTGTTCACGATGGCACGCGCGCAATAGATTATTATTATTTATAATAGGATGTAGTGTGCTGTACTTGAATATTACACTTTTATAAGTCATAAGTTATATATAATAAATAATAATATTATGCATTCACCGGTTTCTCGGTAGTTGATATAATTTGTACCTAACCAACGTGATTCTTCTCTTACTTATTTCGAATTATTACCCAATTTAATTATACATTTTAAAACAGTATCTTTTTCTAAGAATTTCAATATTAAAAAATATCGAATTTCGAACGAGTAGGTTAGGTTAGGTTAATTAATTACGAGTATGTTACAACTTATAAGTATTAATTTTTAAGAGTTATTGTTGAATGTAGTGGAATGACACAAGAGCACTCCGTATAAAATGTTTGTACCTACACTACTTATACTCTGCTCTACAAAACTTTAATAATTTTCTATTATTATTATTAAAAAAGAGTATATTATAAATTCTAAATAGATATTAATGAAAAAAATACATTTACCATAGAAACTTTAGATAACAGATTAGATTTAATGATAACATGCATTAAATTAATTCCTTGTTCTAAAGCAGAATATTGCTAAATTATTTAAAGTTTTGATGATCGAACTTTAATAATATGGGGGTACTCCACAAAATTCGGGTCTACTACTCGCCGCTCATCAAAACTGTAAATATGTCTAATAAGTAATTAGATAGGTTAGGTCTGAAATTTTCTGTTTTGGATTGAAATACTCTGATTGTCTGCTTAAGAATATAGGACATAAAATGTACATTGTCATATTATAAGAGTATAAAAACTTTAAAAATAAAAACGGTAAAAAAAAATCGAAACTTTCTTAAAATTTCGATTAGTAACTAGGTATTGGCATTATGTAGAAGAAATTTATTTTTCTAATAACAATAGAGTTTTCTGAAACGGTGAATGTCTTATGCCAAATGGATTACTTTGTATAAACGATAAACCTATTATACTAAATGCTTAAATCGCACATGTTACGCAGAAATAATTAAAATAAATATTGTTCGTAAAGCACAAGAATAAATTACTTACCGGTTGTGTCGTTAAAGTGTAGGGATGTTGCGATTACAATTTCGGAGAAGTTGGCATAAATCACAATTAAAGTATAACATATGCAAGTGCCTTTAGGTAATAACTGTACTAAACGCAGATTATAATATAAGATAAGGGAACAAAATCTGAGACGTTATTGACTTTTTTCATGTTGAAGTTTGTTTTAGACCTTCGACTATAATATGATAAAAAAAATCTTTTGAATTGCTGGGCTTTTAGATGATTCCATGAAAAAAAAACTGAAAAACTCGTAATGCTGTTTGGATTTCGAGGGTGGATAGTCATTGAGTCACTGAAATGGATGTATTGTATTGACGGTGCATTATTGTATCGAATACAGAATTGGAGAATGTGTCAGTCTCATTTCCAAAGACGTTTTATAAATTATAACACTATTTATTTACTAAAAACTATTTTCGTCAAAAATATCACATTTATTGTATAAATAATTTAGCAACATACAATATTATGTTCACTCAAACTCCTCAAATTGTTCTACTTTTTTGTTGAAATAAGTAATCAAACATTTTTTAAATGATGGCACAACGAAATCTTTTGAATATTATTAGTTTGGGTGGCTTACAGAAAAAATTGATCTAGTCAGAGAAAGGTATGTATATTTTATCCAACAACATATTATACATAATATCGAAAAGTTTAATGTTTACTTTCATTACTTACAACAAAATAATTCAATTAGTTATTTTTTGTTGGAATATTTATTTTGTCAAAATTAGAAGTAAAACTTCAAATGCTAAAAAAAATTAATCAAAACAATTTTAGCGTTTCTCGTAAGTCATATAAGTTGTTATAAATTTTGAACTGTTTGACCAAGAAAATTTAAAAAAAAGTCAATAATTTCAAAAATGTCTATTAACAAGTAAAATAATACATTTTTTAAAAATAAACCATACTTATAAAATATTATAAATATTTAGTGAAAATGTCAAGTTCCTACAATCTGTGAACTGCAACAAAAAATAAAATCGATTTTATTTTAATCTTTATGTATTTCCGTATTACCAGTTTTCTATTTTTCCACTGTTAACTGATTTGCTAAATTATTAAAAATAGTATTTGGTATTTTGAACTTTTGACCTCCTTTTGATCCTATTTGTTATCAGAATTAGGTACCTATTAAATTCCTAATAGATAACATATTATCGTCTATCATCAAAGTTGAAAATTGAAGAATTTGTTCTGCTCCAAAACGTGATGCATTAGTCTTAGGGTACTTAGTGTACACACATCATTGTAAAACCGATGTACAATCATCACTGTTATGCTCAGAGTCTAAAATAAAATTAAGTTTCATTTATTATACAATAAATAAGCATAAATAGATGTCATTAGTCATGTGTAACTCATCAATTTATGAACAATATTTTGGTACTTATTAAAAAAAAATTTAAATAACCGAATGTTTTGTGGGTATCAAGCTTAGAAACTGATTAGAGGGATACATCAATGAAAAACAAGGTCGGGTTCCAGCGTCATTCCTGTAAAGTGCTGCAATTGTGCACGGTGCATAATTCATCCATCATAATTATTGCTCTGACGGCACAAAGGTGGCATTTCTTATGACCGTAAATGATATTTCTGTAAACGGAAGTGTAGTGTAGTTTTGATCCTATGGTCATCCGTGGTCGACCCCCCCCCCCCCCCCCAAAAAAAAATAGAAAACACGTGACAGAGACGTCCATCACGTCACGTGATTTCCGCTGGCGATATTAACTACTAATTTTTATATATATTATACATAATGATCCATCAAACATGCAGCCCGCCCCGAGGAGTATTACCTTTTAATAATTATAATGTGATCAAATTCTAATTTTTTGAAATTTTTATTTATACCTACTTAAGTTTTATATTTTCAAAAACTTACTTAGATTTGTTATGCGATTTCAAGAGTATCCTGTGAATCCATTAAGACTATTGTCTATTAGTGTTTGCGCATATAGTTAAAAAAAACTCAGAAACTAATCGTTCGAATTTTGATTTATATGAATTAAAATTTTCGAAAAATCAACTGATAATCAATTTTTAATAAAAATATTGTGGTACGTATTTGAATAAAATCAATTAGGTAACACAACAGGCTAGGAAGTATTCAAAATAACTAGTATACAATTTTCTTGACACTTAAGTTTAGAATTAAAAAAAAAAAAAAATGTATTATTCTAAAGGATATAAGGTTGTTGGCATGCTCGTTGGCCCTGTGGCCAGTATAATAACTTATAAGTAAAATCACAGTAGATTTACTATACTGCCATATAGGTTTTCCGAGGTCGTGCTTAGGACGAAAAGTCAAAAAATGTATATATTGACGAACGATTGGAGTTGACGGTTATAGAGACAAGTGCGTATATATGTGACTGCATGATTGCATATTATGATCAGGAGGGAGTCTTCAACCCAATCGTCAAACTTAATCGAATTAATAGCCATTACGGACATACTTAAATAGATTTACGTTATTTTGTTTTGCAGATATTAATTTGTGTGGACATTTAATGTGCAGTATAATATATTATATTGTATAGTCACTAGAACTTGCAGCGCTGCGTATGTTCTACCTTCTACGATTTATAATAAAAAAATACGCAATATTTCTATTTACTGCACGTGCAGTCTTATTTTACTGGACACTATACTGTTGTCGGTAACCCCACGGAATTCTTTACAAACGTATTATGCATATTGTACTATGTCACTTTCTGCTAATGGCCTTGGGGTGGTTTTGATGATGGGGGAGGGGGTTCAAGTGTAAGATTCTGCGCACATCGCAAAATTTTGAACGTTTTTCGCGCGTATTAATGTGTGGTAAATCGTTGCTCTTACAACCCCCGACTGTGTGTCAATACATCAGCTGAGGTTGGGGTCCACTACTACGTTGTAGACTTATAGTTGTACTATATAATATTATATGGCACTACATCAGGGGTCATTGCTAGCGGTGTGGTGGGCGCGTGTGTGCGTGCCACACTAATCACTGTAGTATAAGTATTGCCGTGTAGAGGTATACACGCGCTCACGAAAATTCCGGAAAGTGTTCGTCTCCCAGTTACGGAGCACTGTGTGAGCGGGCGTGAGAACGTAATCGTCACCGTCGCCGTCGTCGCGTCCGCTCACCCGCGGCCCGCACTCACCGAAATACGATCCGTCTCTTTTGAACCGCGATGTGCGGTATGTGTGTGTATAGATAGTGAAGTAGTCGTCGTCGACGATGTGACGCCGACCGCTTGTGATATATATATATATATATATATTTTTTTTTTTCATTATTGTTATTTTTACTATGTAGTAGAGCGGTGTAAGTTATTACCGTATGTGTTCGCCACGGTTCATTGAGCCCACCCGACGACGCACGTGTAAACCAAAAATAATATATATATATATATATATCGTTGGAGTGTATATTATTATTGTATAATATAAAATTATATATGACTATACATACGTAAATACGCGGAGCCATTCAACCCTTCCACAATCACCACCCTATAATCGACGATGGTTCCCTCAACCCCGATTTAGGGAATATGTATATTTTTCGGTCGCGACACTGCTCAATTCGTGTGTTGAGCCGTATTGTTATATACTCGTGATTTGTTACAACTCAACAGTCTCAACAATGTATATAAACATTAATAGTTGTTAAATACTGTAATCAAACCTAATCATAATATTAATGCCGTGCTTAGATATGGCCATTCCCATATAATATCAACAGCTTACGGGTTTGCAGGCCGGAAAGTGGATGTGAGACAGACTGCTATATTATAATATAGTGCTATATATCGCTGTAGAAATAGGTTTTATCGTTAATTGTATTTGTTATATTATTATGTTGTTAAGAGTGTTAAGACCCCTCGAAATCTCAAACTATGAAAATGTTCATTCCCGCGTGATCAGATCTGATGGCCTCTCCATTCTTATATTATCGATGAGCACATAATATCAGTTACAATAATAACATAATATAGATTTTAGATAGCGAGATTATAATTTATTGAAAAATGTGTAACAAATAAACCGAAATTTATGTCATACATCGGGATATCGCATTAAAATATGACATATTTATTTGTATACGAATAGCAATCTTAAATCAACAAATTATCTGTTTAAGAAAACTTATTATTTCTTTTTTCATGCAAATTTATTTTATGAGAACCATTGTGGGAGCTTAGTCATTATAACGTCTGACACTCTGATTTAATTGTTTTCAACAGTAGATAAAATCGTTTCCGTGAGTTTAATAATTGTTATGCGTATCGGAGGTTAATGTGCGTACAAAATATCATTGTTATTACGCAGATTTTTGAAATATTCTGTTTGTGTTTATTTATACTCGTGATTCAGCTATTTGTTGTGTGCAACGTACTCTCCGCGGATTGGCTAATATCCACTCGAATTCGTTGAAGTGTGACTCTAAGATCACGTATATTAAGTATTATTGTTGCTCTTGGCCAATATTTAAAATTATCTTTTTACGTGTCTTTGATAGAGGAGAGTCGTTAATCTTTTTCCGACTTCCACTGTCATAGTAATTCGGAAATAGGTACCCATCCACATTCTTCATAATTAATATTGTATACCACGACCGTGTTGTTATAATATTGAATACGATTATTATTTTAACCTACCTAGTACCTACGTAGGTAGCTATATTGTTATTAGAATAAAATTAGATATGGTAATGTTATTTTAACCACCAAGACGTAATGTATAGGAGAAATCAATTTTTCTTGACGTGAGTTGTAATATTCTAATAGGTATTAATACTATAATGAGTTGTGAACATTAGTTTATTGCCATATGCAATAAAAAAACTTTAAAAACATTGAAATTTCTAATTTCTTTCAAGGATAATTATATTTAAGCATATATAAAACTTAATTTATTCGATTGTTGGAATTTATTAATCTATGCGATTAACGTTGACATACATCTATTACAAACACAATATATATATAATGATATATTATTTTACGATTTTCAAAAATAGGTTAACATAGAATTATAAGGGCCCGATTAAAAAACCTGATAATAGTATACAAATTTAATGGAGGGATGCTAATTTCTATAATCAACAACAATAAATTGACAATTATTTTTAAATTATCTTAATCATAGTTTTAAAGTAACATATTTGCTAATATGTTTTGATATTTATTAAACATAATTTAAAGGTTAATCGTTATTATAAACCGTATTTATGTACTTAAATATTTGTAAATTGTAATATAAAATAGTTAATATAATTATTTAACACATTAATTCTGTAACGGAGATTTTATTCAATTACATAAAAAAATGATTCTTTAAAATTCACAAAAAAAATATTGTTATTATTCCCATCGAGTGGTGATATTTGAGATTGGGTGTGTACGCAAGTTACTTTTCACGAATGCAAACACACGAGAGCGTGCTAACGTCATAAAACTTTATTTTTGTGATAATGAAAACAATATGACGCGAAAACTCTCGTTTTAGTGACACGCATACTTTTATCGAAACCTAATTCCACTGAGCGTGAAACTGATATAATAAGTTTTGACAAGAGTGTTAACGATTTATATTAAAACGTTTTTTTATTGTTTTGTTGTTATTCAAAACACGTTAATCATAGAAACACAAAAAATTCCTCTGCTATTACTTAGATTATCATTTTTTACACACAATGAAATTTATGAAATATTTATAATCATTTTAAGCTATTTATAAATGTCCCTGTCTAATATAATTAGTATAATTATAATTATATTATACTAATATTATAGTATATATTTTTCATCACAAAATTAAATTAATAATCAAAATAGATGGACAAATTAGGTTGTTATTGATGTTTATTTAATTTAATACAATAAGCCAATTAGATGAAATGAAAACAAAAATAATTGAAAGAAAGGATATAATTAGACGTCTATAATTGGCGGCAACCCAGTAAATTAAGTTAATAGATTTTAGAAAAGTAAGAATTCTTACAGTTGCCCTCTTGTGCAGAGATCAGTGCCCAATAATTTAATATTTTTTATTGAAATTCAAAAAATATATTATTCGTAGGGAACTTTCTACTTTTTTGCAATTATGAATAGATTATTGCTTACTAAACACAATAAAATGTTTAAAATATCTGTAGGTAAATTTCAAGATATTTACACATTACACTACCCGAACCTATTCACTCAAGCACACTTTAGCTAATATAGATAGTCATATCATTAATAATATCATGTCAAATAATGTTATTATAATTATTATTTTTAAATAAATGCCGTAATTTCTTGGCAACGATTAGTTATACTTATTAAAATATTAAATATAATATAGTGTTACTAACAGAAAAATTAATTTTTAATAGCAATACAGAATACAGATATATAATATAAATATACTTGGAAATATAGACTGATAAGTGACAGACCGTCTGAACTCGAAATTGTTTTTCGTATTTAATAAAATATGATTTATCATTGTATTCCAATTTAATACTTCCATTGTCCTAAGACCATTATGTGATATACTTAATGACCAGTACACTCGACATCTACAAAATATACAAAGCAGAGCGACATCTCCGGTTTTTAAAAATAATCATTTGATGTAAAATGAAGATATCCTATAATTAAAATATTATTTTTACAATGATATCAAAATATTAATTCCCTTTCTTACATATTATTATAATAAGAAATTATAAAATACATACGTTTTCGTAATCATGTACAAATAGTTAGAAGATAAAATTATTACTTGGCAATATTATAACACGGGCAACTAGGCAAGCAGAAAAATTAGAATAAACTTGACAGTTGATAGTGATGCTGTGGATAACATACCAAAATTAAATGGGAATCATCAACGATCAACCAATAAAATTTAGCTCATCAGAATAAAATACCTATTTTCAAACTAGAATTTCGATCGTTATATATATCGTTATTCGTTTCGTTTATATACACATATAACCTACCTAAGTATTTAGGTATGATTATCACAAAATGTTGTTAGTCGCACAAGACGTGGATTTGTATTTACCGTGTTATGCTCACACGTATATCATTATCGTACACGTTTAGTACATGCTATAAATCAATCATTTTTTATTGACCTCAACGTGTAATGTGTTCCTTATTTTATCTTTACCAACCCGCAGTTGGCCGCGTGTTCGGTCTCACGAGCGTCGGCACGTAGTACGAATAGGCGATCTCGCTCTTCAACGTCTATTGTCACCTTATCTATCAACGACGGCGGTAAGTGCGGTAAGTACGGCCCTCTTGAACGGTATAACCCAAAGGAACATCTGTTTCTCATTCGTATTCGCCTCGATTTTGTCACCACTTCTTCGCGTGCACTACCAGCCACCTCGCCACGTGCTCGTCTTTCCTCGTATAGGTACATAATGTAATGACAATATTATTATTTTGAAAGAAAACCGAATGCAATGTACGCAACCAGACTACAATTATTATTTTGATATCCGCCGAGTGAATTTTTTGTCTTCAATATTTGGCGGACACTTTATCGGATAAAAAGCGAAATCTAGTCGTGTGTGTTATTCGTTTGGGAGTGGGTAAACATTCACACCGTGGATTGTGGGAAAAATGTTAATACCGGAACTGGCTACAGTAAGAACTGGTCATTTGAGTATAACTTATTACACAATTAAATATTACGTAGAATTATTTAAATTTTAAATTAGTAAAAACGTTTCGTTTAAAGTCATAAACAAAGTAAATAATTATTTTAGATATGATTAGCAATAAAATATCTTCACTATTTGTTTGGAAATATTTTGAACGATGTTTATTGTGTTATTTATCTATTTTAATGTTTAGTCATACTTCGTCTCAGAATATACGTTAAAATGTCCACTTTAAGTTATTGGAATACTACTTCAGCAGTACTTCTTTAAACTGAAAATATAATCTATGTCAATTCCGTGGTATGGTGCTACAGAGTAAAACATGCCATCAAAGTCATTAAGAGAGGGCTGAAGAGCGCAATTCGTTGTGCAGTCGAGTCACAATTTTTTATTTTGAGGACAATTCGTGTGGAGCCGTCATAGTTCTAGGGGTATATATTATAATATTATACATAACAATACACTCTTGCTATCAAACAGGTATTATAATAATTAAATCGGCAGTGGTTATTTACTAATATCGATTGCCGGACAAATTGATTACGATCGACTGGATATAATATAATACGATCACGAACTCGTTGTACGATTATCAATATATCAAATGTACGAATAGAAACTGCGGACGATATAAAACAGTATTGTTATTATATCATACACGTTCGTACATTGTATATTACCTATTACCTACATACTCAGATACAGGCCACAAGCGTTGGAACTAAATGGTAAATAGTAAGTTGTTTTAACGATTATCGTATACTATTTTATTTATTATACATTACGATTTACGGTCGTTATACATAATGTTTGCCGCGGGTACACGATTTCGCTCCATTAATAATAATCATTATTAAATAAATATTTATAGAAATAAATTATTAAAAATTTTATTCGGAGTTGGATCGATGCTGTACCGCATACCAGTGTCATATTAGGACATAAGGTATTTACCGCAGTTCAAATGTACATTATACAGATTATATATTTACAATATACACGTGCCACGTAAGAACAATAAAAACTGAACGATATTAAACATTTATACGGATACTATACAACTGCAGACACGAACCACTCTCCCAATAGTCGGTATTACTCCATGTTTATATCACGATGGAATTGAAGTAATATGATTTGGTGGAAATCGAGAAGTAGTATTTCTGATGCGAAGGCAAAAGTTTTACTCGGAATTTTATTTTTGTACACCGTGAATAAATATGTATTCGCATGTATAATATGTATATATTATATTATAATAATATTTATTACAAAGGACTTGGTGAAAACAGCCAAACGTGACAGTGAAACCTTTTCAAAAGTCAAGGCGCATGTAAATTAACTGGCTTCAAGTCATCAAAAGGTTGCGTTTTCCAATCAAATGTTCTGTTATACGTACCTATGTAGTGTACAATAATATATAGTTATTAGTTTGAAGAGTCACGTAGCAACCAAGTAATTTCGAGGGAAACATATTCAAATGGATTAGGTAACCGTGAACTTTGATTGGACCAACTATACATAATAGGACCATACAAAGCGCTTTATACTACAGAAATGGTATACGAGTGCCTATTGTGTTGTGCACGAAAGCAGAATAAGCGCACATATAAGCGAAAACACAAGTACAAAACACGTGCGTTTTCAGTGAAAAACGTTCCAAGAATACGGAAAGCTGTTATATGGAAGATGTTGGCCAACGATTGATATATTATAATAATGGATATTATAAAAGTCTTCACTACCTACTTTTATTGTTATGTAATAACTCTAAAATGATTATTATTGAATATGTTCAAAGTTTGCCACAAATATGTCTTCGGGAATGTGGCATTAGTCGAAATATATAAATATAATGCATTTTACACCGAATTCAACCTTACTCCCAGCCCAAACATTCACAGTTCACACCCCTACAGTAATATTATTTCAGGAATGCTACTGTAATACATTTGAAAACAATAATAACATATAACTTCGACGAATGTATTTAGTTGTTTTGATATAAATTGTCGGACACACATTACACATGATCATTTATATTTTATAAAAATATAACATGAGTAACTCGAATGCTGCAGAAAGTCGATTATGCAACGAATCCGTGTTAGCTCCAATATACAGTTTTTAGGTTGGTAGATATATTAGATTAATAACAAAGATTACACATACGCAATCAAAACAATAATAATATAATATGAGCGCGACGTAATAGGAATGTATGAATGACTTTAGAGACTTTGAACGTCGTCCGCGGCATAACTACAATCATTGTTTTGTGATATTGTTATCCGTTGTGAATGCATCCGATTTTATTTCGCGTTCACTGATATCATAAATGCTTATTATATTATATAGTACACGTTGTTTTTATTTTTTCACCCGCAGCACAGAGCCACATACACGCAGTAGACAGTAACGATAGGTAAGTATAAAAACACGTCTATGAAGAAAAATTACAAAATATAATAATTATTATTATCGAGTAAAGCCTATAGGTGTATAATGCGTACATATATTTATTTACTTATGTATATTCTTATTGGTTATTATATAAAATATGAGTATAAAGTAAAAATATAAATTATGATATGTATACCATATATAGAACAATCGCTTATTGGTACTCAACTCGCTTGACTACTATAATACGCTTGAACTCAAAGACTTAAGCAATTATTCGAATACCAAGTGGAAATCAGGTAAAAAATTGACTTTTAAAATATAAACATAAATTAGGGTTTTAATAAAAATAATAAATATCATAAAATGTTGTTTTGTATGTTAATTATATCCTACATACTCCACGCTTTTACAATGTTCAAAATATTAAAACTGTCCTATTTCAAGCATACCGGCCACGCGTAAACTATACCATAACAATAATTTTAGTTTTCTGAATAATGCAATATAATGTTTTTACGGAATTCCTAATAATTAGGAAAAATTGAGTGGCACAATCGGGGTGAGACATTCAGTGATATTAAAACTTAAGACAAGTCTGGTGCTACAAGGGTGGCCCGTGTATAAAATATGTCTATATCTTATTACATTATGTAATATGCTATATTTTCGTCTCGCGTACAACTGTGATGCAAAACACTTCAAATCCGACCGTACAGAAACCGTCTGCCAGTTTCACAAGATGCAGCCCACCGCCGCACCAGCACTGCCCACCCTGTATACAATGGGTAGCCGGGGTAGGTAGGTATATATATATATGGTATAACAATATTGTGAAGTTTTCCACTCCTCGAGGTCGTTTTCGCTGAGTGCAGACGTCTCGTTTTCGAAACATTATTTTTTTTTTATATAATCCGTCTCGGAACGATACTCAAAAACGCATTATAAAATGTTTGGATTTCTCTATAGAGGACTATTATTCATCGACGCTTTTTTCGTCTGTCGGTGTGTGTTAAACAGAATTATTATATATTTATGCGTTTAAAACGTTGCAATAATACGCGTTTCATATGCACTAGAATTTCTTAGATTTTACTCAGACTTTGATCGCCTCAGAATATCAATATTATGTGTCGTCTTGTGTACGATATTGTTGTCGAAAACAACTAAACGGATCAAAGTAGGATATAAAAGTGGCATAGTGCATTGGTCGGTAAAAAACAATGCACAATAATAAATCGTTGTAACAGTGATTTTAAATCGCTACACGAAAACATACTGTTGGCTTGTTTGTTTGGCTTACATAATATGTATTTCTAACAGTTGAATCCCATTTAAATTATTTGTTAAAAAATAATAAAATGTCTCAAATTTCAACAAACGGATTACCCCATCGTCACCATCGCTAATAGAATTACTACTTAAAGCCACTGATATAATCACATTAAATTATACTTTTCCATTAAAACGATTATGATGATGACACGCAATATATATGTTTATTGAAAAAAGTGTTAACATTGTTGTTGCAATAGTACATAACAACGCTTAAATGTTTGAAAATAATATTTACAATAACTATTCGAAAAACTGTGGAGGGCTTTCGTTTTACACGGATAAACTTTATTATTTAATGTTTAAAAAATACCAATTATAAAACACGTTGCCAAAATAACACTTATTATAACCTTATGCCAAATACGATACACTTTTTTGTATCAATGTATTTTGGGAATGTTTCTCGATTTTAATTTTTAGTTAATTATTGAAGTTTTTTCGTACCATTGGATAATGAATAAAAAAAAAAGATTAAACGGATATTAAAAATAAGTAAGATTAAAATTAAAAATATCCAAGTTTAAATCCTATAGGCTTATATAAAAAAAAATACAACATTCGAAATATTCGGGGTATGTTAAACCGTACTATGTACAAAATATCTTCAGGGTTTTCGCTAGGAACTTAATAAAGACAAAAACAATATCTATAGAAATCTCAGTGTTCGTAAAAAAACAGACTCACAGACTCAATCAATTAACAGCCAATAATAATGTGCGATAAATAATGTGAATTGAAACTTTTTGCATAATATGGAATATTATTTAATGTTGTACACGTCTTGCACATAGTACATAAGTATATTTTACTCCTTCAAAAGTACCGACTAAGTACTCATCTAATCTTACTCGGAATAACTAGGAAATAAAATATAATCAAAGACGTCTTAATAAGTTATAATATAATATAATATAATATAATATAATACATTAATACAGCTATGAAACTCGTAATATTATAATTGTGTATTAAGTAATATGAGTGTAATGAAGTATATTATTTTAAAGTATTGCGTAGTCGCCATAAGGAAACAAATTCAGAGTTGTATTGTTTAAACGACAAAACACCATTAAATATCGAAATTTGTATCGACAATGAACTTTGAGTGTAAACATATTATTCATATTGATCGCATAATATTGTGATGGTGATGTTATGCCTGCAATTGCCAGCAGGGTATGATGGTGTTGTTCTCATATAACATAAAGGAACTACAACATAAATAATATTATACATTAGTTATTAAATATTTAAATTTAAAACACCACGTTTTATTCATCGTCAATTATCGGAAACAGGACATATTGAATTATTACATCTTACGCACAAAGTTCGTAAATGTACGAAGTGTTGTGTCGCACATAACAAGACTAGTATTGAACAAGAATTTAAAGCGACGGACAAACATGTACACGCTACATTGCTACAGGCGTTACAGCTGAACCGTGAACTTGCACGCAATAACTGTAGAACATAATACAACGACACTCAAGAGTCAACGACAGCTAATATAGTATAAAACTATAATAGTACATATATTATGCAGAGTGCCAGGGTGCAGATTTGACGACCATGCTCTTTTATCACCTCTCTTGGCTCTCTTATCCTTTAATAATAATGTGGTTATTCAATTCCAGATCACACAGGGATTTATTGGATCTCGCGAAAAGCGTATATATTTTTTGTTTGAATATGGTTGCCATTGGTTACATAAAATTAAATTTATATTTAAAACGGGGTTTAAAATAGGGTCTATCTACCGTCATTATTTAATTTGTCACTGAAAACTCAGAGCAGTAACAGATATAATTAATATAATCATAATAATAATATTTACCTACTATATAAAGTCAAAGACCCAAAACGGATGACTCTGACGCAAATCCACAGTTTTCGACCAATTTTCCTAAAATGTTTACAGTTATTGTTATAATGCGACTTAAAATGACTTATTTAATGTTCCGAGAACGTCCTAAGAAACAAATCATAATTTCGATGTATCCTAAATAAAGCTCAGTTCTTCTAAGTTTTCTTGGGTTCATAACGAAGAAGTGAACTTTGGCTTAGCTACACCCATTTTTAGTTTTGAGGAATGTAATTATTTTTATAATATCTATATATATATAATATAGTATCTTTTATTTGATTACACATTTTTCGAAATTTTTATGAGTCAGATAATGTCACTTACATCCTCTGTTTTGCCACATGGGGACCAAGGACGCACTCAGACAATTCAATAATATTTCTAGGTAAGACTAAGGATGCATAAGGGGTATGAAAACGGTAAAAAAAATTTCCCAACATTTTCATCAACAGATTCAGCAAGATCCGTAGTGAGTATGTTATATAGTCTATAATTATTACTTTTCAACTCATAAGAGGCTAATACACCTATTTGACTCGTGAAAACACTAAATATTTTTTTATTTATACATTTTTGTAATTGGTTACAGAAAAGAGAATACTTTTTATGGTTGAATGTAATTTTAGACTTGTAGATACTTCATATTTGGTCAAAACAACCCAAATAACTGTGTTCAAAATAAGTACAGTTTACATTTATAGGAGTTTAAGAAGGGGTAAACCCAGGGGTAATTCCATGTACGATCAGCAAGTAGATAAAATGAAATTTAAACTAGATGTTTTTATCAGTCTAGGGATTATATTTAGACAATTTAAAAAAATACTATATACTATAATCAACACAAAAAAAATTGTTATCTGCTAAACAATTTATAGTAAAAGGTGTGGGTTTTCATTTATAAATAAAAAATTAATATCGATTATATTATAAAACGATCCTTAAATTATATAAAAATCTATAAGAATTTGAATATAGTTTTATGGTATTTAATTAAACTTAAGAATTTTAATAAATTCATCGTATTAATAAGGAGTCACTATCTGACATGGGATATACGGCGGTATCGATTCGTATTTCGTTTCGCATAACACCAAAAATATTCAAATTGGATCAACGATCGCCAAAACGTCAGAACTGTGTCTAAATTTAGAGTTACTATCAAGGCACAAACATTTAATATCATGTACATAATAACGGTATCGGACTCACATAAAATATGCGCGAAATACTGCTCGTATATATATATATATATAATATATAACCACTGCCCTAATACGTCGTATCAAATTATTGTTAAATTATTATTGCTATATTATGCCTGCAGAGTATAATAGTCCCCTGGGCATGGAGCTAGAGAAGGGTATAGTAATGGGTATTATAATGTTGGTTTAAATTAATTGATCGCGCTCGAATGGAGGAGCCCGTTTGCGATGAATAAAATAAAGCCAAAAGACCGTGTCGACGAAATAAGCGCCCGAGAAAAGCGTTGAAAAATGTCAGTGAGACCGAATATAATAGTTTAAGCGATCGGAATTCATGGATTATATCATGATATTATGCTATACGCGCTATATTTTATTAGGGCTGATTAAAGGCGCGCACTGTTAACACCAAAAGCCGTCGCCGATTATTAATGTACGTCGAAAATTTGCGCCGCCGTAAACAAATTTGCCTAATGGTGTATTATAGACGAGTTTTACGTAATATAAACACGTACCTCGGCCGACGAAATAAAATCTCTGCTGGAATATGTATCGTTTCGCATTTGCGGGACAGTATAATAATATGCGGGGTCGTATGCCGCAGCGAATCGGATATTAAACACAATTCAGCCCGATTCGATGGGCATGAGAGGAGGGGGGGGGGCGTAATTTCATTTAAAAATGGTTTTTTATTATTATAATATTCGAAAACCGACCGTCGAGACGTCTGCACAATAACAAACATTTCAGCGCGAGTTTCATTTTTTTCTTCGCGTGCGTTTTTACACTCGTTTGAATAACGCTTACCTTGCGGTAACATTATTGCAATAGTTTATACAGGAAAAATAGCGGCGGAGGACGTCCGGCCGGCTGCTGTTACCGAAAAAATATCACCACCGACGACGAGTGGCGATCGAATTACCCTGCAGTCAACCCGCCCCCTATACTTAGTAACTTAGTGACAGTTTTTATTTTAATGGTACTTTTCATCGCGAATTTCTATTTATGGTATTACGACTATATTACGCAATTATATAGGTACCTACTTATGTCCTATTTCACGTAAGTATACACCGATAAAATGTTACGACGACAATACGATGACGACGGCGGTGGTGTATAGCTGGCTGCTCTATAAACACCAAATGGTTTTTCTAGCTCATAAAAACCAAATTTTCACACATGTAATTAGGCATTATCGTCATGCCATGGCGTTTTTGTATATTTGCGCATTCTTATATGCCCAGTTTTACCGGTTAGATTATTTTTATTGTCTTCGGTGTCGTCGTTTATGATGCACGAAATTAAATGTTCAAAGTCATCCAAAGTTGTGCATATACTGTCAAAGCGAAAATTCTTAAAAATGTCACGTACGACCTGAAACGAAAATGGTAATTCTATTACGTAGTCACGTCTTCTAAATATGTAACGCGACTAATTATAAACGTAAAGAGTTGTTATTATCAATTTGTTCATGCAGACGATCATTATACCAAATAAAAGATAGGTAATAATATTTTTTATGCACACACGTAACTGTATATAAACTGAACCAATAACATGTAATTATATTAATTCATTACTTGTATTTTGATATGATTTTTTTTTCAGTAAAAATAATTACGATATTAAATTATACAATACTAAGAATATTCAACTATTATACGCAGTGTAGAGTTTATTCTAAAAATAAATATATGAAATTATATATTTATAACCATCATATTATTATGAATCATTTATCACTCTATCTTTTTTAATAAAAATATCACTTATAAAATATAGCACATTAGTACTTATCTACCAGCTACCGTCATTTAACTCAAGTCAGCATGACTGTTTACAATATTTAGATACTTAGTGCCAATTAAATGTATTATATTTTTATAAGGTGTTGACGGAGTTTATTTCTTATATTAACAATGTGTTGGGCCTTAAATTAAATAGAAAAAAAAATGTATGAAATAATATATATAATAATATACACCTCCGTACATGCATCACTTGTATTTAAATTTGTGATCAGTGAAATGATTAGTTTGAAAACGAGGGATGCTAAGCAACCATTGAGCACTTTATATTATGTATACGCTTATGATCGTCAAAAACATTTTTAGGAATATATGTCTATAAGTGGATAGATGAATATCAATAAGTATATCTATGAATGAATATCAAAATATATTTAATATTTATGTTAATAATAATTGTAATAAAAAATAATTTATTTCAAAGTTTAAATTTTCTAAATTATTGATTAATTAGAAGTCGAAAAACCGTTTTACAGTGTTTTTTTATATTTTATCATAATATTTTGATTTGAAAATGTAATTGCTTAATCGACACAATTGGTCAGGAGTCCACGACATTCATGTTACTTTTTTTAAAATGCAAAAATGCAAACTTGTAATTGATTGGATATAATATGCAGTTGATAAAAATTTGTTTTTGTTAGTAATGAAAGAAAAACATTAATGAGTTCAAAGGTAATATTTAATCATTTTATGTCTATCTTTATGGCTATATTATAATAGTTTATTATTCTATTTAAAGCTAAAGATTCAAATTCAATTCAGAAATTTTCACTCAAGTTTATGTGTAATCAATTTCTTCAAATTGATTAGTGATTACCTATATACAAAGACCAGAATTGGTATTTATCGTAAAATTAATATTAACCTTTCAACAAATAAGAACCAAACACACGTGTGGTTATTAAAATAATTAATTTTTAATTTTCATAAGTATTTATTAAATGCAAACTAATAATATATTTATTTGTTGAAACTATTTTTCCCCATCAATCGAGAAGTCAAATAACAGATCATTATCTAGCTATAAAAATAACATCTGGTATTATTCATTAGACTTGTGTATTGGTATAGTGAAAAAAAACAATGCCAATATAATTTTTTTTTTTTAAATACTTCGTATAACGTACCGGCGCAGATGTGACACTGAATTTTTTCCTATCATCGGACGGAGGAGACATGAATTTCGCGTAATGTAACGTTTCTTGCAGAAGGTCATATCTAATTTACGATCTCTGCTAGTTACTCGACACAAACAGTTTGAGCACGTTTATCCATCTGTACTTTCTGTTGTCTGTTGATGGGCATATTTTTGCGTGACGAAGAAACGCATAATATGCAGAAATGTGTGCACATTTCGAAATTTTATTATTATTATTTGAGGTCAATAAAAATTGTTCTTTGTCGGTACTAAAAGTGAAAGTACACAAAATTTTTGCTCCACTATGCCTCGGACTGTGATTAGTCGGCAGCGACTAAAAAAAATTTTTAAATCTAGAAAGTATAAAAATGATTATTATATAATATGTCCAATGCCGTCTACATTGGGTTACAATATCGTACATATTATAATATTGTACAGGAACATACTATTATGTATTATGTATAGACTGTAATAGGTACTAGATATAGACTTACAATAATAACATAATATTTTTATCAATGTCTAAATTTAAAAAAAGAGAAATTAATGCAGCGATAATAATAATTAAAAATTTAATAAAAGTATTAATAACACTATGTAATATAATATTATAATTAACAATCATTCGCGAGCCGCAGCAATTTTTACCTATCGATAAACAATTAATCGTGTAGCGCGTGTCATAGTTGCAAGCGCGTGTCACAATTGCATATTCTATCATTACTCGTCAACAGACAACAATAATACATAACATAACATCATAATACCGAATGCAATTATAATATTATATGCATTATGCACATAATTATAATAATGTTTATCTTTTTAATTTTCCGGTCGGAGGTGTTTTACCTATACCCATCATCGATAGGAGTTTGGGAAAATCAGTATTGAAATTACAACCCCCTCCCCCATCGAGACTTTCCCACTCGAAATCAAAATGTCTTCAGATGCTTATTTGATTACATGATTATTTGGATTTAAATCACTCAAATGGAGAATATAAGACATATTATATTATGCAAATTATTCTTTACCACTTGTACAAACTTCACACACATATTTTCTTTCCTGTTATTAGAGTATGAGTACAGAACTAAGAACTGGACGAACAATTAATATTTGTAAAAAATGATTTGAGAATATGCCATAATTATTATTTATTTATTATAAACTTGATGTAAATATAGTGTAAATCACATTAAAAATTCAAACACTTAAATAATTTAAATAAACCAAACACTCGGGTTTTCGTATAAAATGTTCAAAAAAGCAACTCTATGGCAACGATGGCATAAATTAAATCACATGTGGTAATACATAATGTTAAAACAACAAGCAAAACAAAGCATTTGTTAGTAATAAGTTAATTCTATACGATTACTTGGAAGTAAAAAAATATACATTTTATGTGACTGTAATTAGCAAGAAAAACAAAATTTTTAATCTTGATTTTAATAATTTTACAATACAATTTTTTCATTTTTATATGCATATTGTGTATGTTTTAATATTTTCTGGAGAGAATATATTTTCTAAACAAGGAGGGAAATGTCCACTAGTGGTAATGAGAAAATTTCCAGGTGTAAATAATATGCCCTAAAATCTACATATATAATGTATAATATGTTAAATACACTTTCAGTTAGCTAAACATAATACATGGTGATAATTGATAAGCAGTTTAGTGGCAATGACAATATAGAGATAGGTATCTATATAGTTAAACCTTAATACGCACAAACGCACATGTGACCATTACACCGTGATTACATGTGGATCTCTAGTGAACATCTGTTAACCACTGCCTGCCGTGGTTGACCTCGATAAATAAATACCATAACGAAAATCTACCCCACAAAAGACTTATCTGAGAGGACTACACTGATCCCCCTCTCCACCTTCTCCAGTAACGATGTGCTCACTATAGGAAGGCTTAACAGTCACGGGTTTTACTCGTTTATCTGCCATGATAAATATAATAATAATAACTGTAAGACCCCGCTCTAAGTCATCTATATTGTCTTAAGTGTGTGTTTGTATACATATACGCGCGCGAGACGATTGCGTTCGCCGAGCTTTTCTAGAGGAATTAAAAGTCCACTGTTTTATATGACGGGTTCCACTTGGGTGGAGAAATTCCGTCTTTTGTTACCGACTCCATCAACACTCTCTTTTTATTCGACCCTTCCGCTCAACCGCAAGCCCAAACACGTGTCCCTCTTTAATGTTATCTTGTCCTTGTCAGCCCTATTAAAAAGTACCTCAAATATTTCCTTTCTCTCTTTATACATATAATACACACTAAGACTAAGTAATGGAAGTACCTATATACCGCTTATTAAACTACACAACTTTCTATACAAACATAATGAATAAAGTATTAAATACACTGCTGAGAAAATACACAACGCCATAGTATCACGTCTATACCGAGGCGAGATCATATTTCCTATACACAGCCTACTGGAATACATTTTTCACGATTTCACGCACAAACAACAATCGTACATTGTACATATACCAATATACTTATCAATTATAAATTATAATCATTTGCAATGATAATAATATAATGTATTCATTGACGTCTTTTGTATCACACGCATCACGTGGACTTATAATATTTCGATAATCAATCAACGCGTTTAGGGCATCGTAGGTCTCACCCTCTTCGTCATAATAAACACAAGCCCACATTTTTTTTTTATTCCGAGTACATTATATTGAATTCAAAAATCAAAATGAATTAAAGTGGTTTGAAGGCTTATTATTAGTCACAAAATAATTTATTAGTTACATTTCATAAACAAAATACCATAAAAAAAAATAGTTTGGTAAAAAAAAATATTTGTTGACATAACAAATTTATATTATTATACTGTTTTTAAACACGGTGACTTTTATCTATTTACCTATGAGAAGATATTAACATTTACATTTCAAAGACCACTCAAACCATTGTTTTATAGTTTTATACCTATCAATATTATCTGTGCAGATGAAAACTGTATAAAAATGAAAAAAGAAAATTAATTTTGAAACAATATCTTGTCTCGTAACGTTAACACATAAACATTAATACATTATACGTATTGTAATTTATTGTTTTAAAAATATCGAAACCACATTTTTATGTATTAATGTTATTATTTTAAATAATAGTCTCTTTAAACAGTGCACTGTAAGTGCAATTTGTTTTGCGTTAATTTTTGTTCGTTGGGTTTGTCACTGATAGCCTCCCTCCTCGTGCATATCATATTACTGTGTATCTATTTTCAAATTTTCAAATTTGCTTATTATGCCTTGTAGCACATAGATTATCAATATTATTTAAATTAAATAAAAATGTTATAGTTTTTCACCTTACTATATATGCGATCACAATTTAAAAAAAAATATGATCTTCACTCGTTTGTGACAAAATATACATATAACTACCCATAACTTCGAACAATAACCACCGTATATTTAATATGTACATTGTTACATTCGAGTGTCAAGCGACATATGTCGTTTAAAATAAATGTCTTACAGTATTAATTGACAATATTGTTGTAAGTACTCACTTCTCAGGTGGCCGCCGTCGTGTTCCCAGCTGTAACAATAAATATATTATATAAGGATAAAAATTCATACGGGAAATAGTTCTCATTAAAATTTAGTCTATTGTAAAATGTCACATAGCCATAATATTACTAAATATTTATTATTGCTTATTATTAAGTAATAGTGTACAATCGACAAACATTAACCTACAGTATTTTCTTTTCTCGTGAACCTTACAATCAATATGTGCACATATAGGTAGTGTAGGTGTTGTACGTGTACATCAGTTAACAAGAAATAGTTTGAATTTCTTCCATACAACAATTTTATTGTTTATGGGTATGAAAGAACAATACAATTAGGAAAAAAATCGGCTTTTACAAAATATATATATATTAATTTCACACTCAAATTATTTTTTTTTTTTTTTTTTTTTTATTACTTTAAAGCCTCAACAGCTAAGGTTATTAGCTTACATATTTTAAAATATTACTTATATATACAGGTACAATTTACAATACATTTTACAATATTACAATAAAATTATTCTTGGTAGGTATGTGTAATTAAAGTAGGGGAATATCTAGGAAAACATATGAAATTATACTCATATTATTATATCGTTAATATTTTACGTATGCGTGGAAAACGACGTATAAATCAGGACTGGGTCGGAGACGAGATATGTGACTCGTGTATGATAAAAATACATAAAAAGAAGAATGATATCATGATATATAGGTATATGTGTTAATTTTCTAGACAATGCGTTAACAATGATCAGCACACGTGAAATCTCGTGAAAATAGTCTAGTGAGCACAATATGTTATATATTATGGACAACGCTGTGGCTGTCTGGATAGATATATTCTAGTGAGCGACGAGACAGAGTGAGAGAGAGGACACACGCACACACACACGTCATCGTTATCTAGCGGCAATATACTTTATAATGTGCAGTCGAGTGAAATGGTATTAAAAATAATGTATATTATATAGGACGTAAAATTGCGACGCATTACGATTTTGAGTAAGGACGTCGGACAAATGTCGATGATGGTAAAAGTACAAAGGGCTACACCGAGAAATAATGAAAAAAAAAAAACGCAGGAAAAAAAAAATAATTTTTAATATAAATATGGTCAGACCGTGATGTATTTGGGGCTACCACTTGCACAGCCCCCTTTTCAGAGAGTGGTTTCTGCGTCAAAATTGACCAAGGCTTCGGGAGACCATATAGGGCCCCATGCAGACGTGCAAAAAAAAAATAAGCCACCTTATCTAAGTATGAACACTATAGACTAGACTAGACTGAAAAACATGTTCCTATAAATTTAATATCCTCAAATAAAGTTTGATTAAAAAAATAGACCCATTGCATAATTCTGCCCCGGAACCCATACTATTTCTGAACGGGGGCCTACACTTACCGAGTAATATTCGCATAAGAAATGTTCTAAGCACCTGCAGTAGGGACATAAAGTGGTTGTTGCGTCATCGGTTAGATGCAAATACATACAAAAAAACATACAAAATAAAAAACTCACGCGATGCTGTACCAGAATGAAAACTCTCTATCTCCAACTCAACTACAAATCGACTCTCCAAAATAAAATCTTCACTCCTATACTATACACCTCAATAATCCGACCAAAGTCTACTCAGTATAGGCATCAGCCACTTTCACAAAGATAAAAAATCCAAACGATACGAAACAAAATCGTACGGATAAGTTTAAAAGCTCAACGGTTTACGAGGAGTAGGAAAATTTATAACACGGGAATACTTGTTCTTCAAAACTGCAGAACTGAGACCAATTAAAAAACATCCATTCAAAACTCCAAAGAAAGAGCTCAGTACTACAGACTTGGATCCTAAACTAAAAAAAGACGTCTACGACACCAGCTGCTACAGGACGAACTCCTATATATCGGCTGTCGGAAGAATAATACCTAAAATCATCGTGACTTAAAATAATAACGAACACAGAAGTTATCATATCATTATTTTTATATTAAATTTGTATTCACAGACTCTATTTTATTATCTATTATAACTATAGTCACTAAAACCAATATGTTTCACTAATATATCACGTAAAAAATATTTACGATATTAAAAAATAAAAATACGTAAGCAATCTATCAAACTTTTAATTATGTATTGAAACATCATAAATATGATTAACAAAAAACTCAATAAAAATGTTGTTAAATAAGTGTATCTAGATTCTGGGACGCTGAATCGAACGTTTGATGAATTAATATTCAATTAAGTCATATACCTACGTGCAGGCACGTATATATACGTAACATTAAACATACATAATATTAATTGTTATATAACGTTGTTTTATTTTTTGAATTTCCAATTGAAAAAAGATGCGGCACCATGTTGATCGCGTTATCGCTACAGCGGTTATTATATGATTAGTATTTAGCAATAGTGCAGACACATGTTCGAATGTTGGCAGTTACACAAAAGTTCACTAAAAAAGCGGTGATAACGTCAGCTGTTATCAGCTCTCTATATTATAATTTATGAACGGACGTTTCGTATATTATAATAACGATAGTACACGAAAAAATAAAAAACGCCAAAATACGATATACATACATATTATAATGATTACGAATATTGTGACGTTAAAACAAATATATTTGTTTTGTAATTAATGTTGTTTCCCAAGAGACTTGTACGAATACTGGAAAAAAAACACATTTCGCTCGGAGTATGACGTGCGCGTGTGTTATATATATATTATATGATTACTTGTGATACGCATGTACGACAAACACAGACATTGTAATATGATTAATATATTATACTAACGGTCACAACTGCAGTAAAACGCCGTAATTAATTTAATAATATCAGCTGCAGTTCAATATAATTCTGTATATTAAATGTTATGAATAGTTATTAAAATCATCGTCCGACACGTGCATAAATATTTAATTTTCAACGGAATCGATTCTTCGCCGCCGCCGCTGCCGGGGCTCGGAAGAACGCTCGGTAATATCGAGCATTATGATTAGCATTACATGAATAATCCCTAAACGGCTAAACGTACCCCCATTTAGAGTTTAGGGTGGTGTTCATGAATGAAAGTCCCCATCTGACAAGTCAAAAGTTTAAACTTTAAAGCCAAACATAATCGAAATATGACGGCAGTGGCACTATTATCGCAATATAAAATATTTAAATTCGGACTGACAATACATTATTGCAGCTGCAATAATGGCCACGCGTCAATTTCATATGAGCGTTAACGACAACAAATAATAAATGTTATACCTTACGTGCACACACATATCTCATATAATGTATATTTATGTTTGTATATAGTATCGCCACACGACCGAAAATAATATATGCCACACTGCGAGTTATTAAAACGATTCCGTTTAGTGGGTCGGCCTCGATTTTTTTCCCCCGTGTTTTGATGGAAGTCCAAAAATACGATTGTGGAGCATCGACTGCAGCGACCGCGAATCCAAGCCAAACCATGAGTCTTTCCCCCCTCATCACCCATCAGATGTAAAATAGGAAAAAAATACAACGATTTTAACTACACGGACTTTCAGTATACATATAAAGATATACAACATATTAGAATATTATTATGTGCCGTTGTAAATAAATGAGTCGAGTGAAATGTAGGTACACAGCGAATTCGGCTCCGTAACTATCCTAAGGTAACTGCAGTTTTGGTAAAAAATTTAGGATACCTATTTGATGTATGCACATATTACATATTATTATATAATTTTCAAATATTTTTACGTCCATACAACTATAGTATATATATATATATATATATATATGTAGGTATAACTATCTGAACCACAAATTTTATCATCTCGCTCGTTTGGGGATGGATATTATTTCATATCTATATTATCATTATGTAACAACCCGCTATACACGTGTGCCCAAACTCGTTGATGGTAACACCACAGCAATACCAAAATGCTACCCACACACACACACACACACACACAACCAACGGGGTCATCGCCGCGCCGGGTGCGATGACGACGGCAGGTGTAGGCCTCGAGGTCCAACACACACAATACCTGCAGAGCGTTAATAGTTCCGCTATATACTTTAAACATATACCTATACATATACGACGAAATACACGTGTTTTTCTATATACCTACGTACGATAATGGTAATAATAATAATAATAATAATAATACGACACGAATTCACAACATATACCTATCTATGTATAAAATGTGTATACGGTGTACGGTTCGTGCTCAACGCGTTTATTGTCTCGGGGGAGATTAATATAATCCCTCGAGCAGTCGCGCGTCACCTGGGACCCTCTTGCCCGCCGCTGTTGTTTCTATATCGGCTAATGGATTGACGCGCACCGAGCGCGCGCTCACACGCGTCAACTGTGCCTACCTGTATGTTCGTTTCGAGTCGTGTCTTACATTTTACAACGTGGTACGCGCACGAGATAATATATGTGACAAGATGTATATGATGCGTCGTACTTATAGCTGGGTATCCGAAATGTTAACGAAATAATATTATAGTTATGGTTATCGGTTTGTATTAAAAATGCATAAAGAAAATATATACTTATATAGGTACGCCACTGTCGCCACTTCAGTGGTAGGTATATATAGAAATCATTTTCGGGGTGGGCTATTATAATTATATATATATATAGTAACTCAACAAACGATATATCGCCTATAGCTAGGCTACTATAAATTTAACTCCAGTTATGACTGTAATATTTTTTTTTTTTTTTGGGGGGGGGAGCTGCAGCCCTTATAAATGCCACTGCACCAGTCCACCAACACGGCTCTGCGATGAATATATTATAATCGCACATAACATTATGTTTGATAATTTCGTATTCTTTTCGCAGACTGCAATTTGTTGGTTAAAGAGGTTCGCGACACAAATGCGTTTTATACTCTAATAGGTACCTAAAACCATAAATATAGTATTTATAATCAATGCTAAAACGCACGCAGGATAAGGCGGTGATAATGTACAGTGTACAATTATTGTACACAGCACGGCCACGAGGGTGTTGGACCACATGTACATATTATATGATCGTTGTGTGATTTACTACCTACCAATAACAAACAAGCACTTTATAATAACCGATGGATTTAATTTTTGATGAACGAAGGATCTTATTACGACCCACACAGTTGCCCTTAGAGAGACATTATGTACTTAGTCGTTAAAATAATGAAACACGAGATAAGTCTACAGTATCAGACACTGCGCCATTTACATAATATTCACACACTATGCAGCAAGACGCATAGGTAAATACAGTTTCGTAAACACACTTTATAAGCCTCAATATATGCACACATCATCAGGTATTTACAGTTTCTTTTCGATAACTGAATTGTCGTTCAGTTGAATTACAGGACTATATAATGTTATTATATTAATTTTTGAGCCCATATACATATAGATGTTTAAGACAGCGACAGTTGACAGCCAATATCAGTCACTTTAATCAAATCATTATTTTTAAGTACATAATGTCATACCGTATAATATGTATATATCTATTTCAAATCATAATTTGTAATGTACAGATGATGACTTTGATACGGTTTTATGGTTACTTATATAGGTTCCCATAATAGCTAGGGATGTATTTTCCACTACTTCGCACATGATTAATCATCATAATAATAACAAAAATATAATAAAGTATTGTGCCATTTTTGGATTCGATAGACGCATAATGATGCTCAGTGCAGTATAATATTATATAATACAAACAGTGATTGAATTGAGAAAATAAAATAGTCTCTCTTTTAAACTTGAGAAAAAGATTAGAATCCCTTGAAATAATTGCACTTAAAATACAACCTTATTAGTGGTAAACTGGTAAAGCTTACCCTACCCCTAGGTATCCATCAAACATCAGCAATAAAATAAATATGTTTAAAACATAAGACGGTGCCTACTACTATGATTGATTAAAATACAATTTTTGAACAACAGTAATTTATTCACATTAAATATAAAAAAAATATTAATAATAATAAAATAATTTTAATTAAATGTGTATTCATTTATATATTTTTAAATTACAAACAAGTTAAACTCTTATCTAGTATCATATAATTATAGTTCATCAATTTGTACATCTTATGCAACACTATTTTTCGAAATGAAAATTACAAAAGTAATGTAAAATATATTTTGAAAAAAAAATCCTTATACTTCATTATTTTCATAAAAAAAAAAAAAGAAAACAGTAGAGGAGCTTCGTCCCCTTACGATCCTTACCCTCAAATTCGAGTACTGAATATACAAAGCAGCGCTAAGACAATTGAAATGCGAGTTATATTACTTATATATAAGCCACAAACAATGCGACTGGCCATAATGGATTTGTTAGCAAGATCAACGGTCGTGCGCAAAAAAAAAATTAAAATTAAATTTTTGGGGGAAGGACTTTTGTTTTTGTTTCGTTGTTCTATCGCGTTTAATTTTTGTCGGCGGGCTGGCGCCTGGCGCCCACTGAGATCTTGTGAAACTTCCGTCGTCATATTATTTACATGCCCATTGATGCCTACATATATTTATATTATGTGCTCGACACGCGCTAAACAAACGAGAGAGTGTACGCAACCGATGGAAATAATATCATCAATTTGTTTTACGAACAGAACAGCCACCGCTCATCATAAATATCGACCGCAGTCCGCAGGTAGAGTGATGTGGAACCGCACAATCGCACGACAACGCAACTGCAGCGACGTTCGTGAATGCCAAAAATTAAATGGAATTATAAATTGAATTGCTGCGGCACGTCTTAGGGTTCGCGACGGGCGCATTATAAAGTGTACACTTGAATATATTAAAACGATTGTCCTATATAACGCGGCTGCAGCTATATTTTAATCGCCTCGTTCAGGCCCAGTTGCATCTCATCCGAACGCGTATCGGCGGGCCGGGTGATGCACCGGGACACGTCTCGTCCTTGCGCATTGTGCGTCGTTCATTGTGCAACGTTTCTATTATCATTATTTTTGGTTTCTTCTTCTTCTACTCCGTCTTCTTTTCACTCGGAAAACAGGTAAATAATATAATATAATGTATGATATAGGTACACCACGTGCACACGCGTGCACCGGGTATAGGTACACGCCAGATGTCCGTCTGCGCGGGTCGAGAGAGACTTGTACTGCGTGTATGTGTTATGTGTATAATATTATGTACCAACGAAAAGAATGAGATCTACGAATGCTACTACAACGCATATAGCTGACTATATATATATATATATATGATGCTATAATATTAATATCATCTCTCGCGCGCCGAACACCTGGCCGCGTGACCGATGATGAATATAGAGGTTATATTATATTATTGCATAACTGCAGCAGCAGCTTACCTATATGTGTAATATATATTATATATATAATATTGTTATATATGTGTAACAACTGCCTCAGCGTCTCCCGCAACCACCGGTCCCCTCAGTAAAAGTTAAAAGTAAATACTGACAACAACAACAAAAAGAAAAAAAAAGCAAAATATCATGTCCCATTCTATTTATTCGTTTCATTCGTTCCCGTTTCGTCTGCTTGCGCCGCGCCGTCTGTCTCTCTTCCGATGTATAAATCTCTCGCTGCAGTCTCGATTTTTTCTAATCTGGCAGACGCGAGCGTGGTCTGTTCATTCCAAACAGGGAAAAGGCTACCGCCGGCCGTTGCCAACGCTGCACTTATGAGCCAATAATATACTAAGTATATATATAATATATGAGACAAGGTCTAGTTAACCTGGAACTCTCTTCCCTCATTAAATATTCATATATACATTATACGTATGTGTGGTGTGTACCTTAGTAATGGCGATGAAAAAGTTCCACAATTTTTTTTTTTTTGTCGTGGATACAAATCGTTATGTAATAGGTTACGCAGTATCCCTATTATACTATAAAACGGTTGAGAGTTGAGAAACAATTTCCGTAGGATTGGTGGTCCTATACGATCCACTTGAACCCCAGAACTTCGTAAAGAACCATTTATTTTCCGCGATGTAGTAAATATGTGGTACGATTTTTTTTAAAAATGATTATGCAATAATAAGTCACGCGATATTAATAGATTGTAAACTTGAAATGTTGATAAAAGGTCAGTACCCTATAGGACTAGTAATGATATTTTGTGAAAATTGAGCGTGAAGACTATAAATATGGGAACAAAATAAAATACATTATATTAATACATGATAACATCGCAAAGTAACACTCACTGCTATTAACGAGAATATTTATAATTAAGTCTTCTATAATTTCGTAGTCACCATGATTATAAAAATATTATATATTAATCTAATAATATTTTAACCCCACTAATAGTTAGTTTTTTTGTAATAGAAATTTCAAAGTTTTTAGTAACTTGTATATTCTTTATAAGGATTTCTTTTCCATGTAATGAATATATTTTCAAAATTATTATTTAATAAAACTATTGTTACACTAAGCAAATATATTCAATTCTGCCTACAACTAAACCACTGATTTGAAATCACATTTTGAAGAGGTCATTTCAGAAACTCATGGCGCTTCTATATACAATTGTATTCAATAATAATTCAATTATTATTCAAGTTAAATTAAAATGTAATGTGGTTTATAGAAAGACAACATATGTTGATAATTATTTGTTGGTTACATAACTATTATACTATTGCGGAGCATCGTGTGAAAATTATATTTTTTCGTTATTCATGTTATAGTTTAACAGTTGGCTCGTATTATAAATTAAGCAAGAGACCAAATCACACCACTGCAATTTTGGTAAACTTCGTTTTGAAAGTCACGCCACTGATAACAATAAACATAATGATGCCGATTAGGTATTGTTGGAGTCACGTGTTTAAAAACTGACCTTTATTTTACCACTTAAATACAAAATACGATAAGTTATTTGGCTCATTAATAATATTTAGTGATAAGGATAACAGGTATAATAGTATCATAACAATAATACGGTATTGCCATTTTTTCCATCACTATTTGGCCCTAATTAGCCAACGGCTGTGAAGAAAATCATTCAACTGAAAAAACAAACTATACCTGAATACTGATTAGAAAATTCAATAAATATTAAAAGGTTAATTCATATACGAGAATAAATTGTATAATGTATATATATATATATATATATTAGAACGTAGGTTATGCCGACGTCCTACACACAACACGTACATATTATTGGCGTATTTCTTTATACCTACATTTATATAAAAATACGACTTTCATTGTTTAAAAGTACACAAAACTACGTCATAGACTTATAATAATCACGGTAATGAAGTATAATCGATTGTAAATAAACAACTAAATATTTAATTTCGGTGTACCATGCCGTTTTTAAGAAAATCTTATTTTAACCGGTTTATGGAACAAGCGATAATTTTTTTTTTTTAAATCTCATCGAAATTTGTTTTCTGAGACGTCGAGCTTAAAACCTTTGAGTTTAAAATATGAATGATCGCCGTGAACACAATTCGATGGTCGATAGAACGGAATCAGTCAACAGCCGCGGAAATGATATGACACTGCTGCAGCTGTGCCCTCATCGCGTGCTATAATAAGACTGTCGTTACAGTGTGGGTAAACAGGGGGCTATTTTTTAGGGTGTGCAGAAACCATGCATCGTGTCGGCGAATGGCGGTTTTTCAACTTTTCGTAAAGGTCGACGAGAAGGAAAAAAAATGCACGTAATAAATAAAAAATCGAACTCGACCATCGTCTCCATCTCGCACGTATAATATATATAGTATGTCACTATATACGTATAATACAATAATATATAATAACAAGCGCCACACTCCGCAGATTTATTGGCCACCGGCGGCGCGTGGTCGGCGAAGGCAAGTGGCATTTTAGCGCACTGCTACACATATTATTACACACGCTCAACATTGTTGTATTTTTGTCATTGTGAACGTACACATACACACACATCACGCACGAATGCAATGATATTTTTTGACCTAGAATCTAGAAAACAACGTGTCGGAATCGCAAACATTCTGTATTTGCACTTTACAATAATTGACACACATATGCGTGCAGTATTAGGTACTGTAGGTAACTATAACTATTATACCACATTATACGCCCACGGACACAAATATAGATGGAAAGATAACCTACCTATATATTATAATGCTGTGTATTTACGCGCTCCAAATTTATATAGAGGTACCTGCACGGTACGTATATTATGTGTGTGTATGTTAATATGGTCGAGCTTATATATGTGCAGTGGTGTTTAAAAAATTTTTTTCCTATATGCTTGACGCATGTTAAAATGACGCCGGAAAACAAAAAACAAATTTTTTTTTCATAATATTTTTCATCAATAACACGCGTGTCACGCAATAACAACATTGCTTATTGGTCTTACAGTTTCTATGCGTCATTTAACGCACGGCAGCGATATACTTACTATCCTATTATATACCTATATGGCTATATATATATATATACATACATAATATTATGTACGTTTATTATATGAATACTAAGTCCTATACTATTAATGTTTATTAATTACCAATCATGTGATATGGTCTTGCACATCGTAACTGTTATCAGTATATTATAACAAAAAATAATTTAAAATGTTTTGATTAATTAAACAAGCATGGATGTTCAAAACTTTAATTAAATTGTTCCGACTGGATCTATGTCTACATATATTATCTACACAAAATTAAAAATATATATACCTAACGTAGCTCAATATCGACCATGATTTTATTCTATTATTTTTTTATTGGATCAGGAAAATCGTTGCTTAAAAACTGTTTAGTATTTAAAAAAATAAAGTAATAATATCTATATATTGTATTATTATGTTTTCTGTTTTCACTTTTTAATTTTTGTACAATGAATGTGATTATTTCAGCATAAGAAACGTCCGCAGTATAACAATATAAATAGTTACCAATTTACCATCCCACAAAAAAGGTCGACACCGTTATCGTAGTTATTGAGCTATTAGCTACGGTTCAAAGTCGTATATTGATTTTGTTTTTGTAATAACGTTTACTCGTTCGTTGGGAAAAAAAAATCCGGATGTCCGGGCGCCATCTAATGATTAATAAAACAGCATATATTATTATGATGCAATGTATAATACGATTCAATACACAGTACACTTATTTTTGAAATCAAGTTTAAGGTTATTGCTTATTACGTATACGTATCATAAATGAATACCACAATACACATATTTAAATTTTGAAGACATTACACTTTTAAAGCCAATCTTTCTCGCGTCATCTGGTTGCTTCCTAACCTTACACCTATACATAGTATATTATATGGGCCAACCGGGCTGGGAGAGGGGTGCTATACATTTGTTTGATGATTATTACTTATGAGTTTATTTTCAGTATACTATAAATGATCTTAAGCCATGGATCGTAAAAAAAAAATAAGATAAGTACCTAATCATTTATGATCAAAATCGTATAGCTCAGGTATACTTATATTAGCCAGCTGTAATAAAATAATTAATTATTGTATTACCTATAATATAAAAATGTTTCAATTGTTTAAATAAAGTGAAATTATTTTCAGTTGTAGTAGCTACTGATAATAGTTAAGGTAAAATAAGGTAATGGATGTACATAATTATTAACTATTGTCCTCCAAAACAATTTTAATTATCAAATTTTCAATTATCTTCAAACAACTTGTATTAAATTGGTTTAAATCAACACGTGACAAGACATTAAAATCATAGTTAAATAGAAGTAGACAGTAATAGTTGCACAAATATTTGTCTTTCTTAACAGGTTGATAATTATTAAAGGAACTGGTCATGACTGCGGTGTTTCTTGATAGGTAGTTGTTTATTATGGTATAATTATATACACGAATGACTGCACATTCAATGAATTCACGTTCTCCGTTAATTATGATGCTACTCCTTATAAAATTACTTACGGTATTTTCCTATACTTTCAATACTCAATACAGAATATTGCAGACGAACATATTTTGCTAAATTCTTCATTTTTAAACACAGATACAAATAAGCATATTATACAGTGTACCGAAATCTATCTCATATGATATAATATATAATGCCTACATATACCTATAGAGTTATCTATAGCAAAAACAGCGAATTCGGTGTAAATCATAATATCATAAAGTAGAGTCCTATTTTAAATATATGAATATAATATACAGAGTTGGATCATAGTGACATTCAAAAACAAACATTTTAATTCGAAAAATTTTACTGAGCTATTGTAAAATCGCAACTTTTTATGTGGTACCAATGTTTAACTGTATATGGTAGAAATAATTTCAGATTAAAACATTGTTTATACACGAACTGTTGTAGGTAATTATTTTATTCAATTTCATAAAACAATTCATAATATTTAATAGATATCATGAAAAAGTAACAAAATTTAAATAAAACTGATGATTGGGAACACAATTACATAACATTAACATTTTTCCATCTTGGTAAAGAATACTTAAGAATATACTCATCATTCCAAAAAACTGAATTCAAAAGGATCGAATAAATATTAATTACATTTTCACCGTTTTATAAGAAAAATTAAAAACAAAATACATTTTATCTCAAATTATTTCAAAATTATTACAAATCTGTAGTCATATTGCTTACCTTTATACTCCACAAGTAAACTATTATCATTGCGTATATTATTTACTGTAGGTTTCCTCGTATGAAAGATTTACTATTTCACCTAAGTAGTTCAACATTGAAATTCAGGTGCACTGTTAATATTTATTGAACACACATTCTTGAAATGAATAAAAATGCCAAAGCCCAAAAACAATTATGGAGTTCAAACTATGTATTACATTAAATAAAGAAACAGTTTACATTGCAATAAGTGACATCTAACAAACTCGAGCGCTCATTAAAAAATACACTATTATTGGTCCATGATTACTGTAGGTACTAAGACTTATAAACTGTAAACCACAAGTATAATTAAGTTTAATAGTATATTTTATTTATGTTTGTAATCTTTGTAAAAAAAAAACGTTTCAAGATTGTTAGGTACTCGAATAAAAAATTAGAGCATCATGTCGGTATTACTACTTAATAGTTCATTGCATACATTTATAATGATAATAATTAATTGCAAGTTACATATGGAATTAGAAAATGTTTTCAATCTTCAATGTATTTGAATGAATTACAAAAATGGGTTGCTTGAGATGAAAATAAATAATGTATATTGAAATCCATTAAAAGCAATTAAACTTATTATTATTAATTTAGTTTTAACTTTTATTACACATCTACGTTTTATTTTAAATGGTGACAATACAGTAGTCACAACATATTAGAATATTTATAATTGAACCTAACCAGAGAAATAATTCAATGATTTACATTGTTTTACAATTTTGATTTGAATTATAACTTAGGTATAGTAAATATTTTTTGAATAAAATGATTTTTTCAAGATTTTGTAATTTAAAAAAAAATGTATTAAGTATATTAGATAGACTACCAATACCTATACCAAATGTGTTATTTTTTTCTAAAACTGATAACATTGTACTAGAAATGTGCATCAGTTTATTTGATACTATTGTTTATAAGCTAGTAGTTAGATGAAGTACATATAATAATGGTAAGTAGGTACTGATTATGTTTTTATTTCATAAAATATTATATTACGTCATATTAAAAAATGTCATTGTTTTGATCAATTAAATTAAAATTTAATATTATAAGCATTAAATTTAAAATAGAAATCAGCAGTAGGTATACATTTAATATATCTATTATTATATAAGATAAACTCGAATGTATTATGATTTGTAAGTACCTTTATAAATATATCAACCCTACTTGAAGTATTCAACACTATTTTTGAAGAACTTGCATAACATTATTAATCACATGTAATAATCGATTATTCTTACGTCATGCTGAACAACAAATTAATATTATGATTCATCTTTAAAACGCATAATCGTTGGTGCAGGAGGAGTCCAAATAACCAAGGACAAAATGTAATATTTATATGAGAAATTGCACTTATAAACCGCTTTTCAAAAATTACAGTTAACGAAAAGCATATTTATTATAATTAAAATAATTTAGTACAGATACTAGATAAGCACAAATTTTGATAATAACATAAGATTAAATAATAAACTAATAAAAAATGTATTATTTATTTTATTATTATTAATTATAATTGAACCGCGAATGAAAATGTTGAATATAAAATATCGGATTACCAAATCATTTGAAACATTGTGATAGCAAGTCCAAAAAAAAAAAAAATGTTTCTTAAACTACTTGCGTAATGGAAAATACTTTATTACAATCATTAACGCACAACCATTTTAATGAAACTTATATAAAAACAAACATAGGTACATCAAAAATACTTAGTAAATGAAATTAATGATTATATAATGTTCAAATTATAACTATAGGCTTAAAAAAATTGAATATTAGAACTTTGAGTTCCAGACAAATTAAATAATAATTATTAATTACTATAAATTATAGTATTAATATATATATATATATATGTGTAATAACTAATAACTATTATAAAATGTTTTTCAACTGGTAACGAATGCAAAATGCAACTTGTACGTTATTATTATCTTAAATTGTTAACTTTTAGATTTATATAATTTTTAAATTATTGCAAATTATTTACAGTAAAAACTTAGTTCTCTTTCTCGTTTGCGGTCCTTAAATTAATGTTATATGCCAGAACTCAGAAGTAACAAATAATTTCAACAGTTATTTATTCAATAAATCGTAATACAATGCATTTAATGTTACGTAAATTACGACCAACAGTATAGAAATATTGGATGAGAAGATGCTTGATAGTGTGAACTTGTATGCGTAATTGTAATTCAAATAAGAGACATAAGAAGTAAAGGTGATTGGAACTTAAGGAGTGGTATATAATTCAACTCTACCGGGGCCATTGATTTACAGATTTCAGCGCTAGGAACTTTGATTTTAAAGAGGCCAATATCCCCGTGAGTTATATGATAATAAAATCAAAACAATACAAACAGTACTACCGTGTTTTATAATAATATGATCGACGATAATCCCACTAATACTAATAGATTTAAATGCTGATCAGTTATCACTTTTAGGTTTATTTATAATAAATATTATTATTTTAATTGATTAAAAAATGTCTAATATATTTAATAAATTAAAATGAGACCTCTCATAAATGTACATAATATATTTTATTATTTTATCAGTCATAACAATAATGTTAATTATTCTAGATGATACACATACAGATAGTTTCAAGTGTTGTATGACTATACTCGTACATGGGTTGTTTAATCACGCATATACGTTACACTCTCACGGACCTCACAGTGGTATTTTGTATTGCTTTGAAAGCAATAAATGAGAGGGGGGGAGAGAGAGAAATAATTTTGAAATTTTATTTTTACGAGTGAAGACGAAATGATTTTTATGATCAACAATATTGATTTGTCTTATGAATATAAAACAATTAAAAACAGTATTATAACGACAATATTTACAACAACAATAAGTACAATTCATCTCGGTTAACAAACAATATCGTCATGTCATAATTTCTAAAAGATACATACACAACACGGTTTGTCGCGGTTTATTACGAAATATTGTATAATAAGTACACAAGAAAGTGCATGTTTATGACATTTTAGTGAATTGTATATATACTCTAACATAACCAAACTACACTTCGTGTCAAAGGAATGACAATAGTAGCTACACGTGCAATCATAAAAATACATTTTACTACTCCAAAAAAAAAGATGTGCAACGAACAACCACGACAGACGACCCACACAGGCTGTTAGCATTTACCATAACAACAACATAACAATAATAATAACGACAGACAAATTATTAATGTATGCATTACGTTTTATTTTCCCACAGTTGTTTTTCCACGGCACCGCCATCCAATGCTAGCAATGGTGACATGCCAATTTTTAATAAACAAAAATAAATATTTATATATATTATATACATGAAACGAGGACCGCTACGTGGCGTTAATCGTACTGCATATATTTGTTTTAATTTTGACGGTCCGAAAACTGGGTCGATCGTCTGTGTGTAAACCTAAACATATTGCACAATGAACACTATTGGAGATAGAAGAGTAAATAATATAAAAGTCATTAAATCAAAAAATGGTAGAATACCTATTGTGTGCGAAAAAAAAACGAAAAGTTTCCATTAAAACATATTAGAATCTGCACCGTAAAACTACAAAACTGAAATATGTTATGGCGTCACAAAAATTATTATTTATAAGTTAAAGCAATTAAAAATTTACAACAAATTAAAATGAATAAATAAATTGGACGACTACAATAATATAACACATAAGTCATAAGTTTAACAGTCGCTGAACTGAATGTAGGTGGAAAAATTCGATACCTGGAAGACAATACGAGTAGAATGCCAGATAACAAAAGAACGCAACAAACTATTTGTGTAGGTACTAAGTACATATTATTATTCAGTACACTTCCGTGAAGTAATACCATTTTTATTTCTATGTTTATAAATTATCAATCTTACGATTACCAGATCAGAAAATCAACACTTAAAAAAATAGCATCTCACATACTCAGACTCGGATCTATAGCTGATTTGGGGAGAGGGGCAAATTTGTAACATCACAAATACTTTTTGAGAAAATCGTGGTTTTTCAACTGTTCAAGATCTGATTTGGGATTATGAAAAAAATTGATAAATAATATTGTTGGGGGGGGGGGGGGGCTAGATCACCCTTTGGAGTTTGGAACCTTTTTTTTAGACTTACATTTACTTCTACAACACCGCCTAACACAAATTATATTATGTTATAACCATAATATAGAATACGGTACAGGGTTTAAGGTCACAACTCTACGCGAATGTTTTTTTTTACACCCCATGAGTGATCCATGATGAATTCATCATCAGTTGAGCGGTCGGTACCTAATAGATAGATTGTACAAGTTAATAATAATATAATATACCACTGCGATAACAATAAGTACCTATTTAAAACTATGACACTCGAATCATTTGATACCCTCCCGTGGTTGTGCAATATCTTTTTATCCAGTGTTGAAAATTATAATAATGGTAAATAATTCAACGTCCATGATCTTTCAATGACGTATCGTCTTTTTACGCAGTGATTAATACGCCGCTCCCGCACAGACGCACAGTACACAAATAATACTATTGTCGAAATTCGGCGAATTGTTGAATGAATATTATTATATATAATGACGACTTGTGTGCCAACCGTGAATAATGTAAGGACACCGAGCCATAATAATATTTAGTTAACTCATCGTTGTCGTGCCTTTGTGTTGTTGTTGTTATTGTTTTTATAAAATATGGCAAAAATTTGACAGTAACGGGTACAATACAATAACACATTTCGATAAAAACTATGAGAAAAAACAATCATAATATTATGTTCAGTTCGTTGTTCGTTTATAATATACTATAATATGTATAGGCGATAATAATAATAATAATAATAATAATAATAATAATAGACGTATAAACAAAACACAATACATACACAACAGTGGTATGTGTTTATAAAATATCCAATATCAATTAATAACAATTTTTCCTGACAATTAAATCGTTATAACTATGCAATATGATGTAACGGTGACAGTAGAGTGTTTCTGTCTTACACGTTGTAGGTATTGAGTATTACTGCATTTGGAGGTAAATTATAATGAATTTTTACCACCAACATTGTGATCTTGAATTATTTTTCAAAACATTAAGCAACGAAATAAGTGAGCTATGAAAAGCATTTAAATTATTATAAAGATAGATTGCAGAACATAAGGTCATAAGATATTATTGCTTTTATACATTTATTTAAATATGTTTTTTACGAAGCTCTCCACACATTTTTCAAACATCTAGATGATGTGTTATTTATAAATAGTTATGAGTACCTACTCAATTTTTTTAAGAACATAATATTATTAATTCAAATATTTATTAATATTAAATATTTAAGTAAAAAATAAAAATAAAATCTATACATACATCTAAATTAAGACATTTTATAAGTTATATAAAAGATTTTACATTTTTGACTTATTATCATCGTATGACATTTCATAACTAAATTTGAGGTAAAATTTAGTTTTTATATTTGTACTTCGGTATATAATATTCTTAGCAAATTCTGAAATGTCAAAAACTTGTGTATACACTTCCGCAGCTTATTTTTTTACATAAATCGACCGTATCACACACAAATGATAAATTTGTTTTCAGCTCTTTGGAATTAAAAAATATGCCTGCAAACACAAAACTATTTTTTTAATGGTTCGGAAAATGTTTATTTGCTACAAAATAATCAACTTTTAAAATTATGTAGAATAAATGTTATTAATAAACAATAGAGAAAATAATATTGTAAACATAATTAATATAGTAGAAATGACGTTATACTCAAGACATTTATAAAAACTTACAAAAAAATATCACAATACCAGATTTCTTGATATTATCTTGGTCCCAGTTCGCCTTATAATAGAATTATTAAGTGTGTTGTTCATCAAGTTTTTAACTCGATTTTATTAAGTAAATTTACTCTAACAAAATCATCTAGATGTTCTAACAGTTGTTTATCTTATGCTAAATAAACATTTTTACTAGATAAATTACATATTGACATTTTTAATACATTTTAAGTACTTATACATAAATATATTAATTTTTTTTTTTGGAAAATTGAGCATACCTACTGTATACACCACGAGGTATGCATATAATTTACAACGAACAATGAATAAATAATATATTATTTTATCATATCGCGTGATCTATTTTCAATTAATGCATCAAATAACTTTCAGTTAAAATATAACGTTTCAATATGCGTAATCTGTGGGTGGACTATGGATGTGACACTGAAAGGATATATGTCTTAATTCTTAATGTGTATAATGTTACTTAAAAATGTTATTATTAAGAACTAGTTGAGTAACCGCCAGGCAGACCAATTCCTACTCATCTTTCTTTATATTACACTTCATCCAATAACGGCAGTGCTAAATCCGGAAAAGTTTGATAAATTGCCATTTGCACTTGACATTTGTAACGTAATATTTATGACAAAAATGTTTAGACTTACAACCAAGATTAGCCACAACTCGTGGAGAACTCAAAATACTTATAAATGTTCATTCTCTCCCAAAGGCTAAAATGTTGCAGACAAAGCCGCTTTATTTATGTGCGCAGGGTGATATTTAAAATAATAAGTCATTTATGACTTATGGGCTTAAGCTTTTTTTTATTACATTTTAGATATTATTATTTTTTTTAACTTTACGGATTCAGACTGCTTTACGTTTAAAATATTATGTGTTGTCAATCATTTTTAAAAACATTATTTCAATATAAAATATTTACAAATAAAGCATCAATTAATCTAATAAATAAAATACCGCAATATATTTTTTATATATTCGCTTTTAGCATTGCAGTAACAAAGCATATATGGTGACTGTATACAACTTACTGTATACGTTTGTTTGTGGTAGGTCATATAGTTATGACTCATAACCTACCGCAAACATTCTGTGACCTTTATTCTTTAGGAGACTAAATAAAAGTATATAGTAGTAATATTATATACAAATAATTTTAAATTTATGTTTATATTATGTATCTTATATTAGTTATGAACCACAATGAACAATAAAGTTAAAAAAAATTTAAGTGTTGACGTTTTAAAAGCACAGCACTTAAAATATCTAAAGGAGACAATTAAACATGTTATTTTTTTTTTTTAATGTATTAGTCATGATAATATTGTATGTATTTGAATAAATATGTGATAATTTTAATTTAGGATTGCAATTTTTAATATCATAATATTTATAAAATAATATACAATATTATATACCTACTCTCTTGTTATAATTTTCAATATACAGGGTGATTCTTTTATCAAACAACACTTATATGGTGTTTGTATGTAAATACCACCTATTAAAAAAACAAACATACCTAACCTAACCTATAACACACAAACACCACCCAACTTTGGGAAGCTATATCTTGTAAACGGATTAACGAAAAATGAAATTTAAACGTGAAAATTCATTGAAAAAATAGCCTTTTTAGTTTATGAAATTTTAAGTATAGGTTGTCATTTGAAAATCAAAAGTTGATAAAGGTAAAAATATTTAAAAAATATATAGTTCTAGAACAAGATGGTTCTAAAATTTTGAAAAACAAAAAATTTGAAAAAAGTCAATAGTTTTTGAAATAATGAGTGTTATTTGATAAAATAATCACCCTGTATAATATTATCAAATATATCAATAACTAATAATTCGAAAAAATAGTATGTCTTAGTTTTGAGAGTTATAGATTTTGCAGATCGTCGAGTTATACACAAAACAAAATAAAATTTGCCCGATTAAAATTATGTTTATACTGTAGACATTACATATTATTTAAACCGAAATCTTTATTTAATTCATCAAAGTTAATTCAACCGTAAAGTGATAGTACAAGGTTAGCAGTAATTTTTTCAAAAGTTACTTGTACAGCAATACGTTATATTCATACTTTGAGAGTATTTTTGTGTATATATATAATATATTCTAAACCAGTTAAAAATACAGATTATCTGATCATATAACAATACGGTGTACTTATTATTCTGGATTGCTTGATGAAACAATTAAAACGTATAATATTTAACTTCTCAGTTTTCACAAGACACACAGGTAAATAATAGTATTTCTAATTTTTTTCATAAGCGGATAATGTATTCGTATATTAATTATAAGTTTATAACTCTTTTTTTTTTTCCAAAAATAAAGGTTTCACGATGAATTCAATAACTTACGCCCGGCGGCAAATTACGATACGATACGTTACAATGCGTTAGGATCAAATATTGTTGCTGAACGTGAAACGTATAATAGATTAGGTTAGGTTAGGTCTGTATTGTTGGAAAAGCATTGCTGACCAAATAAACTAGCTATTATAATAATAATTGAGCAGAAGTAGTGCTTATTGCCTGCATAAGAATATATTATTACAGCACGCAAACACGTAGTATCATTATATGCGTGTAGTGTGTACGAGAAATATTGGGGTGACATTGTTTTACATAATTTAGAAGTCTTTAAAAACGATTTTTATCGAAATTCAAAATATATGCAATAGGTATTTTCAAATATTAATTTAATACATAAATTCTGAGTAGTTTCCTTTAAGTACTTACCTAATACTATTATTAGTTATTACATCCAGACAGTGCTTAAAAATAATAAAATTTTAGTAAATAACTTGATAAAGAGTATGAGAAGTAATTCCCTCATGGTTTATTTCCTCTAAAATTTGTTTGGGGCTGAAACCCTCAAATATTTTTGAATGGTTTATGCCTATGGCCCCACCACACGATGCATTTAAATATGATATAATTAATATAGTATAATAGGTACTTTAATATGTTCCTAAAGTACCTACCTATATCTGAACAGTTTCAAAAAACCAAATTTTTTTTTAAAAATAAATACACAGTATAATATTGTCCTAGCTCCTAATAGTCTTATGATACAAGCACATGCGCATTACCTTTTGTAAAAGTTAGAATTTAAATTTATTTATTATCAAACGTAAAAATAGGGTAGAGAATACAACTATGGTGGATCACCACGAATATGCGTATGACAAACAATATGTGTTAATATATTTGTCATGCAGATGAAATTATTGTATAACCCTTCCGACGATTCCGAGTAGTAGTGTGCCAGCAGTGGTGGTCACACTCACACACTCACACATACTCGAATACACCGCGACGGAGATCAACTGAGAGCCAATGAGGAGAAAACCGTCTGCGGAAAATGCGTCGCATCGATATACACACACACATAAATATATATAATATAGCATGCGATACGCACATAATATCGTATATTTTATAAAGGTATGAAACGGCAATGCACCATGTACACAATGAGTTTAAAAAAAAAAAAACACAGACAGGCGAAGTGGTGACGTCGACGAGGGCGGGTGGCGGTGGTATGGGGTCGGCGTTGTAGCGGGGAGGTGGGGGTAGACGAAAGGCGTGCCGTAGACGGGCACTATATATAATACATCCTAAATATATATAATATATATGCGTGTGTGTGTGTGTGTGTGCAATCGGTCCCTTTTTATTATTATTTTCCGTCGGAATGTGTATACACGCGCGTGCGCGCGCAAACGGATTTTGTGTATATGGTTGCAAAACCCGACCGACCGTCTGTCTGGACGATGAACGCACGAGAACCCGCGTGTCTGTGTACGTGTGCGGGCCGGGCCGGCGCGACGCACACGCACGCTCTTCTCTCTCTCTCGCCGTGCGACCGGAAATATTTCGTCGATACCGTAGAATGCGGTGGCGGTGGCGGCGATGGAGGCATCGGTCCCCGTCTGGATGGTGGTGGGGAGGGGGTTGCGAGGGGCATTGCGGCCGAGCCTGCGTCGAATGCGCAGAGAGGGGTGTGTGCCAGACTCCCGACGGTGGCGGCGGCGGTCCCGTCTGTCTAGACGCACGCTACGCAGACCACCCGAGTTCGCCAAAACACCATTCCACGCACCACCCGGCCACCACCACTTACCGCCACCGATTGACGACGCCCTACGGGTCGAAAAATCGCGTTCACCACCGACTAGTAAACCTACCCGTTGCATATACCCATCACAACACGCGTTTTATATTATTATTATTGTTGCCGTCGCAAACGTATTTATTCGGAGTTCAGACCACGGCAAAACAACCACCGTCTCACGGTCGCGTTGGCAGACCTGTGGTGGCCAGAGCGGATGGGTGGACGACACCGATAACCGCAGATGCGTCGGGTGAGTTCGGGTGCTAAACGCTTAGAAATTTGTTACTAATAAGTATAGTAAACAGTAGCCTGTTGCTACTAACGAATTTTGACTTGAGAATATCATTGTTATTAAGTATAAAAACGGAAATACATGCACATGCTATGACATACAGCAATATGCGAAAATGAATGAAAATCCACTGTGCGTTAAGAATAGAACGTATAATATAATATCCGCAAAACGAGACGACTTCCGGAGTCACCGCCCGACGGCGGCCGAGGTCAATACACCCGTTGCCTATGCACTGTATTCATCTCCAAAATGAATAATAATAATAAACACTAATAGGCTTATTACGACCCTCTCCCGAAACCAAGTAGCTGCACTAAGATTTTAAATCACACTTGGTCTAGTGGTATCCCATATTTGTTCAATCTGCCACTGAAGTCATGATCTCGATAACGGGAATCACGATATTTAGAACAACACATACCTAGTGTATCAATTACTACGTTTATAATATGATGGCGTTAAAACGGTTTGAAATTAAAACGGTTTTTAATTCTTAAACTACATAGTGCGAGCATTTTAACGCCATCACGTACACGCGTAGTAAATGGTAGTTATATACGTGTAATACTATATAGTCTCAATAATCAAATATATCTTTCTTGTCATTGTAAATATTATATTCTTGACGACTGTAAATACATTCGATTTATTTATTCAGACGATTTAAAAAATAAACATAAACTAGTAGTTGTTAATAACCTATGTATATAATATAATTATAATACATTTTATGGATAGTTAATATCTTATAAGAATGAAGAGAGCCTTGCGTTTTTCATTAATATTACGTGTTTATCAAAAATTCCCATTTAGTAATATTGTTATTACTTATTGTTACATAATCATATTATGTTATAATTATATACAATCAAAGATGTATTATGATCATTATTGTACTGTTACTAAATTATGGCATCATACAAGTTTCTATTAAAATGACCTTTTTATACCAATTACGTCGCAAAATCAATATAAGCCAATTGTGTTTAAAATAAATTAATGGCTAATGCTGGTAATTCAATATCATTATATAAAGTTCAGAGGTATTTCATAATAATTTAGATATAAACAATAATAACTCTCAAACTTTTTGTCACGATCAAGTAGCTAGAAATTACAGATCATCTAGTTAATTCGAATTTTGAACTAGTCTGCTGTAATAAGTATCATCTACTGAAGTAATGGATACAAAATTAAAGACAAGTATATAATATAACATATAAATATATTCTACACATTGTTATGTATAAAAATTAGATTTAAGTTAGTAAAACGAATTAAAACAATACATTTTAGTGGCTATCAAATAAATACTAAATTTATACCAACTATAAAATTAATGCTTCAGAATAAAATAAGTGACGGGTAATAAACATGTAAGTAAAACAGTATTAATAAAAAAATTAGACGAATTTATTATAAGTAATATAGGCATGCATTATAAACTATTTTTGTTGAGGAATATGGGTCTTATACCTATACAATTTTCTAAACCATTTTAAAACAAATGAAATCAGAAATTATATATGAGTAAACAATTTGGTTATCACATAAAGGATACAAAGCTTAATAAGTTTATAAGTATTTAACACTCTTTAAAAGTAAAGAACGTCATGCAATATTAACATAAAGTAATTTTAAATTGTATTATTGACTAACATAAATAGGTAAGGTAGGTACATAGTAACACTTGTTTGCATAATTGTGTTGATATTATATTGCTCATTTGCACAACGATGAAATAACCACTGCTGTGGTATTTTAGTAGAAATCTCTGTAAACCATAGTTATAAATTATGAGTTATTACTTATTACTCACATAAAATGATACTGACTCATAAGTCACCAGAACACTGGTAAATAAAAGTTAAAACCAAGGACTCGGTGTGAATAATATGTATGGTGTCAGTGTGTTATATAGGTTAAGTTAGGGTCTTTATACATACGTACTACTAGTTTACATACCTACCTATTATTATAAATAATAAACGGGATGAAAAGTATGCAGTTACGCGATCGAATAAGTAAAATACAACTGAACTGTACTTAATACATTATACTATATTTAAATATTCAAATACGAGCAAACAAACGAAAGTATCATTTTTATGTATACATATATTTTAGGTTAATTAATATTTGATTTTACTATAATATATACATAATAAACATTAATTAGTAAAATATAAGCAACCATCAACCGATTGAAAAATCTTATGATTTTTATATACTTGTACAATTAAACAATAACTATATTAGGGATTGTATTTACTAGGTATATTTTTGTCTTATGTCTGATTAAAATTCAAATATCATTCAAATGTAAAATTCTTATTAAAATAGATATTTGTATATTTATTGAATACGAACATACGATAACAAACTTATATAAATAAAAACAAGATTTAAGATACTGCTTTACTGCAGCTGAAAAAGTATTACAATAAATTTAGTGTAGGTACAAAATAAGTACACTTAATAAGTACACTTATATGATAAATACGTGGGTATAATAAATTAATAGATCAAAAATTATTTTTTAATTAGTTCTACTAATTTACAGCTATATTTTATACGAGCACCTACACCATTATTATAACAGGTTGAGCGTTTCCCAATGAATAAATATTACTTTTTACAAGACTTGGAAGTTTTCATGATTATACGATTAAATCTTTATTGTTAGTTTTTGGCTCAAAACTTTATTGTTATCTCGTTATGGCCGTTACTGATTCAAAATACCTCCGAATGACTCACGAATACCGTCACATTTTAGTGACTCATAAATAATCCGTTTGTAAACTAAAACGACATTCAGGCATCACGATAGTTATTCAATAACAATCAGTGACCGTATTCATTGTATTTTTTATTTTTTTTATACTATTATAAGTACACGTTTTGTTATTTAAATCATTTGAACTTCAAACATCATGAATGGGCTTTACAAAGTTGCCTTAGTATTAATTACATTTATTTTTTCGAAATTTGATTCGCTGACATATATATCTGTAGTACTAATATCGTTGTGGTTTATTGTTTACGTTATGCGTGTACAATAAATTTTACTGAAAAATACATTAATGAATTTTCAACAAACCAAAAATGCAAAAACCCGATTGGGTGTCTTGTTTTAGTGATTTACACATTTCGAAAATGACCAACTAAATACAATTCCCTGGAAGAAGCGTGATTTAATGATAAGAATGGTAATTGAGAAAAACTCTGCAGTAGGAAGCAGATCTCTCGGAAGACCATAGTCAAGGTTTGGAGGACTGTGTAAAAAAAACAATATAGAGGAATCAAATAACAACTAGCAGAAAATAGCGGAGGATAGAACTATAGATGGTGAAGTGCCTGGTAAGCAATATGATCTTAAACGGTCAAAACCAAAGAGAAAGAAGAAAAAAATTAAATTAATAAAATCTTATAGCTTTTACAGGAGCTTTGAAATCGCATTTTATCCCATCATAAGTATTAATAGAACTGTATTTAAAAACAATAAATATCTTGCTATCTTTGAAAAATTTGCTAATTGCAATTCTTATAGTTGCACAATATTTAAATTTTAAAATAACTCTACACAACGAGTTTTTAACTGTGTGTGACAAGAATTATATGTGCATATCGAACACAAATAACAATATATTATTTTAAAGATGAATCTTACACGTTTTAACGGACAGACAATAACATCATAACTTCATGTTCAGTATTTAAATTCGTAAAATTTGAACATGCCCAAAAATTAATATTCATAGTCATGTCGTCATGGAAATATAATAATACTGAGAAAAACATTGTCTAACTATGTTTTTTATCACCGATAAATATACAAAAATAAACTAGGAATTTCATTGTGTGTTGTGTTACATAGTAGGTCGGAAATGTATAACTTCTTATTAAGTGGGTATCAACAGTGTATCACTATGCAAATTATGAATTCAGAATTATTTCTACGATGAATAAATTATTGTATACAAATAACTATTCTGCATGAAGTCTCGATTTCCAAAGATTGTTTATATAATAGTAAAATAGTAAAATATTATATTAAGTTATATTTAGTAAATTTAAACATGGATTTAAAAGGATACCTACTGGGAATTGGAACCATTTCCATAGTACAAATAGTCAAGTACCTAGTTGATTAAATATTTTTAAAAATTTCAAAAAATTGACTGAAAATTATAACGTAGGAAAGTAAATAACAGAAGTCTCGAGTCTCTAATCAGTATTTTTTAATTACAAAATAAAATAACTAATATTGTATGTAATTTAAATATCTATCTTACATATGTGTATAGTTGTTCCCAAAAGTCATTAAATATTCGAGTTTTAAGCTTATATCGTATATGTGTTATAAAGTAATAAATTTGTTATTTACAATATTTCATCACATTCAAACTATGTACACGGACTTGAAATATATGTACTCGTTTTACTACCTAACTAAACAAATCTATGATTAAAATCATATTATTTATAGGTATTTAAACCAATTTGCATAACAACTTTGTAAAATTTAGATAAGACTTTGGTTGGATGGATTTTAATTTTCAAAGCTAATTATAATTTATTCTATTATAGTCTACAAGTGAATAGTTTTTGGAATATTAAAAACCGTTTCGATTAAAACTTAATAACATTTTAAATGAATACAATTTCTCTTAAAATAAAAATCCATCCAACCTAATGCCTAAATCTAGCTGTTAAAGTTCCAATGACATCAAATTTTATATAGTTTTGAGTAACTTTAAAATACTTTCATATTAACACTGGCTAATGCCTAATTCCCATGCACTTCGTTCCCTCTTAAAAATACCAACTGTATATATGATTCAACATTTTTGTCCTATTTGTCGTTTATATCTGACTAATCATGATCAAATTTTTCCTTGAGAAATTCCTGTGGATTTACCATATCTTAATCTCGATAAAAGATTTTTAACATAGCCATTTAAAAAACAATACTAAAAGTATATTCAATCATAATATTTTATCGCATTTTTAGCTTTGTAAAGATTTTTTAAATTTTTTAAATTCGTACCTAATAACAAATTGCTAATTTCTTTTTATTCCATACTAAATTGTATAACCAATAGCAACCCTATAATAACAAAAAAATATTTTTTTTTTTTATTGATCTAAAAAAACATCGACTTCTATGGCCATTAGATTGACATTAACTTAAATTAGTTTACAAAGGTGGTTAACTTATGTTATGGTATGGCTTAAATTAGGTTATATAGCTGAATTTCTTTTATAAATTGTAGGATGTTCATGATTGATTGGGGTCCGGACGTCCGGTCCAAGCGCTTCTCCAATTTATCGTGATATTTGGTGATTTCCTCGTGTCATCGTATTTTTGGCATTTGGTGATGATATGTTTGACTGTGAAGTCCAATCCACACATTTCACATGTGGGAGGGTCGTTTTTTTCCATGTCTGTGTGTTATAAATGTGTGCACTATTCGTAGAGTTAGGTATAAATATGTTTATGTTTGTTGTTATTATTATTTTATTCTATTATTATTATTAATATTCTATAAAAAATCTCAAATTTAAATTAAAAAATTAAGGGCCACTTATGAAGATAAAATATAGCCTACAAATCTATAAAGTTGAGGTCTTCGCCTTTTGGGCATTCTAAAATGATAAAAAACAAAATAAATACAACATCAACTATATAATAGTAAATTATTTGCTTACATGTTGAATAGGAATTAATCTGCTGTATATTAAAGTAGCGGTGGTAGGAACGTGAGCGTCAAGAGAGACACGACGACGGCGGACAGTTGTTAGTTATTGAATTACAAAGACAGAAAAATTAAAATATGTTGCTTAAATAATGTGATTAATGCATAGAAAGATAGATTAGGTAGGCTTAATATATTTGCAGTGTCTGTGAAACCATTGAAATACCCATTTACAATTTCAACCCAATCAGTTCAGCCGTTTAGAAGTTATGTGAACAAGATAAGTACGGAAAGATAATTCATATTACCCGTTTTCTCGTAGGAATGAAGCATTTTTCCGCGGTAAAAAGTAGCCTATGTTCATCAGAGATAATGTCGGCTTCTAATGGTAAAACAAATCGGTCAAAACGGTCCCGTGGTTTCGGAGCATATTCAATACAAACAAACTAATCTTTTCTCTTTATAATATTAGTGTAGAATGTGTAGATATGTTTCTGCGCGTTAGAAAGTGCACCGGTCAATATAAATTATAAACTATTCATTGATAATTTATACTATAACATTTCAAGATTAGACTAACATAGACTAATGTTCATTTACACACAAATCATGAAAATACCGTCATATCGATTTGCCTACATTTTTCTTATTGAAATACTGTCGAATGCAGTCTTCACTCCATATAGGTACCAATTTATTCAATTCTATATATCTATATATAAGATTCTATTATCTTCGTAAAATTGTAATATTATTTAGGATATAAAAAATCTATTATAATATTATACTGCGCTGATTGTCAGTGTAACTGTTACGTTTTTCCCCCACAGATCACAAACTATGTATATTATTATGCTTGTATAGTTGTATATTAAACGATAAACAGGCATATTTCGCTTACAAAATGAACGTGGAAAATTTTCCGTTATTTGTATAGGTACCTATATACAACGATATATTGACTTCCATATAAACTTCTTTTTTGATACTTAATAGAATACATAGTTACTGAACTATCGTCTATCACATTATATCATTCATTATACTCATTAGAAACATGCGCGTACCATGTATTCGATGAACGTTTATGACAGGACTGTACAATTTATGAAGTCATTGAGAAAACTTCTACAAAAGTTAAAAATATATCCAGTGACAATAAACAAGATATAATGTATAATGTATACGACTCCATCAGACCCCATCAACATTGTCGACCAAAACGTGTTTCAAATAATAATTGATTTTAAGGGCTGACATCGAACTGAGTCCATACTAACATGTATGTGTTTAAATTGAGTCCGTAAAGAGATAAGATTTAGATATCATAACTATCTAAATAGTTGACGATACTATAGTAAACAAATTTTCTGATTTGAATTTTTAAAGTCTGTATCTTTTAAATTTTTACCGGCAACTATTTAAATTATTTTATATTTATATTACGCATAATTATTTTTTAACCAATTTCTGATTGTATTTCATACTAACTTGTGTTTTATAACTGATAAAAAAAAAACTGTAAACAATCATATATAACTACTTAAATTATATTATAAGCTTATTAATTAACTTTTTGTACTTTATACTATTTTGTAGTTTTGTATCTAAAGTTCAAAAAAAAAATACTGTAAACAATCAAACACAACTTTTGGGAGACTACACGCAGTCAACCTCCACGTGGTGTCTCCTGGATGACGTTAATAGAATGAAGGGACTCAACTCCGATAACCCAAAAATATTTGCAAGACTCAATTCAATATTACCGGATTTTAAGTACAGGTGTCACAAAAACATAATCATAAAAATTCGAGTTGATTCAAATCCAGGTAATCGTGTACCTAATCCTGGTTTCTCATCATAAAACCATCGACGAGTGCCGGTGCGGGTTATCAAGAATATATTATGCAGGTAACTATGTCGATAAACGGACATTAGCACGTAATAACTTTTTATAGTCCGAAGAAATGAATATACGTTATACACTTATTTCTATGTTATATATTAAGTACAATTTTTTTTTCTTAAATTTTGACCATTAGATATGTATTTAATTATTTTCATCAGACGCCAAATGACCTAATACATGCTCACATTACAGCACAGATGATATAAGTTTCTCTTTTTATCTAAAGTCAAATCATACCTGCAGTGCTCTTGGTATGTCGATAACTGCATAACAACTTGTGTCATTGACAGTTATATATAACGTACAATATAGCAATATAGTATAAATAGTATAATATATATATATATATATATATTACATACCAACTAATATATAATATTATAAATACATAGTATATAGATAGGTATGTCTTTATAGTATATTATATTTTATACTGTCTATACTGACCTTTAGAAATGTAAGTTTCGACTATAAATTATATTAATGCCGATAATTATTGTTTCTATTATAAAATAATATCTCACCTACTTAACCTATACATGTTTATATGAAGCAGTTAATATTATAAATTATAATATACCTTTTAAAATAGCATAGTTGTTGTTATTATTATTAGCATTCGATTAAATTCCGGGAACCGCCTTATCAACAGACCTTTTTATAGAAAATTCAACCAATCCACCATTTTTTGCATTGTTTGTGCATTAAATAAATATGTATCTTAAAAGTTAAAACTGATAATATGTTTGTGCAAATACAAACTAAATACCTTTCATTCTTAAGACAACAAAATACACGAAATTCCGTCAAACGGTTATTTACAAATAACTTGTAGTACATCAATTTAAATTAACACGCGTATAGTTTTGTTTGCACGCTGTACGTTAAATGTTTATTTAGTGAGAGAAATTGTTTCAAAATAAGTTTTCTGATGACATTTGAGGTCGTATCCCTGCTGAGTTGAGAACCATACTCACACGCCTTCCATCGAATCTGTGTTTATAAAAAAACCTTTTTAAAACCAAATTTTGAAAAATAATAACAACCCATAAATATACCATTTCCATTGGCTACAGATTTATTTACATGTTTATAACGTACCTATAGAAATTTAACTATATAAGTAGTCGAAGATCGTGAGATTTACTAAACATTTTTTACAGCAAAGGTGGATTGTTGAAGGAAAGTGTGGTATTTCCTATCTGTATAATAAGAAGCATTTTCAATACTATCATTATGGCCATCTTAGTAGTTTCGAATCTGAATATTGTGCCTCACCGTTAACACTAGATTCACGAGCCTGATTTATAGCATTGTTTTACCAACCAAAGACAATAATAAACAGTAAGTTCATATTTATAAGAAATCAAATTAAAATTATTTAATTTTCTTAATTTTCTTATTTTATTTGTTAGTAAATGTTTATTATGTGATTGAGTTACGCATCTACTACAATAAAATTAGTTATTATTATTAAATATTTATCTAGCAGCTTTAAGTCAAAATCAGTTAAGTAATTAAAAGTAAAATAAAGCTGAAATTAACTGCACGTCACTATTATAAATGCAACATTCATGGGAAGAAAAATAATTAAAAAGTGTTTAGGTTCTATGATATATAAGTTGGTAAAAATATTTTATATTGTATAAAATCACTTTTAATTGCTAAAATGTAATTACTTACTCATTAATTAATATATTTTTAGAACATTTAATTACGCTGCAAAAAAAAACTAAGCAATACATGTTTCCACGTAATTAATTTTTAAATAAAATTGAAACATTAACATTATTGGATATAAAACAAGTTAATTAAATTATTTTGAAGGGCATTCATTCATACATTTATTATAAAAAATGTTTACTCATTAAGAAAAAAAAAACTAAAACTAAAGTCAAGTTTCAGATTATATTTAAATTCAATAAAAAGTTTACATTTTTACTTTATCATTAGTAATTCATCGGTAAAATGTATAAACCGTTCAAAATCGAATTGTGTAATTCCTTTAGAAATCTCGTTCGGATGTATGCGTTAGGTACATGTATGATTGACAGGCGACGGAACGCCCTTCAGCCTATTTCAATAGATACACTGGTTTTCCGAAATTGACAGATAGTTATTACTTATTCGACATCACACGTAATATTTCTGGCGAATAAAATATGTGTAAATTAATTTAAGAACACGTCACACCTACATATTATGTTGTCTCCACCTTATAAACATACAAGTGTACATTAACAGCAATAATTGTGCGTAGTTCAGCAGAACCATGTTTGTGCTATTAGTTATAATATTAGAGTTAAATGGTGAAATAATTTAAGGTAAGAACTAAAAAGAACAACTTCTGTGCTTGACAGCAGTGTATATTTAAAAGAGTTGAGAGACTACACTGGATGTGTGTTTTGTATGATGCATCATATTATTGTGAACATTTTAATTTATTTGCTTGTCACATAGAATTAGAATTTAAATGGAATCAAATATTTTATGACGTATGAAAATTTTCGTTTCTTAATGCTCAAATATTCTGAAAAATTTTAATTCTGACATATTTTAGAAAGTGGTAACTAGTAGAGTGAAACATCGAGTTACCCCTTCTCTAGAAAAATACTAAATACATCATTGGTGTAATGGCGTATGAATGTTATTAGTTTTTACTATTTAAGTGAGTAATGTATATTTTTAAGTTGAAACATTTTTCGTAGGATTCAAATTTTAAATTCAATATCTTACACACTAAACATAGATAATATTATTGTATTTTAGTTTGATAATGGGTGTAATATATAAAAAACACTTATATATGTTTTAATACACAATGTTATTGGTTCTGTCTGAACACAAGTTCAGCACAAATTTACCATGTTGTGCGATTCTAATACGGAGACGACACAATATGTAGCTAGAGATGTCCTTTTAAGCTAATCGATAACTTCAAGTGCATTATTATTGTCGAATGAATTATATCACGTGCGCCAATTATTGTCTATTTCTGAGAATACCTAAGTTCAGTTGTATGTAAATAAGTCTTTTTATACTACAATGAGTCCCGTAATCTACTGGTCACCAACACAAGTGCTCCTCAATTTAGTTTTTATATTCGAATAAATAATTGGTATCACGATAAGTAATGTCTATCGTTTTCAAAAGCTTAACTCTGTCTACTGTAACTGGCATGTGAATATCCGTAAACACTTATCATGCGGTCGCCACATGCTCTTTTGTTATTTTATTCAAATATCCCAAAGCCAAAATCCACAAACACTCGACGTACAAAAGTATTATTATTGTATTGATTCAGTGGCTTGTTGGCATACAATAATTTGTTAACATTTTTCGAGCAACATAAAGCTTATCATAAAAAAATAACAATTAGGTATCTATAATTAAAGTTTTTTTGACAAATTATTGATGAATATAATTAGGTAATCCGGTAATCGTTTCATAAAAATTATAAAAGGACACATCATTTTAGGTTATGAATATCATGCAGTTGGGAAAATGTTTATCTAAATAATTTGAATGTATTTCAAAAACTAATTTTCTAACGACATAATATTTTTAATTTAATACAACTGCAAATTTATTATTCAAACTATTTTTGTAGATAAATAATTGTAAAAAATACATTCACAAAAATTTGTATTTAGGAGATTATTTAGATAACATTTTATTCGAATGTCCTACTCCAGGAGTCTTCAGCCTTTTTAGGCAGCGAGCCACCTATATTATTTTTAAAAATCTCGCGGGTCACAACAGTAATAAAAACCTGTATTAAATAATTAAAAATATATTTAAATATATACGCTATGCTTGAAATTTGTTCGCGGGCCCATAAATAAAGACAAAGTGGACCGCAGGTTGAAGACCTTTGCCCTACTCAGATGAATACTAAATACGTTATAATGCTAAGTATATCATGTATATGTATGTATGTATATTGATAGCTGATAGCGATAGAAAAGCAAAGGAAAACTCAACAGGGATATATAAGGTATAGCAATTTTATGAAAGTTATAATTTCCAAAAAGATGAATTTCATTTAAAATGTATATGTAATATATTTTATTTAAATCTATATAACTTTTTCCAAATTATTTTGAGAAATTAAAAATTTTAAATGCATTATAAAATTAATAATATGTAATAATATAATATTATAATAAAAATCAAGGAAACACCCCTATAAAAACATGTTTTTTAAACTTTTTAAATTTCAATATAGTCATAATTTAATAATATACAATATACATATAAATACATCTATATTTGCAATCTGTAAAATATATACCTAAGAGGACACGGGTTTGGTTTTCTCCTGCTTACAAACGTACAACATGACAAACTTTACGTTCACAATAATACGTTTTAATCTGTAATTTTTAAAATTAGAATGAATTTTTCTTTTGAAAAATTTAAAAGCAAGAATATTATTTATAGAATCTCAGAAAATTTTATTGATAACACTAATTATTCGTCGATTCGACAAGCAAGGTTAATTTAATTCCCATAATTTCTAGTTTATTAATAGTACACATTGTTATGACACGCGTATCTCTCAAGAATGTTGTTGACATTATTTTATGATAAAATATGATTAACTACTTTTATCAGTTGAAAAGCATCGACCGACTGAGGAAAAACTGTCAACTAAAAAAAGAAAATTCGCTTCTGCGACTACAAAAAAAGGCGAATGACGGAATTTTTGGATTTGGATAGAGCTAAGGTATACAGGGTGATTTTTTTATCGAAGAACACTCATTATTTAAAAAAGTATGAGTGTATGAGTATGAGTGTTCTTCGATAAAAAAATCACCCTGTATATATATAAATATTGTCTAAAGCTCTGTTGAGTAAGTTCAAGTTTTTTAATATTTGGTCTCGAGTAATAAATAAAAATAACAAATATAACGATTAGTTTTAGTGCATGTGCACTAGCTAGCGACAGTTTTGTATTTTTTGTCGTAGATATACTAATCGTTATTATCATTCTGTCTCGACAGAATAAAATAAACACAATTTATACGTCTGTGAAAATGGCTCATTAATTTTGTCATAATATACATTATAATGTATGACAACTTTATTAACTTTTTTAAATGGTAAGAATATGTCTAATGTCTAGTTTAGTTTTCTGACATAGGTATACATTACATTTGCATTATGTGCAACTATACAAGTACATAATATTATAACCAACGTTTGATATTGTTATTATTTTGTATTTTAATTTGTTCACAAATTGGTTTTGCTTCCTTAAATAGGTTTCATATATCTAATGAAAAATAAATAGATGAACTTAAATGCATAATAGTTAACATTGCGTATGACATACTAATACAAATAACTATGAACATTACGGTACCAAAACCTACCATCACGAAATCATGTTCTAACATTACCAAAAAAAAGAAACAAATATTGTTATTTGTTTTAGATTTCTAATTAAACAGAATAGGAATCAGATTGACTCGACGTTACTGTGTAGCGCATTAACATGACTTTTATTTTTATTATGGTATCAGTGGTAACTGATAACACGACTTAGGCGACAAGATCATAAAAAAGAAAGATATGTTTTAATAATAATAATTTGAATATAAAAACGATGTTATAAAAAATTATAAAATTATTATAATATTATAATGTGATTAAGTGAGTTTAGTAGGTAGGTACAAAGTATCTACCGATATTTTAACGATTTTCCAATATATATTTATAGATTATAATAACAGTAATACAGTACCAATTAGCTATTATACAACATAATAATAAAACTGTGAGAGACAATATTTTTACGGGGTTCGTGATAATAATATGTAATATTGAACGGGTCGATCGAACATTGGTCAATATAAACATAATAAATATTATTTAATACATTTATTGTTGTTTTCATAAATCTGGGCCAAGTTTGTATTTGACCGACATGCGCAGGGAACCCCGGCGCCCGTATTATACACGTCATGCATGCACGTATTGTATTAGGCATTATGTTTGTTGGCAGCGGTAATTTCTTTTTTTTAAACATAATATCGAATTGGGTCGTTTTGGAAAATGTGCGGGCATAGGGGCTCGTCAACATTAGAAATAACAAACATAATCATTCAGTGCGTAAGTTATAGATATTGATTTTTGGGAAAACCGTGTCGTCGCCACAACCGAACCCGCGCTGTGTGCAAGTACAATAATGACGTATTTAGGGTACATATTATATATATATATATGTGTGTGTGTAAATGTTGGCGGGGGCGACGTCGCGTCGTAGTGGTCGCGCACATCGGTAGCACCACTGGCATCGTCCTCAAAGTCGTCGTCGTCGTCGCCGCCGCCGCCGCAGAGGACGGGGTGTAGTGACCTGGTTTTTGGTAACAGTGACCTAAATACACGTTTGTTTATGCACGTGGAAAATGAATATTGTACAAAATTTAATTTCCTAACATAACAATATCGATATGAGCGGTACGTTGGTGCCTGTACCTATGTATAAGTACTCTACACTATAATATAGTATTATGGTAGGCATCTACATAATTATTTACGTATGTTATTTACCTACATATATTATAAATTATAATACGCAAATGACTTGTACTGTTTTATTACTAAGAGACCGATTAATACGCGTGAGTAGGCAACCGTTTGAAAATAAATATATGCGCGGTTATAATATTATGTTATATTTTGTGAACCTACATCATACTTTATATGTAAGTTATTTAATTTCAAACAAATTTACAAGATGTCTGTACACAATTATATGTTCTTCAAATCTTAAAAGAAAATTTATTTCTGTATAAGTAGCTACTAAAAAGAAATACATTATAATTTTAAATAATATGCACTTTTATATCAAACAAAATTATGAAAAATTTCATTAATTTGTTGTAAATAGTAACATAATATTGTTGTTTGTTTTTTTTCCATTGTTTAGTATAAACGATTTAATTATTAACTTAAATGTCTAAACGTTTGGTACTTTTTTTTTTGTAAAATTTATAATTTTTATAATTTAAATTATATAAAAAGAAAAAAAATATGTACACATACTATAATAAAGTAAATAGTAAATATAACTATATTCAATTAATATTAACAATACTATAGTATAATATAATGTAATACTTATATACTTATATGTTATATAAGAATTTTATTTTACTAAAACGGGTAAAACAATAGAGAGACTTTAAAAACTTAATCAAACAACACAACAGAGTATACAATTAATAATCAACAAATTAAATTAAATCTTATTACCTATTATATTATACTTATGTTTCTTTCTTAAGCGAGAAGGAAAGTTAGTTTTGCAAACATTTAAATTAACTTTATTTTTAGAACATTTTTATTACACACCCCTTTTTGAACTCGAGTGCAGTTCAATCATTTAATTTAGGCATAAAAAGTGCAATTTGAATATCCCGAGTGCATGCAACAAAATCAGCCATATCCCCCCTCTCCAGTCCCCATGACAAAATCATTTGACCACCAATTATACAATTATAAATTACATAACACAAATTCATAAAATATTTGCAATTTTTAATTTTTGAGACAATATGGTAAGGATAATGGCCTAATAATTTACTTGAAACGCATAAGCGAAAAAAAATTTATAAATTTAACGCCTAAATGTTTTTATAAATGTATTAGTTATGGGCGTTATGGTTAACATGGTACTAGGCCTTCTCAAAAAAGGAGAGTGGAAATAAAGACTCAATAATATACCTATAGATAATGATTTACCCTTGTCACAAAAAATTGGTCTAGGCTCTATGAGATGATTGATAATTGATTAGGTAGTATATAAATTAGTAACTATATAGTTGTATTTATATTCAATTTTTACAATTTTTTTCTTCACTTACTAACGTATACGACATACTAATTATATATTTATATTTTATATTTTAGGTTCAAGTCATAACAATCGTTAAACAAAATGTTACTCAACTAGATTTACTTTTATATACAAATATTATTTAAAATTTATTTTTCTAATTTTTTGAATATCAAATATTATAAACAGTATAAACATAATTATTGCAAGCAATATATAGCTAAATAAATGTTATATAGATTGAAGTTATACAAATTATTTAAAAAACAATAAAATGATTAGTTATAAACATACAATATGTTTTTCAAAATTTGAAAATGAGTAAGTACCTATAAAATATAAATACAAATTACAACTAATTTGTATGATATAATAGAATAATAGTATCAAATTGTATAAAATATTAAAATTATATGTATTACGATGGCACGTTAAAAAAACCATAATTTGGTTAATTTAATTTATCAAAATAATGTTATCGCATTGTTGTATATCTTGCTCAGTATATAATATATTCGTTTACCTATAACATTCTATCTGTACCTATCTGTATGTCTCGTAACTAACATCAGATAGTCAATATTATTACTATTATTATTATATGTTATATGTTGTTATGTTGTTGTTAAGACCTAGTGAATGAGTTGTGTTTTACATACTATTAATTATTAATTATCAATGTCAAATAAACTATATTAAAAAAGTCTAATATTGTATTGTTTATAATAATATCAGTATCATATAAAACAATTATTTTTTTCTTATGCTGTAATAATTATCATATTCACAAATTCGACTTGTGTCAAATGTACCTATCGCTTATATAATACACAATGAACTTACATAAATTTGTAGCACACTCTGCACACTTATTAAGTTTTATCATATACTTGCGTATAAAAATCAATAATTGCATCATAGAGGTCGAAATACATTTTAAAATTGTTTTTTTTTTTTTGTAATACCTAAATTTAATTTGAAAAAACCACTAATTTGAGATTTAATTAGAATATTTAAAGATATGAAAAAACATTGTTTTTGACAGCATAGTCTTTGGCATAAGGGCCATAAGGCTAAAAACCCGCAATGTTGTGTAATGTTGAAAACTGTTTGTATATTGTATAACCACTAATATGAATACAAAAATCAAAACCTACAAAAAAAATTATATAAATATAATCATTTCTTTATTGTGGTTACAGAATACATTTAAACAAGGCAATGGATTCTATTACAACTTGATTACTTAGGTATTTAATGTAATCACCATCAAAATAATATTGACATTTTCACAGTTAATGCTTTACTAAAAAACAATTAAAATACAATTTTGAATTCCGAAAATTTATATAACATTTGTCAGCGTGTTATAATTATTGACATTACTACATTATATCTACTTAATTAAATTTTTCATTTTACACGTTGAAATCCGTAACAGGAATGCAGAAAAATAGGTATATTAGGAACTATTTGATAATTCAGTCGAATATTTACAGACGAACGCCTCTAAATGAAGCCCTCGTTTATGATATTTGAATATTAAAATATCTAAGAATTAACGGTAAAATATTTTACTAAATATTTTTAGATAGATTAAAATTGCATGAAATATAAATATTATAGTAAACAGAAACGTGCTGAACGGGGGCAATACCCGGACGATCATCTTACGCAATAATACGAAACTCTCTGCTGCCGAGGTTCAACGTCAAATACATTTTGAACATTTTAGACATAATTGATTTGTTTTTGTTTTGCACTGGACGTGAACACTGCACATGATTGTTAAGTGGTGCCCGTCACTCGTCAGTTACCTTTCCGTCCCTTTCACTAGTCCACAAACCGAAATTTACTAATTACCAATATAAATATATAATATATAGTATATATAAAAGCGTAGATTGTGTGTGTGTGTATAGTTTATACGTTACTCGTATGGGTTTTAAAATAATAAGAATCAATAGCCATTAGCAACGAACGGGTTGTCGAAAAAAAAAACAAGACAGACGTGATGTAAATCTTAGGAATGTCGCTGCTGACCGTCATCGATATGTACGCATATAGTGTTTTATTTCATAAAAAAATAGCGGCACCGCGGCCATAAAATCAAGAGGAGGAGTAGAATGACATGAAAATATAATAATATAGATCTCTATCTAGCTAGGTAGTTTTTAATCATAAGTATGACGAACCTTTATAGTTTCATATTATATTATGGTACAAGCGAGACTGACAACAATTTCGAAACCTATGTAGGTATTGTAAGTACACCTATATACTGCATACACGTATGAATCTAATTACACGATTATTATTGTGCGTCGAAGTAAAATTATTATACAATAATGTGTGTTTTTATTTATTCTCTGTAATAGTGTGATCAACGGGTGAAGCCCCTATGCGGAACGCTACATATATAATTATGATGTTTTTTTATGGTTATTATTTTTTTTTTTTTTTTTAAATACAATTTTTCAAAGTTCTTACACTTTCTTGTACTACTTATGGTGATACAAACTTTTGTTTATCAAATGAGAACCCCCCCTCTTTTTTACTGAAAACTAGTGGATAAGTTTTTTGAAAATTCTGATTTACATATATAGTTCAAAATTTGAATAAGTAGTTTCTTAGTTATTACAATATTTGTACTAAGAATAATGGTTTGTAAAAATATGAAAAGATGTAATATTGAAACTAGTATTTATTATATTTGCCACAGTTTTTACAAACTATTAATATAATTAGTTAAATATTAACATTTTTAAAGTTGTATAGACTTCATATATCTCATAAACCCATTACCATGGACCGCGATCATCTTTAGAACACAAAGTTAAATAACTAAAAATACTCGTACCAATTTTAATTATGATACGTCGAATTTTTCAGAAAAATAATCCTCAGAATTATTCACAGTTGAAAAGGGAGATTTTCATTTGAAAAACAGAAGTTTTTATCTTCACAAGACACTCCTTAAGTAGTACAGAAAATCTTAAGAATTTGAATTACGGTCTTTATACAATTAAAAATTCCAAAATAGGATTTTAAATTTTTAAATAACTGAATTATTGAAGAAAAAATAGGGGGTGAGCATACTTAGTGAACTACCCTGTTTTTTATATATTTACAAGATTCCGTAAAAATATGATAATTATATATATTAGATTACTTATTATGCTTTTTTATTAGTAGGCGTGTATATAAAACATACATTTTACTGTGGAAGGCTGGATTGAAATAAATGTAATGTTACCGGAAAGCAAATATATTTATCTTGGAACTTGGTGACTCGTTAATAAATCCTGTTTGGCATATTGTGAATTAAAACTTTGAGTTTAAAGATTTTAAAATCTCTTTCTTAGTCCCAAAACAATAATACCTACCTATGAGCTGTTATCTGTAAAAATATTTTAATGATCATAAAATAATAAAATATCAATTTCATTTCTTTATATTATAGTTTGCCATATATATTTTGTAATTAAAGATTTAATTGGATTAAATATATTTATATGGTTAGGTATTTTTTATTATTCCTAATTTTAATATTTCCTTATTTATTAAATGGTCATAATAATTTATTGTTTTTTAAAATTTGATAATTTCCAATGAAGTAAAAATTTCTTAAGAAATACATTTTAACCATTAAACCTTTAAATAAAAAAAATAATGTATCTAATTTTTTTATAACATGTTTAATATTACCTTGAATTAGGATACAATGAGTTGAATACCTATCCATTTATTTCAACATGTCATTTACTTCTCATATTTTGTTATTGATTTTTATATTATAAAAATATGATATAAATTATTAATATTCTGTAAACAACTTTATATCAAAAAATGTTTCAAAGGTACTCTAAGGTACTGATGTAAAGTTTTATGTTATATACCTACACATTTCCAGCTTGAGTTAAGGTATAATCTATAGAAGTATAGAACATCTAGTCATTGTATACATTTTATAGTTTTCTTGCACATTTTTTGCATTCTATAGAACAACTAGGATTTCTATATAATACTGGATTCAACACATTTCCAGTAATATATATATTATAAATCCATGGACCAGGCGCGGATCCAGAAAAATTTAACAGGGGGTGCTCAAAAAAAAAAAAAAAAAATTGTTACACCTTACTATTTATTTAAATATTACCATTTACTATTTTATTTATTAGTGCTAACTTTTTTTCCATAATAATTGTTATCGGTGCTTTCCGCCGTCGACGCGTGTTGTTACATACGAGTATACTTCGAAAACAATTAACAATAATAGTTATTATTGTCGTATGTGACGGTGATAACGAAAAGCACTGATATTATTATTATTATTATTATTTTTATTTTGAAAAATAACAAATAATTTAATTTATAACATACATTTATTTTTTTCGTGGCTAAATGACAGGGGGTGCCCGAGCACCCATAGCCCCCCCTGAATCCGCGCCTGCCATGGACCATGTAAGTATACTGATTAAAAAATTAATGTAAATTTTATGTGAATTCGTAATATCTTGGGTTTCGTAAAAACACGTTTACATATTTTAATTTGATCACAATCTTCACGTAACAATAAAGTACGGCGGTGAATCCAAATGAACTATAAAACTATATAAGCAATTAATATTGTCATGGGACATTGTTTTGCTCCGATCTACAAATACAGTAAATTATTTCAATGAAAACAGAACAATAAGAAACCACTAAAAATATGATTATGAGGGCGTTTGTATAATAGCAATGTGTCTAGTTTTTCTTTGCCAGTCACGGTGGCATTTGGAACCTATCCATCTTTTACGGGGCGAATACTGATTACGGAAGGAAAGAAAAACATTTGATAGCAATCGTGGAGGTCTTTTTTTGTACGTATTTTATATATATTATATTATTTCTCGTGATTAATATCCCCTACGATGCCAAGTGAATATTGTCTTTGTGCACAGGTCACCAAATGAATTTGCGCAGTAAATAAATAATGTGAGAGTGGTTAGAGTGGTGTTAACGTTTTTTTCGTAATGAAACTTTCAATTCATAAACAATGGATGGTAATATATATCATATAGGTATACAATATGTTTTATACATTTATCAAACAACACCGTAATATATTTAACACTAAAAATGAATTAAAATTAAACAATAACTTTAAATAACAATAGACGCGGCAATATGGAATATAGATGTTGACAAAACTGTAGGTGAATTTTGTGTGACCTTATAGTAGAATTATTTGTTTTACATTCAAGAAAAAAAACCATTCGGAAATGCTAAAAAAAAATCACTACCTAGTACCAGTAGTACCTAAGCTGATTTATATGAATAAATAAAATCATTAAGGCCAATACCATCAGATTAATTGAACAAATCCATGACATATGTAGCCTACGTCTAATCTGTTCTAATTTCTGTCGACAGCTGTATTGTATTTATGTATTGTTTTGTTTAGCTTTGTTTGACACACATTCCATTAAATTCAAAGGTCTATGCACTATAATATGTAGAGTATGATATTATTATTTATTACTTACTAATTCTTATGTTTAATAGTATAATAACATTAATAACTATTATAATATATATAATAGCATTATAGTTCAAATACCTACTACGATAGGAAAGAACTACGCAGTTATTTAATAGTCAAAGCCTCTCTGAAAACGATTTAATTTCGTATGGAATTTTTAGTTTCGAGCTATAAACGGTATTACAAAGGATCGTTAGTTAATTTATGATAATTAGTGTATTTATGTTTAAAAGTCATGTAATTAACTATATTTCTTTAAGAACACTTCCGGTGTGGTATGAAACATTCATACACCAATAACACGTTGGTCGATAAACTATATAATATGTACCTCTGTATACTAATGACCCCTTTATAATCGAAACAATTACTACTTAGGTAATTTATTACTTTGAATACCTATTCCAAGGTTTGCTCTGAGAGTGTCAAGCATAGGCGCAATTAGAGACATTTCTTCTGGGGGGGGGGGGGGGGGGAGACTAGATTTGTATCAATTGCACAGACCCCGATAATGGATATTTTAAACTAAAATATAATTAAAAAACTGATGGAGATTAAGCCCCCCTAATTGTGCCTATGGTGTCAAGTTATAAGCGTATAAGTTTACTACTGCATACAATTATAATCATTAAGTGAACACTCCTCACTAACGTCACGTATAGTGATTTTCATATAAAATAATAGTTAATAGTTATATACACACTTACGCATTCAGAAATCGTATAAAACCATTTTTTTAAAACTTTTTCAAAGAATATTTATGTACAAGTATTTGCGAATAAGATTCTTCCCATTAGTCATTATTCTTTAATTAATAACACACACAAGACATTATTATTTATTAGTCATTACTCATTATATAATTAGGTAAAAATAACGTTATCATTTTATCAACAATGATATTTTGAACAGTAATGATTTATTATGAGAAGGGAACATGACGACTGTAATATGTTAATGATATTACCTACTTGTATAGATTACTAACGAGAGTTGAGAAGAATATTTTAGAATTTGGCTTAACACGTTTCTACCAAAAATGTATCTTTTTTTTCATTAATACCAGTTTCTACAAAAAGTGTAGTGTTCCTTTCCTTTTTTCACCAATACTCGTTTCCACCAAATGAGATGTTGAGCATTGACCACATATTCACCAAAACAATTCCTATACTTTTAAAAGCTGTAATACAGACTACAGTCAATAAGATTATTTGAAATACTATAGAATATTTAAAACAGTAAAATAATATTCATTTTAATAAATTAATTTTTATTGCAACAACAATAAATAATAATAAAAGTTATGCTGTCTATAACCGTACCAAGATCAAGAATTTGTCAGATATATATCTATCAATATTTATTTATATATTATTTATTAAAAATTGACATTCTATGTAATTATTGTTGTCATGTTTAATATACATATTAGAAAAGAAATAATCCCAAAATTTCAAAAAGAGAAAGTTTATATTATTTATGCCTATACATATAGTAGGTACCTACGGTACAATAAAAAAGAGACATATTTATTAAAGTACAATTTTTTTATTTATCAAGAAAATTTGAGGTTGCGTTATTTTTGAAAAATGTATAATGTATTATACATATTATAATGTATAATATATAATGTAAATGTATTTACTACGATTTAAAACATTTTTCTTGTGTTATATACTGTTTTTGAGCAACTTACGACTTTTGTACCGGTACAGATTTGTTATTATTGATAAATTACTAAATAGTCTTATAATAATATCATATAATTATATAAAAATTATTTTATTACAATTTATAATACACTGTTTTTCCTAGACTAGATACCAAGTATTAAAAATAAACTAAATGTATCGCAGTGTTTATACTACTGTTTTTATATAACTTATAGAAACTGTTTTACGATCACAAGTAGGTACCTATATCTGTAGAAAAGGGAAAGGTACACTTTTGGTGAAAAAGCATTCCACCCTTAGATATATAAAAAAACCACAATAAAGTTAAGTGTTAAGATCAAATAAATTTATGAACTTAATACTTTCACTGCCTTTCGGTGATATGTTAACATGTTCGACGTGCCATAAAATTAATGTTGATTCAAAAATATAAAATAACAATTGGATACGAATTGTTATGATTTTATATTACTTAAACATTTTCAAAGGATGTCAATTAATTGAATTTTAGAATAATATCATCTCTATATTAAAAATAGTGTTCAATAAAATTGTGTAATATATTTGATAAAAATTGCATATTACATTTATTTAATTTATCTCTTACTAACATATATATATATATAGAGAGAGAGTATAGAGTATAGACATATATTAAGATGTATGTAATTGAAATGTTTTTTTTTTATGCAAATACATACAGCAATTTTTTTAATGGACTATTTAGTTTAAACTTTAAAACCATCTTATATAATTAAATACATAATTAACAATGCCAACAATTAATAATTATTGACATTATTATAATACCATTAGGTACTAATTCTTTGAATTTTTAAAATAATCATCCCTACAGTAAGTTGTATCGCACATGAATATTGTCGGAGGAGGGGGGATAAGACAAAATATTTATGAAGAACTGTATTATATCAGTGGTATCATTTTTATTTCAAGACAATTTCAACATTTCACCATGTCGTTTTAAAATGAAAACAGAACATATATTTCAGTCTTAAAAATGTTTTCAAAGTTTATTAGCCGTATCTAACTAACGCTGAGAAAAAAAATAAAACCATACATAATTAATTTTAATGATGATACCTACTCTATAGTACCTACCTATATAGTATAATTAAACTTTATATAGTGACAGTGTATAACATATTTTTATAACTAATATTTATACATACGTTAATTTATGATATATGAAACATATACATATATGTATCATATATATTATTTACAATATTTAATAAATAATATACATTACGTTAGTACTTATTTCCAGAATGTTTTTTAAATATTTTTTAAGGACTTAAGTCACTGCATGATCCAGACACATATAGCAAACAGGTTTTGTTAGGATTAAGTGGTAGGTAGTCAAAATAGTTGATAAAAGTCATCAAAATTAGACAATATGAATGATTATTAATCATAATAAATAAATTGCGAACACTAGTTATACTTTCGTATGAAAATTGTTTTTAAACGAAAGCTTATACAAAAATGTAATAAAATGTAATAAAAAAAAATTATATTATTTTTCTGCATACACAATGACACCACTATTCGAGCTGATTTATATCTTAATATTAACAAAAAATATTTATTTTTACGAAGTTGAAAAATAATTTTTTTAATGTCAACTTATATGCAAAAAAATTACTTTTATGATTTATGTATAACTATGAACATGAATTATAACAGATTAAACAGAACATTATTCAATCTTGATTATTATAATAACTGCTCATGTGCCTATGTACATCTAAAGCATTTCAAAGATTATTCATTTGGTAAATGTTTTGTTTTTATAGTTCAATATAAGATTAATAAAAAAAACACGTGGTTACAAGCTTATGAAAAATGTCATGTAGTTTGTAAGCACATTGCTACATCAACATAGATTATGTAATATCAATACCATATGTGCATTTATTACACAATACTGAACCCTTTGATAACTTTTTTCGTTAAACGTTATTACCCTATAAAAATTAAATGAGAAATTTCAAAATCATTAACTTACCGTATTTTGAATATTCAAATTTCCTTGAAATAATAAAATTTCTTAGAATTTTCTTGGAACTTTAAAGATAAAAAATAAAAACATAAAATATCTGAGATTCAAATTTTAAACGTTAAAAATTAGTCAACGAATAGGTATTTAAATTTTTTTTATTTCAATTAAGGACTATAAATAAGTTTCAATAACACATAAGCTATATACAATCTTTAAATTTAATCATGTACCGCGGTATATACTTAATAAAAGGAACCCGAATAATAAAAGAAATCTCAAACTAATATATTCAACTGGCCGTAGCTATTATATTCCAAAAAAGAGATAAGTACCGTTTTCCTCCATTCAGTGGCGCCCAACCCTATTCTAGGTGTAGGAGTCGCTACATCTTGAAAATAAGGGGTGAATAGGTTAAAATAATAGCATATAATAATCAACTTGAAATATATTCATTTTAATTATCATATTGGTTCGTATACCTATTTAGTATTTACTAAAATATCAATTAAAATATGATAAATTGTATAAAATAATATAATTTTAAGTTTGTGAGGGGGTGGGTAGGTTGGTTAAATTATTTCATTCTACACCTGAAAAATATATCTTGGGCGCCACTGCCTCCACTGGTCCACTGTCCATTTTCCTCTACTTTCAATTTTCCTCCAATAAATAATAAATTAAATAATTAAATAGTTAATTTGAATAATTTATGCATAACAAAAAAAAAAATAATAATAATAATAAAATGATTATAATATTATTATATTTTTTTTAATTTACCGGACTAGCGTTTTTCGATAGCTGATTTAGACAGTCGATACCAGAATGTAAAATCATCAAAAGATAAGCACAAAATGTGATCCTAGCTTTACTCTATCTTCATAATACGGAACGTAATACTAAAACATTAGCTAAAATATTGGAGTAAAATAGTCATAATTTTAGTTGAAAATATTGTGGAGGAAAACGGACAATGGAGGAAAACGGTATCTCGTTTTTGGTGGAAAATGGAACCGCACATTCAACTTGCTATTGATTTCAAGGCTAACATAATATGAGTACTATCTTGAGTATAGGACACTGAAGGTAATGAATGTGTTAAATTAGAATTCAATGATAATAAAATCGAAAATACAAAAAGTCGAAGTAAACAGGTAGGTAGATGAAAAATTATTTTTAGAGAAAGCTTGAGTTATGCTTTATTTATATATAGGTATTATGTCGTCTAAACTATAAAAAATAATAATAATCGAAATAGCTTAAAGTATCTAGTCATCTTTCACGATTATCTACAAAACAAATAACTAAAATAGTTTGAGGAAAAATAACATTCACGTTTTGTTTAAATATCTTATGTCGTCAAATTATTTAAGTATCCAATTTTTATAAAATATCTCCTTCAAATATTTATAAATAATACATTGAGATTATTTCTTATCAATATTATCAATTGCTTGATATACAAATTATAAAGCTCTATTATAATACATTTTCAAGGTTTTATAAACTGAAAAAACCTAATAGTAAAAAAAAAAACCTCCCTACTTATTAAAAATTCTCAATCTACCACAGCAACCTAGAGGTGTTACAATCATAGTATAAGATTAAAATATTAAATTATATGATCACACTTGTTACAGTTATACACCTAGAACTTCTTTATAAAAGAAGTATCTTAATAGTGGGTCAACATATCAAAAAAGTTGGAGAACACTGTTGGTAAATGTATTATAATATTCATGTATACTGGTAGCAGTGGTAACAGGCAGCTATTATAAGTTGTATCCATCTATAATACAAGTATTAATAATGCATTGTGGGTAGTATCTAATAACAACTACACTGGACTACTGCCTACGAAAGGGAGGAGTTGAGCAAATATCTATTGGCTTGACTTCAAAATGTGACGACGCATTTGGTAAATAAAATGTAGAGTGTCACGATAATGACTTATAATATGACACCCCATGATTACGCCATTATTCTATAAGTGGAGCGATTTATCAATTTTCCGCACTCAAAAGACGATAAACAGGGCCTGCTGTTACGATTGTTAAATCCCTTATCATCCGATTACAAAACATGTGCCGTTTAATATCACAATTTTCACAATCGACGGAGTACGGCGTGTGACCCTAACAGACTGGTACGGACTACGTAACGTGAGAGCTGTGTTTGGCAGTACTCGGCGGCGGGCCGAACCGGAAACACCGTTTTGGCTTATCGGTGGAGGCGGCCACGTGACGACGCCCATTACCGCCTAACATGGTCCGGTGAACTTAGCGTAAAACATAATAGTATTATAATAATATTATATTATATCACATAACTATTAACTACACCGACTATGATACTATAACTATATTATTGTCCATACTTCTCTATGATATTATACAGTAACTGCATAGGTATCATTGCAGTCATCACGACTTCAACTGTCACCAATAATATAGGTATTGCTGTTATTACCGATGTCCTATACATTTTATTATTAGTATTATTAGTTATAATATGTATTATAGATATATGGCACCTGTGTAGGTTTATCATAGGTAATTCACCACAAATAATTGGTCGCAAGATAGTTTATCGACGTAACACTTTACCTATACCGATACAATAATCATCTCAAATTATGACCGCAGTGTAGTGCATATGGGCAGATATTTCAATATTAATAGGCACAAAATTAATGGAACAATAAAAATAATGACTGATGCCTGGTTTTGCTTGATGTATAATGAGGTCAAGCATCGGCCACCGTCACTAAGTACTTGAATCGGTGGCCACCTGACTTTATAGTGACGACAATCAGACCTACCTATACTTATTATATAGTATATTACACATTATCTATATTTTTTATTTGAAACTTAAGCTTGGAATTTTGAAAATTGTTTGCAATGCCAATAATATTCGTATACCTTAATTTGGTGTTGGTGAATGGTGGCCAAGTTCCTAAATAAAGCAATTACTTACTAGTTTCTTTTTGGTTTATGAGAGGAACGTATGAATACTGTTATTTTTAGCCACATAATAATAATTACCAGTTCAATATCTTGCAGGAGACACCGTGGAGAGGTTGGCTGATTCGTATCCCAAAAAAATTTTTTCCCATTAAGTTTATAAAATTATATTTTGCCGATCAGTGGATTTGTTTTAATTTAATTTTTAATGTGGCAAAATAAAATATAATAGTCTGAAAATACATATCATGTAACTATAGAATAGCTTTGTTTGTATAACAGTATTTTTCGATAAAAGTTTTTAAATAAAGCTTGCATTTTATGTGGCTAAATGTAACAACTATATCATCAATAATCAGAGATAGTAACTCGGGTCACAATTCACCTAGATATAGTTAAAAGGTTATTGGGCCGAGATTCATCTCTTCCCGACGTCGTAAACAACACGGCGGACCACAACAGCCACTTCATCGTGTCATCATATTAAAATATATGTTTTATATATACTATATTACTATGGTAGGTTATTATATATTATTCCATACGAACAATCAAATATAGTAACTAACTCAGATATATATCATATGATCGACGATTATCGTTCAACAATATTGTTCGATATGCATTATCGGTCCTTGCGACCAATTATTTTGGTTTCGACAAAATAATTTCGATTAATATATTATTTGATCGTCGTGAGGTGAATAATTTACGATTAATTGAAGTATTGAAGTATATATATATTATATACATGATACTTTGGTACGTATTGTGTTAGTATTTGGAGTAACCAATTTTGTGTTGTTAGCTTTAAGATTAGAATTTATCAAATTTAAATTTGAAAATTTTATCTTGGGAAAATCATAGAATTTTAAATTAATATATGTGTATTTCAAAGCAAGATATTATTTTAAAATTGTAATACTTTATAAGCTTATAACTCATTTTAAAATTAAAATGTCAATATGATGGCCACTATGAGGTTCCCTGGATATTTAACGAATACTACACATGAAGGTTTGGAGTATTCTTAAGTTAGTATATTTTTCATAAAGTAGTTAAGGTTATGTTATGCAAACAGCATATACAAATGTAGTTTCATCAGTGAACATATTACCTATATATAAGTATACTGTTATAGTATTTTACATTTTACATTTTAATCTGTCAAATACAAATTATTGACACTTGTTAAGTTGAGATTCGTATCTTTAGTTTGAAAATTCAAAATCTATTGTAATGTGTACTGTATAAGTAAGTACAACATGGGACTGTTGCACATAATTAAAAGAAATAACACAAATAGTTCCATTACATTTGAGAAATAAACTTTATTTTGTTTAATTATTTCAACATATCCGTCATAATAATTTAATGTGTTGGTACCTATAAATTTGTTTTTACTAAATATTTATCATTCACAACAGAAGTAGTTACATCCGTTGTGTAATAATGTAACATTTTTCAAGGGCATATTTTGTGCTTTTAGAGGTCTTTTAGCACATTGAATTGATATCTAAAAATTATATTATTTGAAGGTCTAATTATTTGAAATTGAAACCTTTGCTCTAATACCCAAGTAAACCATGTAATAAAAAAACAAAATGATTAAAATATATGAAAAAAAATAATATATACAAAAATATATACAATAATATATAATATATACCTATATTGTTCATATTAATTTTTATTAAATTGAATTTGCATTCCATCTCTAAAGGTAATATTGTACGTCATATGAATTAACAAAACTAGAAATCTGACATAACATAAATAATGAAGTAAAACATTTAAAATTTAAGTTAGTCACTGTTAAATGAAAAACAGAGTTCACTAGATAGTCAATATAATTTATACCTACATATTTATGTTGTTAGTTTTAAATTTCAATATAAATATAAAAACAATTTTAAAGTTTTAGTCTAAAGCTAGATTTATCTAAATTAAATAAAGAACGCAAGAATAATATAGGTTTTAAAGATGGTTTTGTTCTTGATGAAAATTGGATTAAAGTAAAGGGTATATAATGCGCTGTAATGCATTAAATAATTCATAATAAATTTGAATAATGCAGTGTCATATTATTTCACAATTAACATACAGGAATTAAATATATGTTTTTTTTATATATATTGTATTTTTTATTTTTTATTTGTTGGTATATAATCATTACATTTGGCTCAACATTTAACGGTATGAAAATTATTTTATATTCTAATTGTATATGTAGTTGTGTATACTATAGTTGACATGCGTTAAATAACTGATTACACATGTGTTTATGATTGTAAATTCAACAGCGTAGGTATAAGGTACCTACTTTCATTAACAATTATTATAGTTACCATACTTATTAGTTATTTGTACAACATTGTAAAATAAGTTATAGTCACCAACTACTCCTTAGAATAAAACTCATAAATAATCTTACGAACAATATGATATAAATCGAAGTACCTACTTTATATATTATATTATGAATTGTGATTGCTAACAGTGAAATGAAATAAGTCAACTTTAAGATACAACAAAAATTCCTTGTAACTAAGTTAGTTAAACTAACGACATAGTGATAAGAATGTACTAAAGTAGGTACTTAAAATTGTATCTATAAATATATATTCATAAGTTCTATCTAAAGGTTGCCATGCCTGCTCATGTTATGTTGTTCAAAATTAAACTTCTACATTTTTTTATTAAGTTTAGACCCGGTAATATTAATTTTTCAATTTTAACAAAGAGACATGATTATTATGTAGTTAAAAACTCGGATACGTTTTCTCATAAGTCTATACGCATATTTTTGATTTCCAGAACTAAGTACATAAAATTGTCGAACTATTAATTTTTGAATAATAGGCATGTAAGAATACATTGAAATATATAATATAAAGGGTGGCCACTAATCTTAATTTGAGAACTGCAAATTTATGAAGCTAATTCCAAGCGAGCCACTTGTTAAGATACGTTTATAAAATAAAAATATATTATTCTTCATTTTGTAACAAATAAAAGAACATTTATTTTTTACACTACACAGAACTTTAATGTTCAGGTACACATTAAGAAATGAGATTTTACTTATGAGAAGTTCTTTTCTTATTATATTAATCATTTATACTAGTAAGTTTGATGTCAAAAACCGCATATGGTTCGCGAGCCCTGCAGTGTTGTATAGTTATGCGCGGGCATAATGATGGGGATAGATCCCCTCAGAGCATCTTTTTTTAAAAAAAATGTTTAATGCATAGACTTATATTTGATTTAAGAATAATTGATTACAAAATGACTCATATTATGTTATAAATTAAATATCCCCCCCCCCCCTCAGACTAAAATCATAACTACACAACTACGCGAGCGGCGAGCCTCTTAGTGGCCACCCCTGATATATTATATTATATATATTGAAAATTATAATAGAATCTGGACTTGATTGTTTTCAATATTGACTTTTTGTATAACTTGGATACATTTGAAATATAAATATCAACTTGGTATAATTTGTATTAATTTGAATATCCCTTGAGTAGCATAAAAATTTAAGTATTTAAAAATTCAAGATGGAAGTGAGCAGTGAGCACAAGGCTTTAGTGAATCAACCAGTGAACCTATAAACTGTAAATAGTTTTGTTCGATTTGAATGCATATATGCCTGCGTACAATATTGCTCACGATTACAAGTGGCATTTCTTGGGTAGGAGAAGAAATTACTATATGATATAGTGTTTGGATATCATGGTGAAAACTGAAAATTGTAGTAAACGAGAAACGACTAGAAAATGTGAAATAAAATCAAAAGACGCGCAATGTATAACAGCTAGTGCACGTGTAATATAACACCCGCCGTAAAAATAAAATAGCTTTAATAGTAATATAGGAAAAAAATCGACACAATGAAATGTTGAAAACACAAAACCGGCGCCTTGTGAAAAAAAAACAGTGAATGGTTGTTAAGAACTGGCTCGCGGGGAGGGATGGTGTAGGAGAGAAGCATACCAAACGCACCCGAGAGTATAATATTATATACAGGTATACGGATTCGGTACGGGTTTTGTTCACGCTGCTTTGAGGAGCCACGCCGGAGAGCCCGCCAAAAAAAAAAAAAATCAAATTCCGGGGCCAAGCCGGTTTTCTTGAAATAATACGAAGACTGCGGTGTCGCGCGGTGGTAATATCATCACATTTCATCGTTAGCCGCAGCCGGGACGCTGCAGTGTGCGGTAGTAACGCGGTATACAAATACGATGAGAAGCGGTAACCTCCTCCTCCCACGGGTTGTGTAAAGAGCGCGGGAGAACGCGACACGCGCGCGCAGGTGAATTAGCCGCCGTGGGAATCACCAGCACATATTTCTCGTCTCCTACACGGCATATTATTATCATCATTATCTCATCATATCATTTATATTACACTCACCCCCACCACCTCCACTACTACTTCTACTACTACTACTACTACTACTACTACTACTACTACTACTACTACTACTACTACTACTACTACTACTACTACAATTAATACTACACGACTGTCGACTATGCTACCATAGACCATGGTAAGATACAATAATAATAATAATAATATATAATATTATGTGTAGTATGCACGTAAGTTGTCGGCGGGCGGCCATGATAACTCTCTCTCACACACATTCATACCGTCCGGTCGTTTTATTATTATTTACCTACGCGTTATAGTAACACTATATTACTATCACGGTCATCGCCACCAGCGTCTTCACCACGCCACCGAAGAGACCAATGTGTGCGGCGTCCACGTGCAACAATCGTTTTCCCGCCAAGACGGACGGTACATATGGCGTGTAATAATAACCATCGCCAAGAGATTATAATAATATAGTGGTATATTACGGAGCGGAAATCACACACCGGTGCAGAGTACCTACACTGCACCGCTACCGTTCTACGACCACGACGTCGACAATATTAATGACAAACGGTATACAACCTGCACCAATTTACGTGGTTTACCAATGCTCACTGCACTTTTCGAGCACTGACTTTTTTTTGATTTTCGATCGTCGTCTATGACCTAGCATACTAAGAACGAGTTCTTCCGTTATAAATTAATCATCCACATTGTTAATAACTTAAACCTACCATGCAACACCAAAAAAAAAAAAAAAAATAAAGAAATAAATAAAAACTGTAGTTGATTTTTTATACCAATATTCATAACACCTACTTTTTTTATTGATACAATGCAGTCAACAGAACTAGAGGAAAAAATTTAATGTCACATTGTGATGAGAGTCATGATATTTTAACAATATATATAGAGTATCTATGTCGTATCCATCAAAGGGTGGGCTTTTGGGCTTAAGCCCCCCCCCCCCTCCCCAAAATCTCGGGTGAGATATTTTTTTTAGTAATGCGTGGTGGGTTCATATCATAGCAATGTTGACGGGTAAGCTTGGATTTAAAATTGTGACAGTTTACATGAATTCATTAAATAATATATGTGTATATATATTATGTTTTTAAATTATTTCGGCCTATATTCCTGTAGAGTTAAATATGAATGTTTAAGCCCCCACCCCCAACCCCGAAACCAAAACACATTTGTTAGAATAATTCTACAAAATCGGAATACAACCAGCATTGCTCTACCATTAATCATAATTCATAATAGGTACAATGAATTCTATCTATCGTTAAGAAAAACTCTCTAGTCAACTATTTACGCTTTGACTATACACGTCATCGTATATTATGTTGCCAAACCGAATAAATGTTTGTATACGATTTTCTTCTATTCTTCGAAACGACATTAAACAATGCCAAACCAAAAAAAAAAAAAAAGGTAAGGTATGATTTCCTCCTATTCTTGTAAACACGTTTAAGGCACCACATGGACATTGTACGTAGTAGCGCAGTATAACTGTATAAGTAATACGAATAAAGCAATAACTGCTATTAAATTCAAAAACGTCAATAAACATTATGGGAAGGAAGTGCAGTGTGGCTATTATGATTTAAACAAATCCAAATTGTAAAATAATAACTACAATAGTAAAATATAATAAAACACATCGCATTTTACTAAAAATTCTTAGAATATTTTCAAAGTCATTTCTATAAAATACTATAAAATCATGTTTTCAGTTTAATGTAAGGGAAATTATTATTCTACTGCGCCGCCTTGACGAATTCGTGCGATTTGATGGCTTGCATTTTTATTACAAGACTCCATAATTTATAATAATAATATGGTATGCTATGCAATTATTATAAATACTTGTAAAGATGAATTCCATAATCTCGTTGAGGGACGATTAGGAGGTCACCCGTCGAATTGGAGTTATTTAATTTAATAAATGTATGAGTTCTTATATTTAATATACACGAGCTGGTTGTCTCCCGAAAATTATAAATCTCGCTATTAATCTTCATACGAAATGATAACTTTTAAGGTAAAACTTAATTTTTTCTAAATGTTTTCAAGTTATTAGAAATATTTTTTAGTTAATTTGAAGCTAGTAAAACATATTTGAAAAACATTTTAATTTTTTTTTAATTTTTTTATTAATGTCTTGTTGATTTTCATATAATTTTTACGCCAAAAAAGCTCAAGTATCTTATGATTATGACCAATACCATAAAATCGAACCATAAAGATTAAACACGATACTTGGGACTTGATTTTACCAAATATCATATACTTCACCAAAAAATTATTAATATAGTAGCGTATCTTAAAGAACTCTTTTATGAAATTTTGTTGGTAAATTTGAAAACGGTTTCTAAAGTATTATAATATTATAAATATTATTTTAGATACCTACTAATATTATTATGCATTTAGCTATATAGATTAATAATTACAAAATAATATACAAATTTTAGTGATTTTGACAGTATATTAAAAATTACAGAAAATCGGGAATATTTATGTAGATAACACCGGTTTACGAAACTAATTCAAAATAGCATTGGGTTTTCTTCGAAAACGATTTTTATGATCAATTCATTGATACAATTATACCAAATTGTTATGATTATATAGTTGTGGGACAAGGAGTTACCTATATCAATATTATTTTAGTAGATTTTTTTCTATCTGATAATTGTCTATGCACAAAGCACAAAAATGTTTTTAAACAAATATTTTATTATTTCAATCTAAACTTTACGCTGTAACTACTAAAGGGTATGAATTTAGTACCAAATACTTATTATGACACAATAATTTCAAGAATCACTTATTAGTTAACTAAGGTTATAGCTTGTTATTTTTGATAATACGTGTTCAATAATTTAATGTCAGTTCACTTTATATCATAAATTATAATTCTTAATAATTCTATAAAACACAAAAATTCAATATACTCGTAATTATTTGGCATTTGAACAGTGATAAAGTGTACCAAACCACCTAATTGATAATTTTTAAATAGAAATAAAAATAAACGATTCTATATTATTTTTAAAAGTATATTAAATAATTACTATGTTAAGTACATTTTTACATAATAATATGCAGTATATGCACCTACATTAATCAAATAGCGCTCCACATTAATTATAGTATATTCATTATGGTAGGTAGTTAAAAGGATGCTAGACGGACATTTGTTGTATGTGCGAAATATTAGTTTTAGTATGCGAGTTTTTTTATACGAAAGTTCAATTTTTAGCAATACTTGCGTATTTAATGTAGTATAAATAAATTAAAAATGCCTATAATTTACTTCAAACTAAATTATCGTAAAAAAAAAAATTCAAATACAAACACAGATAATATTCTTCCCATCAAATTTTATGATAGGTCGATTAACTCTATATTTTAAATTTATGAAGCTACACGTGATCTGATGAGCGTAAATTTGGAATGTTGCGCAACAACAAATACAACAAAATATGCTTGTGTTACATAATAATATGCTTATATTTAAAAATTTTCGGGGATTTTTTATCCAACTACCATCTACACTGCAGTACCTACACATTGGGGTTAAAACTTACAAAGTATGATATAATTAAAATAAGTACCTATTTACAATTAGATTATGAGAAAAATAATTTACGAGTAGTAAATGGTTTGTAGTTATTTGCAGTATACAACTGTAACACATCTGATGTATAAATAAAAATGCATATTATTTTATTAAGTTATTCCTATTTATCTTTCCTCTTCTAATATCTCCTTACACTGTTGTTTAACATTTTTCTCATTTTTGTTTTTTTAAATTACATTTTTAACATTTTTTTTTTAACTGTAAAAGTTCCTTCACTGAAAGGTATCTTTAATACGTCCTTCAGGCCATAATTATCAAATTCATCAATTTCACTTATTGTTCAAAATTTATGTAACAGATTATGGAAATAAAAATTAAGTAATAAAAAAAAAAAATATTATTTTATTAGAAATTTGTATTACTATTAATTACGAGTTAAATGAAATAATTTAAAATTGAAATCGGCCAAATGTATGCGTGCAAAACAAATAAATAATGAGTCAACACTTTAATTTCTCTTTATTTTGTATGGCAAAAGTCCAATAAATAATATTTATATGTTTAATAAAATTAGAGTACGTTTTCAAATATCGTCATTTTTTTGTATCAACATCCAGTACTATAGTATACTATATAGAATCTCTTTGGTTGTAAGTTATAACTTTTTACATTTAATAAACTGCGATTTATAATACTGGTATACTGTATACCTTAGTCAAGTGGTGCAGAGTAGACGGAAAAAAGAAGTTAAGTAAAAAGTTTACTAAATTTTTTTGTTTAGTTCTATAGTTGTAGTTTGTATTTTAGTGTGTTATAATGTATAAAATGCTTGTTCATATATATTTGTTATCTACTATATTAATTAGGTGTGTTAGATTTTTAACAGCCGTAAGTCACAATATACGGAAGAGTTGCGATTAGTATATCGTAAATTATATTAATTATACATTGTATTATTATAATTATTTTATATTTATTTATGTATTATCGACTATTGTATAATATGTTAATTCATTATTATATTTATTATTATCATATCAATAATATCGAAACGATTATCAGTATTTGTTCAACGTTCAACTGCCAATCATTAGGCACACAAATAAAAGGTAACAATTAAAATCGAGTCTATATTATTAAAGGGTGGGACGTTTTACGTCGGGACTTTTCTTACCAGAACTTTTTTTCGCGATTCCAATTTGTTATATCCCTTGAGAGTTACAGCATTAAATTTTCATAATCAGAAGAAAATATTGAAATAATTAATCTATATAATACATACAAAGACACTGACAAAAATATTTAGCATCAGTTAAAAATTGAATTGAAATTTAAATAATTAAATATTTAATATAACTGTGCTTAATTATATAATGATTAAAATGTTTATGTTTTTAATAAAATTTGTATACTTAATATTATTTTGGGTTGAATGAACGACTTCTGCGTTTTCTGTAATTGCAAAAAGTAATAGGTAACGTACAAGGTTTGGATACATTTAATGTGCAAACTAAAATCCAAACAATTTCAATACGTGAGCTGAACAAAGTCGGTGGCGGCAGATGAAAGGGCGGGAAGAATAGAACACTCGGCCTTGATGCACCTTGCTCCCGCGAGTATTTCGCAGAAATTGACGTTCGCGACAATAATAGCCACCGAGTTTCAAGAAGCAATATATTATGTTGTGTTTTTGGCCGTGAATTCTAAACCCGACAAAGGACATTTTTCAATACGAAACAATAGACCGAAAAAGGTACGTTGACCGCAATCGAAAACCGATTCATGTCGTTTATTTATTGGTCATTGGTGAATCTCTTGAACTTAAATCACCAAACAATATTCACACAGACATACCAACACATACATACCATTATATACACTGCCAGATTATTCTTAGTCACTAAATGCGTATACAATAAGTCGATAACTATGATTCAGCAGCAATCAACCAATTACGAGTTGTCGTCGTGCGTTGCCACATGCCAGCGAGGACATGGTAAATAAAATGTAGAGAGGGAATGTAAACGATCGAATGAATGTAAGTATTTGAGTAAATTAAAACCACACATTTAGCGATTAATCTTACTAAACACATAATCATTATCTACTGGATTGCAGCAATAGATAGGTGCCGTGCCTATATACTCGTAGTTGGAGAATGTGTTCTTAAATGCTAATAATAAAATTATTGTAATATACCAATATATGAAAGTGACTTGAAAAGTATTTTTTGAATTATAAAAATGTAATTAAAATCATTATTTATAATTTTAAATGTAGTATCGAACTTCACCAAACTCTTAAAAAAGTTTTAAATATTCACGAAGGAAAGTTTTTATGGTTGCTGCAAGTAACAACTTAAGGCGAATCTTGTATTATATATTTAAGCTTTTTACTCATCACAAATAATTTAATCATAAAAAAATATAAAAAATAGCTCAAAAAGATCGGTTCTAGTGTGCTAATATCGTATATAATATGTGTATTTATACATTTTTGTATTAACATCAAGTCTCTGCAGTGTATGGTAATTCAATTATTTTTTATACTACAACACCAAGTTAGGAAAGCTTACTCTGCAAACGTGCTAAATTGTCGGTCTCTAAATATATTTTAATACATCGCAATAAATAATAGTTTCATACACAATTAATTATGTAACTATGGACAGTAAATATATAAAAATCAACAATATAACATTCAACTGGTAACTAAAAAGCGGACGGACAGAAGGATACAACGGGGATGTAATATTGATTGTTGCTAACGATTGTTGTTTTCGACGTTGGTCAGATATAGACATATAGTATTATTGTCACAATTCCACAAATCTGATAAATCTGTGAAACCCACTGGCAACTATACGACGTAGGCTTCTTAAAAATCATGTCCATTACCCACCTACCAGCATTTTGACGAAACTGCAAAGATAAACTCCAGTGGGAATGGAATAGGAACACATAACACTACTTATATACAATATTTTATATAATATATTTAGATGTACCATAGCGTCCATAGCCGTTGAGACCTTCTCGCCACATATACGACTTGCATACCTACTTTTATAATTTTTGCTTAAATTAAAATTGAAATAAATTATCATTTTATTCACTGTTGTCATTTTCTTCAGCTATGTATTTATAAACATTATTATCTGGATCGTTTGAAGTTCGCATACAACTCCAATTTTTTTTTTTATGAACGGATGCTCTCTCGACATATTTTGCTATCCGCACACCAATTTCATATGACAAACTGTTTTTCGCACTCAAACATACGCCAATGTCACCAATGGGTGACTTCCTTAAAAGTTGTTTCTTTTTCAAATTATATGTTATGTTTTTTTTATTATATCTAAATTACTAAATGTGCTTATTTGTACAGATTGTTTTTAAAATAAAGGAAAAAAACATACGTCAAATATAACGGGAAATATAGTTTTTACGGAGCAGTACAATTCCTGCTTTCTTTCTGTTTTAGGCATTTATTCTTCTTCTTAAATGTTTTTGCACACCTTGAGGATAGACTTGCGTGTGCAAATTGAAGCCTTTAACGATCACGCGAATAGAACGAATAATGGTAGATAAATACTAAAATGGTAAATAATATATAATAATTGCGTATTTGTAAAAATGAGGAAGAGGCCATGCTTGCCGCTTGGTGAACACCCTGCAGTACAATAAATTATTATATTTTATATAAACATAATTGGCATAATTATAGTTTAGCTCCCAAGCGATTTTTGAATTTTTTTTTGTAAAATGTTTTTGTGTGATGCTTTTTGTAATGGTACATTAAAATAAAGTCACTCGAACTTTTAATGGAAGTTATGTCCAAAAAATTTCCAAATACTCTATTTTTCAAAAAATAATGTGATTGAATTAAAAATATCAAAAATTTGAATTTTTTTAAATTTTTCGACGAGAATCGCACACTGTGTAGATATAATCACTGTCCTATATTTGATGTGTCATAACTTCGAAACTAAGTCCGACAGACAAATTTTAATTACACCAAAAACTTTTTTATGTCATTACACGCCTAATGAAAAAAATTCAAAATGTTTAGGTATTGATATAAAAATATCAAAAACACAATTTTTGGACACATTTTGGAGAAAAAAATTTTCAAAAAATCGTTTGGGAACTAAACTAGAATTGTTCTACATAATGTACCAAGGTGATATCTCCAAGCTAACATATAAAGCTTCACTTTCGTATCAATAGAGTGGCGTACTTAGGAATTTGGTTTGGGGGGATTATATTTTTTCAGCAAAACCTGTAGGCCTACCCTCAGTAACCTAAATTCTCCCCAAATATAAAATGTTAGCAGTGAAATAACGGTTTTGGAGGGGTTCTATCGCCTCACCCTTTAATTACGCCCCTGCAGTACAAATATATATTATTCTATCAAGCTGTTTAATCTACGCAGCAGTATACATTGTTTTGATAAATTTTAGTATGGCCACTTTAAACTGCAGTGACTTCTAAGTCCTTGTAATTTTGGCATGTGGATTATTCGCGACGAACCTACGTCATAAGATTCAATGACTTATACATTATAATATATTGCACCGTCACAAAAGAATTTACAATAGAATTTTGTTGACGCACGTATGCTGTGAAACATTGTAAATTAATAATAATGATGATGATATCATGTATCGACGCGCGTGCGTAGGAAGTTATAAGTATCTAAATTATAAATCGACACACGTGCATACAGCAGAGAAACGTTTCAAAACATCGCGGATGTTGGTCACCCGGTTGATTAGCTTTCGATCCATTCATTGAACTCTTTTGGCGCCGCAACTTCGGAACACGACGGACGAACAACAACAGCAACAAAGACAAGCGGTGATGACAATATGCCGTGAAAACGTCAACATTATTATAATATGCGTACGAATCGCGATGACATGACCCGTTACACGTGCCGGGGCAACGGTCGCGGTTAATGTCTCCGCCTCTACTGCACGCTTCTTGTCCGCCACCGACGCCGTATCAAAACACCGTGTGTTTACTATATATAATATAATAATATTATTATTGTTGTTTTTGTTGTCGCGTTTTTGTAGTAGGCAGGTATGTACATTTTACTATCATCGCGCGCGGTCGGTTCATCGACATCGCGACGGTGATGGCATGCAAGACGGTCATTTCGTCGGAATCTACCGCGCAATAGATGCGCACCTGTACCTGCAGTCTTCGTCGTGCACACGATACCTGTAGAAATTCCAGAGACGGTAAATACAGTTTGAATGCGCGCCGGCTGGCGGGGAGAAGAGGCCCCCTCACACATCACCACAAGGTACGATGCAACGCGAGTTATTTCCCAAGTATTCGCCATGTGCAAGATACAACTACTAAATAATATACGATACCTATACACGCGATGCACCACGTGCCATCGCACGACCGTAGACATCCTCAAGGTCGTTCTTGTAGGTATGGTCAATGATCGACCACGCCTACCGTGGACGGTGAAGTGGCAGCCAACAAACCCGTAGCCACTATATACTACTGCGCGATAAGCGTTATCATGCGGTTTTAAGAAATCCGAGATTTCGCGCGTCGATGATGTTGTCCAGTAACGGTAATAAAAACGAACGTAAATAAGCTGCACGTTCATCATTCTATAACGGTGTAAATGTTGTAAAACCATATACGCCGAGTCCCTTTTTTTAGTCCTTCGATTTTTAAATTTTCTAATCAGACCTGCACTAAGGAAAGGTGGAGAGGTCGCGTCCCCAGCGCCTACACCGCTCGATGCCATAAACATTGAAGTAAATTACAAAAAACATTAAATTGAAAAATATTTAACATTTAAGCATGGTTTCGTCATACGGCGTGTATCTCGATGCAGGGTAAGATTGCAGATAAGCGATAAGAAATTTCGATAGTTTTTATATAGGTAATCTAGTCATAGATACTTTAACCATACCAAATAAATAATAAATTATTAGTTACACATGTATGTAACTACATTAAGAAAATTATAACTGTTTTTTTTTTAATTTTTTACATCAGCTTTAACATATTAATTAAAAAAATATTTACCTCTGGTGGGGTCCATTTTTACTATTTGTCCCAGAGCCTGCAAAGGTACCTATGTTTTCGGACGACTAGCTGCACTACCAGTCTAGACATATAAGTCAGCATCTAACAAGACGTATCACTGTTTGATGCACTGCAAACAAGGGCCAATTTCTAACGTTGATGCAGTGTTTTAAAAAATATCAACCGTCGTTGTAGTTACTGTAGTAGGTCCAGCAGTTGAAGGATGTGTTATACGTACGCATTTATTAAATACTTTGTTAATTTGTTTGTATACTAAGTCTTATGTTGTTACTTGTTACCGAGGAGGCGAGGACAACCTCGGCCGTTTCGTGAAACTGAAACCTATGTAATCATGCAAAATAGGAAGCAGGTATTAAAACGAACATTTTCTTGGTATTCATCTGCTGAGATATAATACGACGAAAATGATTTTCCATGGGTATATTATGTACAATAGTCAGAAGTCATATACGATTACACTAATACCATTGTCGTAGGTAGGATTTTTCGATAATGGGGGGGGGGGAGGCTTGAAAATAAAAAAATCATTTAATGAAACTAGAATCGTTGATAATATCTATTCAATAATAGTAATAATGATCATTTATATTCAAAAACTATGGTTGTAATAATTATGTAAACACACGATTTAAGAAACTATATTAAATCATAGGTTAGATATATAAATACAAATAATAATAATAATGTGGTCAATGGGGAGGGGGGCTTCAAGCCGTTAGCTTCCCCCCTGCGTACGCCACTGTGTTATATTGTATGTCTGTATATATAGTAAATATAAAATGCAATGTACTTATGTACATGTAATAATATAATGCTTTTAATATATACTATATAGTATACTACAAATCTATAGTTATCAGTACGTGTTCCTCACTCGACAGAGCAACACGTGTGTTATCTTACCGCGAGTGCGCTTTTATAGCTTCGATAGCAAAACCCCAGTCACATTTCATTGCATCGATATCAGGTAATATGATTATTATATAATTATACACCCAACTATCTTCGGCAATTTCGAAATGAACAGAAACACATCGGGCAAAATGCCCCCCCCATCAAACCTCAACAGAGCAAACACCCTACGCTCTCCCAAAAAAACAACCACAAATTCACCTGCTACCAATACCAAAAATTTCACATTACCTTCAACCAAAACACACCAATTAAATACGCGCAACTTAATATCGCAACGGACCGTTATCGAAAAGAACACCGCCGTCAGCCCTCCTCTTCCCCCAGTCATCACTACCTCGACCGCAACTAACGCCGATAACGTTAATTACACCAGTCAGATTACCAGCAACAATATAAATAATACAGATAATCACAATAACTTCGCTAGCATCACAGCAAAGGAGACCACTCCTAACAGAGAACAAGCGATAGTATTCAATTCAATCGACGGAGTTCCACAAAAAGATTATATTTTAGCCATTGGACATATTGTTCAACCTAGAAATATACTATTCGTCTCCAGAATTTCCAACAATAGATTTTGCATATTTCTATCCAGTAAAGAAATTCTCGAATCCCTTCTGTCTAAAACACAAATAATAATTATAAACGGTCAAGAAATACAAATACGACGACTACTAAACCCAGCTAAGCGTATAGTAATTTCTAACGTATGCCCGTCCATACCCAATCACGTAATACTCCACTCCCTAAACAATCTGGGTATATCACCTACATCACAAATAAACTTCCTTAAAGCTGGAATTAACCTAGATGGCTACGAACACATTCTAAGTTTCCGTAGACAAATATATATCAAGCACGAAGACACGATAAAACTCCCTGGGTCGCTGATCTTAAACCATAATCAGTCTCAGTTCAGAATTTTTTTCACGGATGACACGATTACTTGTTACACATGTAAGACAACGGGTCACACAGCTCAGACCTGCAAAAAGAATGTCTCTACTATCTCCGAAACACCTTCTCCTCCTACCACATTTTCCAAAAATACTGTTATAGACACTCCAACAAGCGATCTGACACCACCCTTCATCGATCCTGACCAAGCAGAAAGCCAAACTTCCCAACACGATGTTCAACACACCAATCTGAACACCAATGAAGAACATATACCCCCAATACCACCCGCCCAAATCAATACGGAAAACAAGGAATCAGATACTCACGAACAACACATCATATCGTCTTCCCAAGCTCCGCCTAATACCGAAAAAATACCTCTAACTATGCAGACCAATACTCAAAACAAAAGACCCATATCTGACACCTCATCCCTAATGTCCCCCCCTTCAACCCCCCTTTTAAAAGTAGCCCAGCAACCAGTTCAAAAACAAAAGAAACAAAAAATAAGATCTCAGTCTAATTCTTCATCAATCACTGACGACGACACCGCCGATGACCCCCTCATTCCGGCCCAGAAATTATTCCATGACGACAATCCCCTGCCAATAACATACACCCAATCCAAGTACCTGGTTGAATGCTCTTCAAATAAGTCCATGAATATACGCTCCCTATGCGAAGAAGCTAACATCGAATTACGTACACTAATGGCAATAATCGAAGAAACCTACGTCATGATAAAAAGCTCCAGAATGAAAACTAAACTAACTAAATTTCGCAATTTATTATTCCAATTAATGCCCGAAGAACCAACAGACCCCACACAAAATCAATCATAAATAACAAACAATATAACATATACAATGAGCATAAATGTAATACAGTGGAATATTAACGGCCTTGTCAAAAAACTTAATGATATTAAACTAATAAATCAACAACACGACCCAATCATCATATGTTTACAAGAAACCAACCTCAACAATACCTTCACCCCGCCCATCAAAAACTTCAACATCTTCTCAACCAACAGAACAGCCTGCAACCGAGCTAGCGGAGGAGTAGCGATACTGGTCAGATCTGACTATCCAAGTTCCCAAATCCAGATCCAATCTCCTCTGGAAGTGGTGGCAGCATCCATCCAGCTCGAGTCTAGCATCACCATCTGCAATATTTATATACCGAACCAAAAACTATTTAAATCCACTGATATTGTGAACATAATACAACAACTTCCACCCCCCTTTCTCCTCCTGGGAGATTTCAACAGTCACGGCCTAAGCTGGGGATCGGACAAAACCGACGACCGGGGAAAACAAATCGAAAAAGTCCTCGAGACTGATAACATAATACTACTTAATAGCGGTGAACCCACACGACTCAATCCCTCGAACGGAAAATTCTCAGCGATTGACCTATCATTATGCAGCTCAAACCTTGCCCAACGCACTTCATGGTCAACTCTTCCCGAAATATACGACAGTGATCACATCCCAATCAAGATCGAGCTTCTTTCTAGCAAAGCAACTTCGCCTACATCTCCCAACAAATGGAAACTCAAAAATCCCAACTGGAATCTTTTCTCCCAACTAGTCGAAGCCCACGTAAACACAAACCCCCCTCCTCCAGATGGTCCGACCGAAAATGACGTTGCCCACATAACCAATTCTATAACTAATGCAGCAAACATATCAATTGGAAAAACAAATGGCACTCTAAACAATCCTAAAGTTCCTTGGTGGAACCCCCAAATCAAGCTATCCATTAAGGAAAAGAATATCGCATTAAAACGGTTCCAAAAAACGGGAAAAATCGAGGACCACATACGCCTAAAAGAACTTCGTGCAAAAACAAAATTCCTCGTAAAACGCAGTAAAGCATCCTCTTGGAAGAACTTCACTTCTACCATAGGCCCCAAAAGCGACCCCAGCTCTGTATGGAGCAAAATCAGATCTTTACGTGGCAACAGCAAAGAAAAACAGACTCTCATATTAAATGACAACATTCTCCTCACCGATCCAATCGAGGTTGCTAATCTTCTCGGTAACCATTTCTATTTGAACAGTTCTGATAACAACTATAATGAATCATTTCTTAATAATAACCTGACCAGTAGACAGCATTTGCTCCAACCCAACTACAGCCCATTAAATCAGGATCAACACCATCTAAACATCCCCATTAGCGCTAAGGAGCTAAACTGGGCCCTTTCCAAATGCTCTAGCCTCTCTCCCGGACCTGATGAAATCCCATACAGCTTCTTACACAACCTACCCGCATCAGCAATACAGTTCCTCCTCCACCTGTACAATAAAATATGGAATACCGGACAAATCCCAAAATCTTGGAAACACGCCATCGTCATCCCGATTTTAAAACCAGGGAAGGACAAATTTAGCACAGAGGGATATAGACCAATATCTCTCCTCAATACAATGTGTAAAATACTTGAAAAGATCATCGATTCGCGACTGAGATGGTTTCTCGAAAAAACTCACTATCTTTCCCCTCAACAAAATGGCTTCCGCAAGCACAGGAGCACACACAACAGTCTACATGAAATCCAAAAAGACATAACTAAGTCCCTAGAAACCAACCAAGCCTTGGGACTTGTTGCCCTCGACATAGCGAAAGCATACGACACCACATGGCGCCCCCGGATAATCGAACAACTACAAAAAATCCTATGTAACGGTAACCTACTGATCTTTGTCAAACATTTCCTAGAAGACAGATCTTTCCAAGTCAAAATTAACGGTCATCTCTCTTCAATCTTCAATCAAGAAAATGGAGTACCACAAGGATCCACTCTCTCAGTCACCTTATTCCTTGTAGCCATCAACGACATCTGCGAAAGAATCAAATTCCCAGTAAAATCTTCTCTCTTTGCAGACGACCTAAACATTTGGTGTTCAGCAAAAAACTCATCCTGCATACAACCATATCTACAAGACACAATATTATCACTTGCTGCATGGTCCGAGACATCAGGATACCGTTTCTCCCCATTTAAATCTCAGTGCATCACATTCACCCGAGCTAAAAAATATCCTTCATTAGACATTAGAATGAATGACATCCCAATACGAACCTCAAAATCAATTAAAATACTAGGAATCACATTCGACCGCAAAAATACCTGGAACCCACACCTTAAAGATCTCCGAAAAGCAACCATGCTAAGAATGAATATCCTCAAAACTCTAGCTCACACTTCTTGGGGAGCAAACTCCACAACCCTTAAACAAATATACACATCGCTCATTCTTTCCAAGCTAGAATACGGATCCTTCCTCTTTTTCAATTCTAAACCATCCAGCTTAAAAATGATTGACACCGTACACAACCTGGGACTGAGATTAGCCTCCGGAGCATTCCGATCGAGTCCAATTCCCAGTTTGCTCAACATCTCTTATACTCCACCCCTAAGTCTCATAAGAAAAAAAAACATCATGCTTCTATCTGCAAGACGAGCCCAGAACAACCTAGACATCCACCATGGCATCAGAACTGAACTACGAGACTCCAATTTCAAATTCTCTGACTTAATTAAACATGAATGTCCGACTACTCCCCCTTGGACTATGGACATTGACATCAACCTCAAGTTATCTTTCCTCCCGAAAAGCGAAACTACACCTAACATTTATAAAAGTGAACTACAAGCTATTCTCGAAGGATACCAAGACCACACATTCTTCTTTACGGATGGATCCAAAACAGACGCCGGCGTAGGCGCTGCAGTTACATTCGGTGAAACCAGACGAATGCTCAAGCTCCCTGACTATTGTTCAATCTATACGGCCGAAGCCTTGGCTATCTCCCATACATTAGATATTATAAAACAGGACTCAATAAACAAATCCATTATACTAAGCGACTCCCTTAGTACACTTACAAGCATCCAAAATTACTTCCAACCTAATAGCATTTCACAAAAAATCCAGAACCAGATATCATTTCTCCAAAACAACGCACAGACTATCTCCATGATATGGATACCTAGTCATATCGGCATACCTGGAAATGAGATAGCAGACACATATGCCAAACAGTCCATCTCATCTCCTCACTCTCTAATCATCGGCTCACATACTCTGCAAGACTCAAAAAACTTTATTACTGATCACATTCTAAAAAATTGGCAACACTCCTGGTCAACCCAACGTACTAAACTAAACGAAATCAAACCCAGCATTTTCCCATGGCCAACCACTCCACTTACCAGGCGTCAAGAAGTAATTCTTAATAGACTTAGAATCGGTCACACATGGTTAACCCACAAACACTTAATGTCTAAAACGGATCCCGAACCTTGTTTCTCATGCGGCGAAACACCTACAGTCAAACACATCATATGTTTCTGCCGTGAACACAACAATGTTAGAGTCAACCTCAAACTAGCTGACAATCTCTACGAAGCTCTTGGTCCTGACCCCGACAACACTCAGAAGATATTTACCTTTTTAAAATTAACTAAATTATATAACTTAATCTAAACACACTTTCACACCCCAAGCTTGAATTGTATAAATATCCATCCTTTATCACCTTATGTTAAATTTAACTTCAGCCAATAATCTTTGTTGTTGCGGCTTAATTTTAAATAAAAAAAAAAAAAAAAAAAAAAATCTATAGTTATATACCGAACTATCATGCTTAGTCGGGTTTGCTCTTATTTGAAATAAATTAAAAAATTTCTCACGCACATATTTAAATATAAACGATTTGATCCAATGCATATTCGGAAACATTTCCTCTTTTCAAAATTTGAGTATAATGTTATGTGTTAGTGTGTTACACACAGATAACATAATTACTAATTTAAAATGTTTATAACTTGTATATATTAAAGTTCTTGAATGTATAATTTAATATAGTAAAGCAATCATATTAAAAACATGTACCTAATAATATTACAAAGCCATACCAAAGATAATAATTTACCAATTACAATATTTATTTGTAGTGTTTTCGAATGATTAAAAGCACAATTAAACTTTCTATTATTGAATCATGAGTCATGACTGTCAAGTGTCAACAATAAAGCCTTGTAATATTGTATGAATTTAATTAACATAAATGCATTAAGTTTGCGTCATTTTCTAGGAACTGGAACGTAAACTGACAAACCTAACTATTTAGTTTATTTTAGAACATAATTATATTTGCAGTGATTTTCATTTTTCTTTAAGTGTTGGGTTATGTTACGCATAAGAATATTTTATTACATTATTATATTTTAAAATACATAATAAATGTCTATAAGTACTGCAACATATAAGAATATTCAAAACAAAATAAATTTAATAATTCATTTCATTTTATTAAATGTTGTGTTTATGTTGATACAATGATACTAGTTTTAAAAAAAGGTCAATCATATATTAATTATCAATACTCGTATTATAGATATTAAAGAATTTTAACAAAGTAGATTCACGTTCAATTTTATGTAAAATATTTTAGTCTTAAGAATCTTATTTATATAGTCTTAACGTATATTTCTCAATAATTTGAAATTATAAAAGCCAAACTGGGCGGTTGATTAATTTTAATTGAACTTCAAAAACAAAGTCACATGATGATTACCAATGAAAGTTTTCTGAAATAATATTTTACAATGCAAGACCGATGAGAGAAATAGATCTATAACATATTATATTTTGTGGAATCTATACCGGTAAGTGTTCCAGCTAAATCTGGATGGATGGGAGCTTCATTATATATATATATCATTTCACAATAACTATTACAATAATAATAAAAATCTATTAATAATCTCAAAATAAACTATCGTATTTATATAAACCATGTTCATCATGCAGATACTTCAAATCGAATTTCACTCCATCTAAAATGAATGGGTACCTAGTTAGTCAAAACAAATACTAATCAGTAATTAGTACTAATTACGCAACATTTTTTCTTATGCTGATTCTGATCAATTGTCTTAGGGTTTTTTGTCCTATATTGCGATTGATTATATAATGTATCTGCAGCGTATTTACGGAGGGATATGGGTTATAGTCTTATAGATCCCTCTTGGTTTCTTATTTGTTGCTTACTTATAATATTGTGATGTCGGTGGTAAATGAATCGCCCCCCTCCCCCCACCTTGGGAAATTAATGCTTGCTAACGTATATCCCCCCCCCTTGATAAAATCCTAAATACGACACTGTAATGTATTATAATAATATACGATACATGATAATTTATAAGTTATAACTCATAACGGGACAGGCAGATGTTTCTAGAAAAAAAAGGGCCAATCGAAAAGGACAAGTCATGACTTATGAGGGGTCGGTGACTTGGTTAGGAAAGCAAAACAAAAAACCTAATGGAGATTAGGAAAACGGTTATATGATCGCGGCCGCTATACTGGGGAATCGACAGTAATTATAGATACTTAGCTGCTATGCTAAATGATCAAATTTTAAATTATAATTATTTGATAACTTACAGCAAGGAAAAATCGTTACTGAAAGCTGATAAATATTTACATAAAAATAGCCAAGAACTTGTTAAGGGTTAATTGTATTATAATTTCAAACTGTTTCGGTTTAAGTATTTTTTGAAATAATAATTTCTGTTAAGTTTATACAACGTAAGCGCTAAAAACAAAATATTTGAGATATCGACATATTTATAGTCATTTGAGTCATAACTATTAAATACATTTTAACATCTTGTCGTGGTAGGTTATTATTATTAATATTATCGTCGTCATCGCCTCAACGCGCGTTGGCGACTCTTGGCTTTGGCGGTGGTTTAGAGAGAACGGTGACGGTATGTTTATATTTATCAAAACAGCGTTTTTAAAATCGGTTTGACGAAAAACCGAGAAAAAAATGCGCTTCCGTCAAAAGCGTCTGTCTGCTTGCCTATTAATTGCCTGACATAGTAGTCTGAGGTCTCAAACCCGTAATACAAAACCGCCACGACGACGCCGCCGACGGTGATAATAATAAAAATATAATATAATGTTTCTGTTTTTCTTACGCATAATATATAAAAATAATTATATTGTAATGTGTATTTTAAATCGAGCCTCGTGGCCGCGCGAGGGCGACGGCCGCCATGGCGGGAAATGCGTTTACGCGTATACTACAGCAAGTTGCGCGCGCATCGACACCGAAGCCGCGCCGGGGTCATTGTACTCGAAGAGAGACCGCCGCCATATCAACACCACCGCCACCCCACCACGCACGACGATACGATGTTACTAATATTATTGTTATACGACTTCGACGGCGACTATGCAACGGTCTCGCATGGTACGTGGAAAACGGAACGATGGCGGTGGACGGTGGTCACGGGCAGGCGAGCAATCAATGAAGTGGCATCGACGTCTATACAGTACAAAATATATAAGGCAACAACAAATAGGGTCACAGGAATTATTATCGTTTCGACTGATTAATTATTATTAAACGAATTTATTATTTTCCAATATTATTGTTTATTATCGCAACGAGTACTGCGATGTACGACCGTTGCGTCATAGACTTATTAAAAAAAATTATTACAACACGCGATGGGGTTGAAAACACACCCGTTTTTCACGTGTCTTACGTGGTAAGGGTGCACGCACGTCCCGGGTGTACGTTTAGCGCCATCTGCTGGCCAAAGTGCGTGAGCAAGAATTGTTTTCTTTTCGTCTTCTCGAACGGGTCCCACCATCTCCGCCGGATCTCGACGAAATCAAACCAACACCGTTTTGTAACCGGAAACGAGTTTGTTGTTGTTGATATAATTGCTATTATTTTCCTTCTACTTATAACTTTTATTATTGTTATTCGTTTTTAGAAACATTCGTTCTGACGTCCCCCCGACCACATTGTTATGAAGGAAACGCGTTTTCCCTCCATCTAGTCGTCCGCCGTAGTTATTCACCCACTTCTACGCGTTAATCTCTACATAATAGGTATACGGGCATATCATTATAACTATCGACCATAATGATAATAAAATACTTCTTTTGAGGAGTTCATCGTTGGCCGATTCACGATTGAGGATCATATTACATAATAATAAGAATTTTCAATATACACAACTCATGAGCCTGTGACGCCATAGTGTAAGTACTATAATGTAATAATATATCGTTTATGTGAGATAAAAGTCGGACGCAATCGCTACCGCCCTGATGTACGCAATATTTTAATATAATTTTTTCATGCACAGTATATATTATACACTTAAACACAAAACGGAATCGAAATAATAGCACGTTTACGTCTTTTACGGACAAATTTTCCATGTCGATTTCGGGGAACGGAATAACGACCACCGAGAACTGATACTTGGAAATTTAACCCTTGGAACTCGGAGGCGGCTCGTCGTAAAACGTGAAGATTATCGTTTAGAAACAGGAGAATTTTTATAGGACCATAAAACCTACATCCCGGATATTGGCCAAGAGCTGTGTAATCGACCCTGACCACTTCTGTCTGCTGCGTGTAGTACAACGCCCTTGTTATTGTTCATCGGTGTTGTTGGCGGTCGCCGTATTACACAGAAGACTTTGCAGCCACCGATAAATATTATATTAGTTATTGAATTATTTTTTTTATGCCCGCTCCCGTTCTCTAAAAGTACCTATTACTTTCTGAAAATAAATTCACATCTTTAAAAACCAAACTTCAAATATGTACAAAACACTTCTGAAACTCATATGGACGTATGGTATCCAACTATGGGGGTCATCTAAAAAATAAAATTTAAATCAAATTCAAGCCTTCAAAAATATTACACTTCGTAAAATCAAAAATGCCCAACCCTTCGTCTCTAACATGACCCTCTACAAAGACCTAGGTATAAAAACAGTAGAAAAAGAAGCTGCTATTTTCTATAAACGATTTTATAATAAATTAGAAAATCATGAAAATCCTTTAATATAAAAGGCTTACATATCCCGTCACTTCCTGGAAATCCCCGTCTCAGGCTGAAAAGGAAATGGTGTAGGGATCATCTAACTTAATCCTAATAAGTTGTGAGAATCATCATCACATAATAATAAACAAGCTAAGTACTACTGTTGGGTGGCTTCTTATTTACGTAATCCCATAAAATATTTTATTACCCTAATCTCACATATACTTATCGTGCTTAATTGTATATATTATATATTTTTGTAAAAAAAATAAAAATAAAAATAGTATTATTTTTATTATGTTGGGCGCACGTTGTTTATTGTTTAGCAATCGAAGTCTCGGGAAACGTTATATACTCGGCCAACGTCCGACGGACGTCGGTAGATAATTTTAACCATAAAAATTGTAGACCTTATACTTCACCTAACCTTAGTATTAGGTTTAAGATAAAAACGTAATGCATAATACCTACTACCCACATGGTATCAAAGTGTTTTTAATATTAGAGCTCGAAAACACGAAAAAAAAAACTACGAAAGCGACTCTGCAGTGTTATCGAGTGTATCTCTTCATCTTGTGACCCACTGTAATGGATGTATAGAATTTTAATTCAATGATAAATGAATCATTGCATTACACGAAAAACGATTGTGAAGTTAGATGATTTATCAGTTTAAATATTTTCTAAGGATATTTTAATATTTTCTTTGAAAATACATTTCTATTATTAATAATTTATTTTTCTATTGCTGATCGATAGATTGAACTATTTAATGTAAAATCACATAATATGATACACAATAATTATGGCGTGTCCAGACCGGACAACTTTTGACGCACGAAAGCAGTTTGGTTTTGATTGGAAATTTACTTTTTTATATAATTTTTAATTTTTGAGTCCTAATAATACCAAGTAGAAGTATTTTTCTACCAAAAACTACCCTCAAATTTAAAAATTGAAACTTTTTAATGCTTTTAATAGAAATGTTGGACACAATAAAAATACACTCACATAATTGAACTTATAAGACATCATCACTTAGCACAACCGCTGTGAAGTGTTCTAAATTGTTCATAATTTTGTGAGAATAAGGTGTATTATAATTACATATCTGCGCACCATCATTATTATCATAATATTATGGCTTGAGTCGTTGAAAGATGTTCATGTAATTAAATAGTTTTTTAATGTATATATAAGTGCATATAAGTGTTTGAAGAATTTATTCAAGTAAAAACAACAATCAGAATATAATAAGTTTAATTAAAATTATGATATTTAGATTAAAATTTTGAAATAAATATTATATTATAATTTAAAATACATTTTTTTACTTACTAAAAAATTTTCTAACTACTAAAAAAAAATTGTTTCATTTACATGTAAACGTACGTATTCTACCATAATACTTAGAACAGGTATAATGTTCCTAAGTAATTAAATTTTCATAAACTTTAAAAGGTATCTTTTAATTGTTTCTCAGTTGTAAATTTGATCTTGATGGATATTGTTCTCATAGGAATAGTTGAAGAGAAACTTTCTCCCCTCTATTTTATTGACCGGATGTCTAAATAACTTGACCATACTTGGGCACACGCACACTTCCGGATCTCCGCAAACGGAAATTGCGCAGCGATCTAGAGATCTATAAAATAGCATGTGATCATTATTATCATTATTTTCACGAATATGGTACTATAAAATATTGAAGGTATACATTGTAGAGTGCTTGTTAAAAAAAATGCATACAAAAGAATAGTTAATAAAAAAATGCACTCATGAATATAATCGTATAATCATTTTCGAATGACCTAGTGGGCTCGGTTAGAGCCCATTCATTTTATTTTGATTTTTTATTCATAGAATTCAACTATAAATTGTATTATCTAGGTGTGTGTGTTATTGCCTTTTTTATGAATGGCTTGTGAGTGTGATATCAAACGTACACACTACACACACAAATATACAAACAGGAAGTTGCATGCCAGGCAGATTAGAAAACTAGACAGACGGTTTTTGCGTGGGAAGGGGAAGTAATAGTGCACACCGGAAGGAGGAATATAATGGCCAAAGAGTAGATTGACGTTAATAATTTAAATCTATGGAATCAATCTAATTCGTTTTTAATATGTAGGTCTAACTAATAAGTAAGTAATTGTACTATTTACTTTATAGGTAATTATATCTGTTTAAATAATAAGAATAAATATCGTAAATATAAATATAAGTATGTGTATATGTATAATATTTACTTTTTAGAAAAATAATTATTTATTCAACACGCATTTCAATTTAAAGACCGAATTCTACATAAAAGCATGCCTATTAGGAAACATTTGAGACATTAATATAAATTACTATAATTCATTAATAATACTATGATTAATGAATTTATTATACTCGAATACTTCATATTATAATCTAATGATCAAATACATACTATATTTTGAGATGACTAACAATTATTTTGCAGTAATTACAATATAAGATATAATAATTATAATGGACAATTAAATAGATGTCATAGTGTCACACAATAGCCATAAAAACAATATTAAACAGGAATGAAAATATTTTAAAATTAAAAGTATTAACAAATATTTCATTTAAGATATATTTTTTTTATCACTCTAAACAGAAATTTGTACATATAAATTGTTATGAGCCATATTCTTGGAACTACTTTTATTACATTTTTAATGGAAATATCAGTTTTATGTTCACACGTCAGAGTTATTGATGTTTATTAAGCTTTTAAACATAAAAACCCGGTAAGAAATCTAAGAAAATTATTAATAATACATCACAAGTGGTTCAAGCTTCAAGTGAAAAATTTAATATTCGATTGTAACTTATTACAATCTATATAAGTATTGACATACAAAATAATTAAATTATTTTAACTAAAATAACTATTATTTACACAGATATTTATAATTTATAATTTGTCGATTATTATATTTAATTTGGATAAATTAAATTCATTTATAGTTTATTTAAACACGTAATACGTTTACAAAAAATCAATGAATCAAATTGAATAAAACCGAACATATCACCTCATAGAAATTAGAATCATTACCTACCCAATACAGTGAAAACTCTTTATAACGAAACTCGTTACAACGAAAAACTATATTACGTAAATAACATTAAGTTAACTTATAATGGTTGGTTTGAGTTGAAACCTATTTACTCTCCATTACGAAAACTTTCAATACCTAACGAAAGAAATCACATGGTCCCTTCAGATACGTTCTAGAGTTTTCACTGTATTTTAATATGCAAATAATGTAAAATAATTTAATAATAATTGTTTCACAGTAAGTAATCAGATAACAATTATTTAAGTCTAAATAAGAGTTTATTTTTATAGCAACTAAAATAGTTTAAAAATATAATCTGTATTTTTGATTTCAAAGCATTTGATTTTAATTCATTTTTTGATATTCAACGATTTCTAATTATTAAATTATTAAATTTTTTTATCATATTTATCACTATTCATTCATAATTAAATCCATATATATGACGAATGATAGGATAACATACCATCTCCGCTCAGAATATTTTTTAGTATGCGATGATCACTTATACATCCATACAATGACATACACGACAACTAATGTGCAGCATAGCGGTACCCACTTGTCCACCTTTTAAATTTTATATTCTGAGGTACCTAGAATATTTTTGAAAATTTGAATGTATTAAAATCAAATTTCAAACGAGTATTTAGTTTGTTAAAATTACTTAAGTTCTGAAAGCGGAGTAGTATGCAAATATTTTGGTATTTTGGCATTTTGCAAGGTACCTTCACACCTCTCTGGCAGACCTTACTTTTTCTATATCGTGTTGACAAAAGTCTATAAAATAGAGCATAGATATTCAAAATAAAGTATTAACACTTTTTCATAATTTAAAATGATACAATAAAAGTTTTATTCTAGTGCATTCGTATGTTTAATTTAAATTTCAAAAATATTCAATTAATAACAGTAAAACTAAGTTATAAATGATTACAATTTTTATATGTATTTTTAATAAGATTATTATAATAAAATTTGATTGAAAACAATTTAAATGACGTGTGTGTCATTAATACCGAATTTGCATAGGTTGGACATCCTAATTTAAAATTTAGAAAAGGAGTGAAAAGGTAGCCCCCAAAATGTTGATCCACCATTCTCAGTACTGAAAGTACTCCATTTTTAAATATTTATAAGTTATAAGTTATGTATAAATATCAACTCGTTCAAAATTCGGTTTTTATGCATTGGAATTATCAAAAAAGTATAGACTTAGTATAGATTAAGTTTAGAAATAGAATATGAAATTAAGTGTTAAAATAGTCAATATGACTATAAAAATTGATTTTATCGAAAATTCGGGTTTCTTTATATAATATGTATCTTATTATATAATATGTATCTATAAAAGTACGTATATGTAAGAAAAGATGATTCCGAAAAATGAAGTACTACTTCGATCAAATTAATGTTTACCTTTAATAAAAATCACATTGTATATTGAGTACTGCACTGATCGTTTTAATTGTGTATAAGCGTTGTATGAATAAAACATGAATGTTTACGTGACACTTTTTAACCCATAATTTTTGTCAATTATAATTGTAAATAATTATGTATTCGTTATTTCTAGTTATTACTTTTAAGTTCACTTCATTTAATTGACTAATAAATCACTACTAAATATATAGAATTGTTTATAGGGATTCATTACTCTTACTAGATAATCCTAACAAAATTACTTCTAGTAAAAAGCAGTAGGTAGTATTAAGTATATTATTATTATTATTATTATTACCTATTACTACATAATCAAATTAAAATATTTACATAATATAATATGATTAATAATATTTCGTATTATACTCAAGTGGATAAGTATCATATATAACAATATAAAAACATACTGATATTTTTAAATATTATAATATTTTAAAATACTAAATATCATCTGTATAATATTAGGTAGGCAAGTTATTTTTTTCTAAATTAAATATACCTACTCAATATTAATTATATTTTCATTTTATTGAAAAGCGTTTCTTACGAAGTTCTTATGTTTAGGTTTATAGTTTATACTTATTATTTAGATATTGACGGAAAACATTTAAGAATTATTACCGAACTATATTTTTATAACCCATTATATTTTATTATTTTCTATTACTAAAACGATATACGTAATACTGAAATGTCCTTTTAAGTTATGTTATTTTACTAAGTATATTTGTGACAGTCACAAATATGCACAGTTAATTGCACTTGCAGTTCTAAAAAAGTCATAGTTTGAATGTTTTAAGATGATAACGGTATTTGAGTGTAATAATTATATATGCACAATAATATTACAGAGTAAGCAGTAACGCAGTTGTACATAACGATTTATAGACGTGTTTTGAAATGCATCTTGAATAAGGTAAATAGAAGCACACAACCGGATGCACCGGATCTAGCTGAATGTTTAAACTTTAAATTGCCTTGACAAAAGAGATAAATAGATACAAATTGTGTACATACAATTTCTCCGGCTATGGCGTATATTACACTTGAAGGCTGATCGCCGAGGGCTGTGATGTGTATTTGAGGGTTAACAAGTAACAAAAGAACAATTTTTATTGAGAGTAGGCATTATATTATTATAATTTATTGTAATAGTACCTAATACATGTAATACGACATGATAATCGAGCGAATTGGTGTGAAAACTGAATAGTGAAAAAATTGAATTTTGAAAATATTTTCGAAGTTTAGAGCTATTTAGCATACCTACTAAATATGCAATTAGTATGTAAGTATGCGAATAACTTTGAGGCATTAAAACTACAAATTAAATACATTTAAACTTTAAATTTATAAATTTAAAATTATGCTTCCGGCACAGTTTCGTACAAACAAAAATCAAAACGTATTTTTATCCCCACAGACACTTAGTTTACCTCTTAAATTTCAATTTTTATCACTAAAATGTTAATTACTACATTTTCGGTTTTATATAATTTTATAATTATGATTTTTTTATGGTCAAGAAAAAAAATAGTTATAGAATAATAGGTTATAGATTATTTAAATAAAGATATTATACTTGATTCACTGCACGTACTTGCAGTCACAAATTATTTCTAAGCGTTAGCCGTTAGGCACTAACTAATGTCCTAACATATAATATTTGCACATGGAGATAGTAAGCTGGAAATCTATACTAAAGAAGTAAAGAAGTATAATAACATAATATGACAGTTGACAGTTACAAGTATATTATTATGTTTTAAAATATATTCTTTCAATATAACAATATTTCGCTATGCTACTTCACACCTATAATTTATTATTACTCTAAGATTATAATTTTATAACGTTGACTGCAATAAGATTATCCTAAATAGTAAATTGTATATATTCGATTTTTAATGCCAATTCAATATCGTTTAGCCTACACAATAATCAATAATTGCAAACACGGAATAAAAATATAACAGACTGAATACGCCGACTGGGAATGCAATTTCAAGTTTTACGTATAAAAGTTGTTAGTTGTTTGTACAAAAATTTAACACCTGGCGATGGCGTTATGCCAAAACTCAAACAGCCGTCAATATTTTTGTGCTCAAAAATACCTATAATAATAAATACAATACAATACTGTATTTACTAGGTATTGAGATATTACTAATTAATACATAGGTATGCAATATGCATCGGTATATTATGTTGTTTTCTAAAGAATACATTATTAAAATGTACTTAGTTCGATATGCATAATTGTAATTTAACCAGGGCAAACACTAAAAAAAATTTTAATTGCTTTTTCGAACTATGAATCAAAACGACTTGTTTATTTTTGCAATAAATAATAATAAACTGGTATCGCTTTAAAATTATAATATGAATGGATAACTTAAAGTCAAAAATGAATATAAAATAGGATAAGTAAAATATCTATTGATCGTATAGGCAGCAAATTCCAAAAACGGCGAATCAAAATGTTATGTCATTATTTTCAATTTTAAAGTTATTCAGATAAAATTCCTGGTAAACATTTACGAGGTATATCCAGAAAGTAAGTTCCGTTTTCTATTTTTATCGCGTTTACGATGTTATCTTAATTACGGTCATATCAGATTATTTCATTTACTCATTTAGAACATTTTTTTACACATGAAATCATTTATGGGTGGCCAGAACTTCAACGAAGATGATAAGGTGAAAAAGGCTATTAGCGCATGGTTACAATCACAGGCGTCATCTTTCTATGATGAAGGGATACAAAAACTAGTACCTCGATATGATAAGTGCTTAAATAATGGTGGTAACTATGTTGAAAAATAGAGTAATACATGTATTTTATATTCAAATAAAATTTATAATAAAATTTACACATTTACATGTTTTTATTGCCCAACGGAACTTACTTTCTGGACACGCCTCGTATATAGATAATGTAATACATTAGTAACTAAAACCTAGTGATATTTAAAAAAATATGGGACAGTGGTGGTATTAAACATTTATCCCAAATTTGAAATCGTATACACTAAAATATACTATAGGTATGTGTAATATGAACAGAAAATAAAGATACCAAAGTTCATGCTTTGGTTGTCTTCAGTCTATACTTGTTTTGGTTTTGTGATATCGGAATATTCATTGATATATCCTGAATAATATTTTGGGTAAGTCATCGAAGGAATTGGTAATAATGACAACCATTATGGTTATATGAGTCGAAAGGTCATATTTAAGTATAATAATGCGTTTTTGGTTACCTATTAAGCAATCGATCTTATTTAACATTTAATAATAATTATATTAAGTTATAAATATTTTGTTTATTTCTAATAATTTTAATAATTGTAAAAAATATAGTTAGCAAATCAACATATTCAAGAAATGTTATATTTTTAGTTTAAGAAATTTCAACGGTTTATTTATATGGGTATATAGGCCATATGTTAAGTTTAAGGTGTTTTGTTAGTTATGTATTATTATTAATATTCCGCACTAACATGTTTCATTTCAAATTCAGTTCAAAGATATTTTTTTGTTGGTTAACAAAAAATGATTATTGCAAATAGACATAAGTTAACAAAAGATTCGTTCACGCATGTTCCAGACACAGTATTTTTAAGCGAGAAATCAACGTAGTCAATAGTCAATGGTTGTAATTACCTATGTATGAAATGTACCTGCATATTCATATAATATAATGAGATTGTAAAAATGAATGATTACTGTACACTTTTTAAACTACAACAATTAAACATTGTTGATTTGGCTTGTAGGAACAGTGAAGTTCATAAATTATAAAAAATAAGATAAAAATGAACAAGTTTAAAAAAAAGTTTAAATTTAAAATGAAAAAGTTTTGAAAAATACTTAAAAACACAAATTTTAATTAGTTTCAAAGTTTGTTTCATAATACTTATAATAATTTTGAGCACATATTAGATACATTTCTAAAAATATAGAATTATTTTTTCCTAAAATTGGAATTGTTTATACATAATATACAGGGATATTTGTTCATAAAAATATTTACTGTGAAATTCAATGAAGAAACATGAATCATATCACAATACAGCAAAGCTATTTCTTATGCTTTTATCTCGGATTCTAAAATCATAGTATGTACTACTTCATAAAATCGATTAACCAAAAAGTATTTTTGTTTTGTATTACGTTGTGGATTAGTACTTATTTCATCGTTATGCTAGAGCCTATCAGAGAAGCGGTACTAGTTTGAAGGGGGTGGAGGTGGTAAGATGATTTAAAATTTTGTAAATGTAAATGGTCGTGTGAAATAGAAATCTGTGTAATTTATGTGACGTGCAACATTTTACTCACTTTTTATTCCGTGTCCAACAAATATGTCATTTATGACGGATTGTTAAATAAATCGTAGTCGTATGACTATAGTGAGACAACGGCAACGACAAATATGAGTACATTAACTAGCACAACAAAAAAGGGTCATCCAGGAAAACGTTACAACCGGCATGATAACGGTGTAGGAAAGTGGACTTTTACACCACAGAATTATGTAAAGTTAGGACAGCTGTTTTTCTCAGTTACCCTCATACACATAATATTATGGTCGTACAGCGAATACATTAATTAATAAGCGTTATTAAGTATCTGGTATTATCATAATTCATAAGAGTATTTAAATATACCACTTATACATATAGTTATACTGTATAACTTATACAAGAGAAAGACGTTGACGATCTATTATGGCTAATAAATGACCCCGCCTGTCATCTACCATCATTTATACCATTTCTCCGTAACTATAAGATGTTCTAAAATGCATTTTATTCATATTTCTACATTATCAGTGACCACCAACACGTTATACATGGATTTGGCCACCTACGCCCCACGAAGTAGATATGTAATCATCGTAAAACGAATTGACCTTACAGAGTGTCCTCGTAAGTACGACTTATCGTCAATAATCAATGAATATTATACCTACAGCGTAACAAATAGCGTAACCAACAACGATACGTTTCGGGGCCGGGGACGAAATTTCTACGTAATTTTGATGAGCGGTGACGACAATAGCTGACAACCTTATTATTATCTACGTAGAGTCGATGTATACGTCCGCGAATAATGCGCAGAGATGGCGCAATAAACAGTGCAGTCATGACGTCATCGATTGCCTGACACGTTATCGGACACGTCCGGGTACGGTAACGGGGCCAAGGTCGCGGAGAGGGTGACGACGACGGCGATGACCTCGCTGGAGGGATCTAGGAGAACAGTGAAGGAAGAGGTTTTTGGCGGAGTTAAGACGAAATGAACGCAACACACCGTCAGATAACAATAATAACACCTACAATATCACTACTACTGAAGCTCAACGTGTTTGTCGAATGTATATATTATTTTGTACTCACACGATTCAATGATGGCGACAGTGATGACAGATCTGGTCAACAGCGTGGCGTTGTAGTACGATGGCGAGCAGAGGATGTTGCAGGCGGAAATGGCAGTGGCGTAGTTCACTGGGCATCGTATCGCATCCGAATATTACGGGCCAAAATCCAGTTCCGTCGGTTACGGTCCGAGCTTGTGGTCCAGTGAAACGGTCCGGACTTTGAGATCGCGGTACAGGGTCTTACGAAAAGAAAAACGTGTAAAATCGAAACAAAATAATGAACGTCATGTGATGATAAACAAAAATGCCGGTTGTTCGTCCGCTATGATGTTACCGTCCTGTCCGCGATTATTGTTCGGTTTTGAACTTTTGCACGCACTCGTATATCGTATACACGCGAAGGACTTTTGGCGAGAGAACTACAACGTTATCAATCATATGGATAAATGGGTTAACACGATTATACGAGCTAGATCCGTGATAACGAGAATCGTCCTCTTGCCCGAGTCTCACGTGCACAATATTATAATATCGCCACTACGCCAAGATTATCATATGGCTGAAAAGCGTTTTTTGTGCGCCGGCAGATCGCGCCGTGTCTCAGAAACCTTCAAAATCGTTTCGCTATTCAACTCTACCGCAGCATAGTCGGTAACGCCAATCATTCGGAATGTTTCTCGAAATAATGCGATTTTGAGATTTTGCGGACACTAAACCTCGTTCCACTGGATGGCGCCTCATGAAATGTTTGCTGACATTTTATCGATTTTTCGTCAAATTTTTGTTGAAAAAAAAATCAAATGCACTTTGATGATATTCTAATACTGTGTAGAATCTACATTAAATGCTAAGGGTTTTTAGCTCCACTTAGAAACTATCATGATCATTTATCAAATTACGGTTAAATTATGTACACACGAAAATTAATAATTACGAAACTCGGACCTAATACTACTTTGATAGTAATATAGTATAATGGATAAGAAGTATGCTCAATTATACGACTGCGCATATTTTTTTAAGGGACAATGTTTAATTTATTTACGCAACTGACAATTAATTCAAAGTGACGTCACACGTATACATTTAATTGCTGGATGCACAAAAACACAAGGCAATGCACATGCGCACACCAGAACGAAAATACGGTTCGAGTTGAGCATACTTTGTATTTCTCATACTATGCGACCACCTTGATGACTTGTTGCCTGTTGGTGTGAAACAAATGCAATTAATATTTGTGTGACAGCGTATGACCGCCAGAGTACGCTAGTGCACCAGCCTCAATGCAGGGTATGCCAGTGCAGCGGCAACACACCAGTGGATTTTTACAAATATTTTTTACTTGGCTCAGTGTCGCAGCCAATACAAGTTTACCAAGTGATAGCCACCGACCGCAATAGCTTAAAATTGTCATCGATCTACGTTTACGAGCCGCTGTGAGCCTGTGACTACATAATGTGTTATTATGATATTTAGTATTTTCCTACATATTATTCATCAGCTATTCAGCTACCATACGTGTTGTACTTACATAATATAATATAATTAATTATACTATAATTTACTTTAGGTACTACATATAGAGTTAGTGGCATGAGTCTTTTGGTCAAGGAGATATTGGAAAAAAATATATCGGGCTTAATGGCAATACTACTGATAATCATATGATGACATAAATAGACAAAAAATATCACATCGGTAATAAATATAATTATAAACCAATCACGAAAACGAGTTTGCGGTGATCGATGAGGCGAAAATTTAAATTATTTAAATTTTAAGTTTAGAAATCCAGAATATTTCTTTATTAATAAAATCGGATATTTTTACAAAATAAGTATTTTAATTTTTAATACTCATTAAAAACTTAAATCAATAATAGCTAATACAAATTAACCTAGTTTTATAAAGGTCTAGTTTTGGAAGCTATATAATATATTGGAGGTTCAATTTAAGCAACTTTGTTTTTTTTTTTATTTTAAAGCTGATTCATACATTTTGATATTAATATAAATGAAATAAATACATTTTAAACGATTAGTTTCTTTACGAAATTGTCCTTTAACCGTGTATACATATTTAGTATAGTTTACTTAACTATTTAACACTAAAACCTTCAAAAATATTTCAAAAAACTAACATAAACGCTAATCTTTTTTTATTACCTATGTGATTTAGTTTAATTAATGATGATTGATATATTTGATAACTCCAAAGACGGTCTTAAATACATTTATAAATGTTTTGAACATTGTTTAATAGTTGAGTAATGATTGAGGTGGTCCAATTTAGATACTGGTCCAAAATCATCGACTTTTCCTTATATGGTATACTGACTACTGAGAATATTATAAATAATCAAATAGAAAAAACGTTTTGACATGATTAACAATTACTTACTAAATTTTAAGAAGAAGTAGAAATCAATACATAATTTAGAAAGTTTATGTTATAGAAATTACTAAACATAAATCTGTTCACTATTGCAACATGCAATATAAATCTATTTGGCTACATGCAGTGAAAATTAATTTTAAAAGTGTTAACTAAATAAACTATGTTTATAATATTCATAAAAGTGGTTGAATATTTATTTTATTTTATACTCGTATTAATATATTTTATAAATTTAAAATAGATTACAGTTATTATAAACGCAAATACTATATTATGTTAATTCAAAAAGTTCCATCCCTTAATACGTCTTTGGTCTTTGTTCTTATTTATTCGCTATTAATATTAAAATAAATCTATGAATTAGTATTTCTAATTTAAAAATATTATTATATAAACATTATTATAAACAAAATTTTACGTTTAAAAGTTCCATTGTCATAACATAACCTAATTTGAAATTTCACTTTTTGCTGAACACCTGCAGCCGCTTAGTATAAACCTTGTTTCTGCGCAGGATTGGGCTGGAACGTTGTCACCATTATTATTGCTATTAAACTAATTAATTTCTTCCCACTAGTTTTTTAATCATATTTTAATTTAAAATACCAAGAATTACCTATTGAGATCATTGTTGCTAATATAATTATAGCCCGACCCCTAGAAAAATGCCTCTAGTTAACCATGTTAACCAATTAGGAAACCGTAGTATAATATGAATCTGAACTATATTCTTTGAAACATATAGTAAAACGTAAATTTCTTGAATGTATTTTGGACGCTTAATACGAAAAATGTGCTCGAAATTATTCAAGTCAAAATTATGTGTACAATTTCTATTCAAAATTCAAAATTTGAACTTCAGATTCGTTTAAAAACGATTTGTGCTTATCGATTTGGTGCTGACACAACTTTAAATAAATAGGTGTATTTTGGGCTATAAAATAATCAAATAGCTTAATAAAAATATTTCAGTTAAAAAATCCATGAGATTTTCTGAACAAGTATCCCGATGAAGGGCGATGCCCTCGTACAATTTACGTATAAATATTATTATATCTAAAACAGTTTATTTATTTAGTTTTTTAATATCAATTAAATTTTATTGATTTTATATTTATAATTATGATATAGGTATTAATAATTTATAAACGATGATAAGCTTAGGAAAAAATAGATCCGAGACAAAAACAGCCTTCCTATTCATATATGTAGTATGTTTTTATTTCCGTTAAAGTCTAGGACGTAATTTCTACATGATGGGATTCTTATACAAAAATATAATACATAATACTAATATTATTAAAATGCTTCTAATATATACAAATATCAGCTTAGGATACTTTTGGTTTTAGAGGATAATAATAATATAGTAAAAATCGTGATAATACACTCATACCTGATTGAAAAGAATATTATAATATTGTATATGTATATGACATTGACGCCCATTCTGCTGTTAACCAAATTAAGAATTGTATTATAGATTTTACGTTATTACTGAGCTATGTATTTCATAAATCGTGTTTGATTGATATAAATTTCAAAGCTAAAAACTACTGTGAAAAAAAAAATTAAATTATAAATCCATTACGATTGTCGTGCAAGTGTACTGTTTACAACGCATTAATCCCAATATCGGTGTCTGTGACATTTGTAATAATCTAATATATATTATTATAATTATGCTATAATTTAAAGTACTGACGATCACAACTCGTATATAATAAGTGTATAATATACGCTATATTCAACAACAATGAGTTTCCGAGGGTTCATTGACTAGTGCGCGTCAATCAATGGATTTTCTATATGCGTAGGTGACGGAAGGACGAAGGCTATATAGAATGTTTGTAGTGTGTTGTGTTGTGTGTGTGTGTGTGTGTGTGTGTGTGTTTGTGTGATGATATTGTTATTTATTATTATTATGCACAGCGTAGGATTTAGTCATTATATTATAATTAATCAATATTATGAAGGAAACAGCTATCTGATGAAGAACTTGAAATAGTGAAAAATAATAATGTTTTAGGTTTTAGCCTTTATACTTTTTAGGTGATGGTATGAGCACTGAGCAGTATTTTATCAGCGAACTAAAAATTTGGTTTCGACTTTATCAATGTTCATAGCTTGAAGACATTCGCATAATAAACAATATTATACATAATGTTTATTGTTATAATATAGGTTATAGCCTTGGCAAAAACAATAATAAATAAGTTACCTCATAACTTACATGAAACTTGACATAATATAACATATTGTATCAACAAGGAACCGTTGTAAGAGATCAACGTTCACCCATAGTCGCTATATACATATATATATATATATGAAATAGTACAGACATATTTTCTTTTAAATAACAATACCAGTTACGAATATTTTTTTTTCGAACTACGTCTTAATTTAATTGAATAATAATAATACTACTGCGACGTATGGATATCCTATATACAGCTATATCCTCAGCGTGATCAAAATGTAGATTATATAGTATATACACATCATAGCCCGTAGGTATTTACACAATACATATAACTTGGTTATACACTTATGTCTTTTACCAATAACTTATAAGTACATGATGATTGATGGTTTTAAACAATTTTGTTTTGATATAAAATGTATTACACCATGGATTGAGTTTATGTATGTTTACCTCGGCACTTATATTAAAATGACAGGTCAATGATGCGAGTCGGAAGTAGTAGAAAATCCTGATACGTCATATAAGAGTTTATCGCTAATACAATGTTTTGATGCGAAAAATTATATTTGGTCTAATAATTTTTATTTACTTATTTGTTTACGAAACAAACTAAAATTTTCTAAATATTTCGACTTTTTTTAAGATATCACTTGAGATTTTCTATTTTTTTTAAGTTAAAGATATTACAATGTAATATATTATAGCATATATAGTACTACAAGTATGCCTGTCCCATTTCACCATGTGAATTGAAATTTTATGATCAAAACAAAACTAAGCTTATTAAAAAGGGCTCTAGAAAGGGTGAAATCACCCTTTTTAGAGACGGCCTCGAATAGATGTTTCCAAAATGTTAATTGTATGACCTATTTTGATAAACCCACACTAATAACCTTTTATTTTTGTTTCATTGTTGGTCACTATTTCTGTGATAAATTTTAGTTTCACAAGCGACATCGTTATGGTTCCATTGAGATGCCATGTAGGACGTAGGTATCTTGTAAGTTGAAATCGTCGTGGATGATGACCAATGAAAAAATTAAATTAGAACATTGAACTACAATATTTGTGTATTTGTGTATTTTATATGACTAGGTACATAATGGGAAATATTGTATCGATATTCGAAATCATACGTAAAATATATATTTTAATGTAATCTAATATTAAATATTTTGTATATTATTAAAAATACAAAATTATATCAATATTTAACATGACTCCCTAAAAATATAGTCGCAATCCAAGAATGTGAGCCATGAGGATATTGCATCATACAATAAATTATTCAAACAATATAATTTGTAAATTATGAATACATTCCTAGTATTTACAATTTAAAACTAATAAACAAGCTTCGTTTACAGTATAGATTTCCAATTTCATATTTCTGCAAATTTAAATAAATAAAAGGATAGAAATACATTTTAATAAAATGTAAATTATTGAATGGGCTTGATGTGTCTACTATAATGGAATAATAATTTTTTTTTTTAAATAAAATGTACAAGTTATTTATTCTGTTAAAAACTCAAAAAATAGCACATTATTTTGTAGTCAAATTAGTTGAAAATATGCATAGATATTATAATAGGTGAATCTATGAAAATATAAACTCATTAATATTTTATCAAGTATCTAAATCAGATTTTTTATGAAAATAGAGTTGATTTGATATTTTTGACAGTTTCCTCCTCAACATCTGAAGTTTCAGATATATTTAAGTAAAATGAATTTTATGTGAATTAATCTATGTAAAAAAAAAAAAAAAAATAATAAATATTATTACTTAGCTATATTTTATTTATTAAAGTTTAGTAACAAAAGTTCTATTTAATACTTTAATATAATATGATATATCATATATTAATATCTTTTATTGGACTCTGTCAGTTTATGTACCTAATCTTGTTTTCTTATCAATTGAACAATCTAAACTAGTATACAAGTTAAGAAATAGGAAAATCTACAATATTTCATCTAAATGTCGATGAGTGTGATATCAAATTTATTAATTATTAAAAAAAATTTTTAAAAATGATTATTGAATGCTTTACAAATAAACATATCTACCTATCTTATGTGCAAGACTGTGAAGTGAAATATGTATTTATTTATTAAGAATTAAGAAGACGCTATATATAGTTTAAACGTACTACCATATATATATCATATAACACTATAATATCATGTATAACTTTATAACTTAACTATATTATATTATGTCTACATGTTTATGTGCCGTATAATTTGTATGTTAAATACCGTCATGTGATAATGGAAATGACATCTTGGTCAATATTCCTATTTCAGAAACCAAATTTTTATTTATTTCAAGAAAGCTTTGAGCAATATCGAATTTATATTTTTTTAAATACTACAAACTGTATATTTAGTGCCTATCGTATAACGCCAGGTGATCTCTATTTAAGTACAGAAAATTATAAATATTGTATAGTAAGCCTGCCTATAATTTCGTGTAGTAAAATATTAATTAACCGTCTTGTATTTATCGTAAATTGTATTATTTATAAATTACTTTAGTTATAATGAAAAAATGTTTCATTATTGCTTCAAAAAATATTTCTTTCAGTAGGTAACCAATTTATCCACTGAACATTAGTTCCACTAGTAATTTGTTCTAAAAAAGCTTGTAAGATAATATTATGTTACTAACATATTTTCCTGTCACGATCACAAAATACAATATCAATTTTGTGTATATTATTATTAATTTATTTTAACTATCTATATTTAATACCTTGTATTAGAATTTTGAAGTTGATCCCTACTCTCTATAGATTATGGAGGTATAGGGTAATATTATTCTTTGTTTGGAGGTTATAATATGTTAGTTTTTGTTTACCATACGATTGTGATGATAAGAAAACTAATTAGACAGAACTACAACATTGAACATAATATTACAGAGTATAAAAGACTAAAAGAGTTAAGACTTAAAAATTAGATTCCCATAATGTACTAACTAATACATAAAAGTTAGCATTCAGCTATTGTTATTTTAATAAAATTAATTTTTCTATTTGTATATGAACAAACCATTGCAACTGTTAGTTACCCAAACGGAATGGATCGTGAAAATGAGTTTTTAAAGAAATATAACATTTTGAAATGGGATGAGTTCACGTAAGTATACACTGATATATTTTGTAACACTGCAATAAATCAATGTTTGCCCAACCTAACCTTTTTGGTTTGTTTAGTGAGCTGAACAATGACCGTATATCAGTCAATGAAAAAATAACTAACAAGGTGATCACCAAGCATGAGTTGTTGTCGCAGTTTAGAGTAGAGTTGAGTTTGCTTAATGCTTGTAAACACAAAATCAAAGTAATTTTTATTTTCACAACCATAAAAATGTTTTAAATATTGTGTATGATGTTAACATTCTTATTATTTTATAGGATGAGTTGGAGAAGACTGATGATGTTATCGATACCCAAATACTAGTCAGTTTGTGCAAACGCATTACTTACTTGTTTGATCATATGCATATATTGTTTTCCATCGAAGTGGAATTGTTATCTTGTTATATCAATTTTTGTCTAGACAACGTAGGTGAACATATTAAGTATTTTTCATTTTTATAATTTTTTAAGTTATTCTATACATTTTATTGTGAGTTTCTATTATTAGTTTATTAAAGTCTAATGATTGGTATAGCAATTTTGAGTCAAGGTACGTAGTTATTTACTTAAACCAATTAATAACTTTATATAGAAATAATAAATATTTTGTTAGATTATCTTATGTATACTTAAATTCATACAGCTTAATACTTTTCCTTTACCTATATTATTACCTTAAGTGATAATTTGTGTAAAATGCTAGTATGATTATTCCTTAAGATAGTGCCCTGATCAAAGAATTATTAAGAGTTAACAGAAAAATTATTAAAGTGTACCAGTGTATGTCATTTATCTTGATGTTTTACCGCATAATAAAAAGAAATAGAATTACTTTTATTATATAATTATTTTAAGTAGCTTTTAATGCTGTTTCAATATTAATTTATTTCATAATAGTAGATAATTATAAAAGAAAGATTTTCAAGTATTTTAATTTCAAATATTCTACTTGTGCCATTTTATATTGATGTTTTAAAAATAATTTTGATTTTGATATATTTTAATCACATTATTTAATTTACTAAATACTATACTACTTTAATACTCATAAAAGATAGTTTCTTAAGTATCTTTAAATGATGATTAAAAATAATTTCAAAGAATTCATTGTTAATGAGAAAAAAAGAATCCATAATTTAATAAACATTGAACAAATTTCACAAGGTGTTTTTTTATTATTAATTTGGTATTTATAGTAGTAATAATAATAATAATAATAACAATAATAATAATAAATTAATGACCAATAAGTTATAAAAGTAATTATTTTTTTAGACATTGTGTATAAATGCTGAGCAATTAGATATTTTGTTGGATGCTGTTTCGTGTACAGGAGATAATCAAACAATTTGGATACAACTATTAAAGCTTCATTTGAAATTAAACAACTTAGATAAGCTGATGAAGGTTTTTCATGAAGGTGTTCGTTTATTAAAAAATAATTCACTACCTTTATGGAAGATATTAATTAGACATTTGAAAAGAAGGCGTCCAGATATGGTATGATACACTTATAATTATATCCCTAATATAAGTTATAACTGATAATGAATCGCTTCTTGATATTTGATTATTTAAAAATTTATTTTTTAAAAAATGTCTTCTTAATGTTTAAATTATATATATATTTTTAAATTTTCTTTATTGATTGTATTGTATAGGTAGTTAAATAATTTTCTATTTCTTATTAAATTTTTAAATTTTTATCAAAAGAACAATTCACTTATGTCAGGTTTCATGAAAAATTTATATTAAGTTAATAATTCAATAACATTTCCAATCTAGTGGCCACTAAACTATGTTTAGTGACCATTAGCACACAATTGATTTACTAAATGTTTAGCGAATATTCATGAAACCTGCACTAGACAGAGAATGAAAATATTATTACATAGATTTTTTTTATGAAATGAAATATACGATCAATTCATAAATAAATTCACAACACTATAAAATATAAATGTAATATTATGCTTATTTATTATATGAGTTGATATTTTTATAGGTTCAAACAATACTTGAAGAAGGCTCAATTATATCATACGAAAATATTTCTATGGAAATCAGACCTAAATATTTAGAATGGTGTATAGAGTTTAAAGGCATAGATTTTACTCGTACCCAATTCATTAAACTAATATTGTTAAAGCCAGCATGTTGTAAATTGTATTTAACAATGATAGCCATTGAATATGAGGAATCAGATATTGATGTAGAAATTATAAGAAAATTGTTTGATGCTACATGCACATTGTTTGGCAGTGATAACATTAGTAAGGATAGATATATTTCTAGATTAAAACTAGATTAAAAGTTGTGTTGCAACTGATGCCTTAATCCACCTGGCCACTACACACCATCTCCAGTTAATTAAAGTTTGATTTACATCATAAATATTTATTGTATATAATTTGTTGAAAAGTTTTAGTGTTGGAAAAAAAATAAACTATTATAATATTTTCTAAGTAGATTTTTATGAGGGGTATGAGTTTTAGTCTTAAAATCCATTTTTAATAGCAGTGATGAAGCTACAAAAATTAGTACTCTCCCACAAAAATTGTAAGCCAATCTACATAACATTACAATTTCAGTTGATAGCATCCCTTAAAATCTTAAAATTTGTAGTATTACAGGTAAGAACTATACCATAAAGTAGAAATGGCTTTGAGAGGTGCCAAATGAGGTATGCCATTTTCTGAATTTAATTTTTCTAGATTAAACTACACTAATTACAAAAAAAAAAAATGACAATAAGCTCAATATAATTATAATTATTTCAATTCATATTTTTGACTATCGAATATAGCCCTAAGTATTTGACATAAGATTAATATTATGTATGAAATATTTGTTTAGCGAGATGCAATCACCCGTTGGAATAATCTAGTATACAAATATTATTTGAAGTTTAAAATTTGAGAAAAATTATCTATAAACATAAAAGCAAATTGTTAAATAAAGTGTATTTAATAATAATAAATCAATTAATACCATTAATTGGTATTATTACCAAAATGTTATATAGCTATTAGTACCTTTGTCATTCCCAACCTAGTTTTACGTTAATTGGCATTTTGCTCATCTCAATAAAAAAATAGTCAGTAAAATTATGCCTCAAACTACACTACTCCCAGTTTAGAAGACATGATTAAAATCATACCAACCCTCATGTTAAAAATCAACTATCTATAGAAATTTCAAGAACTATTATGCATTAATGGCCTTAAGACTTTATTTTTAAATTAATTTAATACATATCATAGTTTCTTATTAATCTTATGTCAAACTACCATCACTAGATGGTTGATTCTCAATTCCAACAAGCCCTTTAATTAATGTAATATCCTTTATACTTATTGTGCTACAAATGAATGAATTGTATAATTTTCTACATTAATAAAAATCATGAAGTTGATATACATTATATTATATTTTTAGAAGTGTGGATTGAATATATTCGTTTTGAACATATTGACGGCTCCCAGAAATTAAAAAGAAGTATATTTAATAAAGCATTATGGAAACTAGAAACAAATTTAAAGGATATTTTTATGGATGAATATAATAATCTTGAACGTGAATTTCGGTTAGTATTATAAATATTACATATTAATATATTATCTTACAATTATTGAACTTTTATTCTTGTTTAATTTTGTATTTTAGGAGTGATCTAGGTAATGAAGTTATAACCATTGATGATTGAAATATATAAACAGATATATATTATATTGTATATAAAAAAGTTGCAAATCTATTTGGAGATATTTTATTTCTTATTGTTAAATTGATATTATAAGTGGATCACTTAATAATTTTTATTTTTATACGTTTGTGTACAATTTAGTTTGTTTTGTTTGTATAAAGTAGTTTATATCATAAATTAAATAGTGCAATACAGTAAAACTTCTGTTAATAATTTACTTTCAAAGATCTCTAAACATATAGGTACCATCATTTCTGTAAAGCTGTAATTTTTTGGTTCCTATTGTGATCGTAGTAGAGAAGTCTAACTGTAGCATAATATAAATGACATAGTTAATGAAAAAATAGTAAATGTATCGATAATCTATATAGAAAGTTAATAATATCAAATTTCTATTAATATGCAAATTATAATTTAACAATTGTAACTTATTTAAACAATTTAAACAATTTATCTATTTACTTTTGTTTTTATTATTATAATATTGTGATTTTTATCATATTAAAATTAATGATGTGATTTAAATGAATTGTATGTTATATGTTATATTTATATTCCTAATAATCAGTGTCGACATAACCGTCGGTAGTAACATCCACTTCTAAATTGTATTCGTCGTCTTCTTTGTTGAATGTGTCTGAACAGGCATAACAGACGCCAACATCTTTCCAACATTGTTCGCAGTGTATATAAACGCAACCGACGGTGTTGCAACCATACTGTTTGCCGGCAACCGTTTCTAGTTCACCACAAATCAAACATTTTCGACGGCCACACGCAAACCACGTCAGCCAACCGAATAGTGTCGGGAACTTTAGTCTCAACATCAGAAAAACGTCAAGATCTTCCTGATTAATAAAAAGAAGTGGGTAATGGAAATGAAAGATAACGTGCATAATGAATGACGTCAGAGTTTGTTACGAAGTCAACGCGATTCGATGGTTCTAAAATAAAAGCCTTATATCTGTAAATCGTTTATGCATTGTATATATCATATACATATACATATATATCATATTGTATACATCATCCCCCCCCCCCCCCCCCCCCCCCGAAGTTGTCCGTTGAATTGCGTGTGTACTCTGTAGTGTATAACTTTTGACTTTCAACTGTACCTACACGGGAAGTGGATACCAACCGATAATTTGTTTTCGTGGGCCAACTTCGACACCTTTTGCTTCATGTACCTAAAGAACGCCGTTCGCTTCCTTAATGTCTCGTTGTACAGGTACAGCACGCGTCGTTTTTCTCTCTTCCTGAAGAATACCGCACAGATCAGTCGTTTTAGCCGGCCCGAGTACCCGGCGAATACGGTCATGACAAACACCAGCATTAACGTGCCGTATATCTTGTGCATGTAATACGCGTCCAACTTGTGCGGATTCGGAAGACAAACTGTATATGAGTAAGTTCACGAAATAAATGCACGATACCATTCTGGTGATAAGTATTATAAATAATATTAATATAAGTGTCGATGACATGACGTGTCCCCGAGTATTTAATATTTATTGTAGTAGGTTGTATACACTTACTATTTTGCATAAACTATACACACTCAGGATTTAAAGAGGCTTTTTTGATGTGGTTTATGCTGTTTGTTGATGTTACATCATGTTTGGTGTGTTGTGATAAATACTTACTAATAATAAAATCTTGTATTATGTACCTACTAAAGATACATAACCAAGTGGTGTATTGTGAGTTGCCTATCTATGGTGCCGCGCCGCAATCGCCACTCAATAACTTAATGTATTATATTCTTAGCGTATAACGTGAAAAAATATCAAATTTTGCGGCGCATTCGAGTTAGATCCAACTTTCAAGTACTAGGGGTTAATTGCAGGCACTAAACTAGTTGGATCCTTAACTTACTATTTTAGGTATTATACCTACTAGTTTTCCTGAGTATTAAACTATAGGAACATTTTCCAATCCATTTTAAAAGACTCTGAAGTCTATTTAAACCAATAGCGAATTTAAAAATGATTTTTGCAGTTTATTTTTAGTTTCTTTGTTCTAAAAATATAAATTATTAAAATTTTATAAATTTTGATATAGGTAATTAAAATATATTAAGTACAATACCAATAATTAATGTCGTATACACTTTGCCTACACAAAAGTGATATATTTAAACAATTTTTTTATATATAATATAACAATGTGTACATTAAAAAAATTGTATTTTGATGTTTAAAATATATAATATTTTTTCCCGGTATTGTCCCTAATATTTCATTAAATTATAGTTTGTAAAATTCTTACAATTTGTATTTTTAATAGTGAATATACTAAAAATAAAAAAGTAAACTGTAGAAAACATTTTTAATTGTACATTTAGATTAAACTTTAAATAGATTATAGTCAGTTCTATTTCTTGATTCAAGTTTGCTAAAATAGGAAGGGAAATGTTAGCACAGTGTAGTAAAAACAAAAAATATTTGGGACCCAAATAGTGTAATAACTAAAATAATTTGGGACCCAGCTAGTATACCAATTTTAAATTCGAGATCCAACTAGGATGTAGCTAAATTTTAAAAATAAATCAAAAGATTTAACTGCCAAATCGTGATAATTACTATGAAATTATGTATTTACTATACTATATTATAGAAATATAGTTAATATTATCTACGCTAGATCAAATTATATGGTAGGTGAAATCGAGGTGTCTTATTTCAATTTATCATAACACATGAACAGACTTGTGTACTGTATAAAATATACATTATTTATTATAATTTATTATATAATATAACATTACTATTTAATACATGTCAATATTAACAACTCTTTTATCTGCTAGATTTTAATTCAAAGCCATCACCTATACTCTATTCAAGTTAAAAAGGAACTTCAGTGGCCGACTTTACGCAGGACCGCAGGAGTACAGATGGTTGAACTCTGCGGGGGTGACAAACTATGTCGCCTGATCACCACTTGATAAAAACTGTTAATGTGAATTGAGGATAGGTACTACAATGGCTATATTGTGACTGTCTACAAGTTTCGGCGTTCGTCGCACGTGTTACCTATAGCCAGCTGTACTGCTGTAGCAAGTATAATGATACGTATTGCAGCGTATTTACGATTTCGTCGGATGTACAATATATTATAATAAGTATTCTATTATCTCCCGACTTCCATATTATATTGTAGATACGACTATATGTCTTTAAAAATATATAAACACATGACGTATACATAGGCATATAATTTACTGCGTAATTAATATTTAGTCATCAAAAGATGTCGAATAATTAATTCGATATTTACAAACGATATAATATAGTATGTAAGTAGGTAGGTATAGGTATAATACGTATACGTATCACGGCTTGGTCTCCACCAGATACGATATTATAACTACGTTGGATTTAACGACACCCATTAAAAGTTAACGATGACGACGAATTAAATTAGACACTAATTTATAGTAGTAAAACTAAAATACTATAGATATAGACCATGGTAATCATGTTTATTTGTTTTTCTCATCTACGTTTACTGTATAGTAATATTATAATCCCTCATTTTATCCGTATTTTTTCAATTATACCTACACGGATAATTGGGGATTTAACTTTTGGTGAGAGAATAATACTTTTAAGTAATAATTGTAAGTATAATACTATTATGTTGTTTATGTTTAAAATCGGTACCTAGGTATTATATAGTATATTCGTAGCCTCGTAGGTACCCATCACAATATATTAGTAATAACCTATTATATATAGTGTAAATCATTACATCGCAATGAGAAAAATACTGATTGTATTAGCTGTGTGTCTGTGTAGTCGTGAAGGCACATAATAATTAATAATTAATACCTATTATAATTGTGATAATAACTAACATAAGTACCTATGATTAAATTATTGTTGTTGTTTTTTTATTACTACTATTAAATGATTATTATGTATTATATATTAATTGATTAATATGACTGTTAGATCATTAAATAATGACCGTGTATATGTTTTTCTTTAATAAATATTAATATGTTTTGATTGACTTATTATCATCGTTAATTAATGTAACGATAGGACAATATGACAATATAGCAGTCGTTATATTTTATGTTTGTGAAAACACTAAACATAAACAAAAAGTATTTTTCAAAGCAACAGTTGGACATTGATAACTCGTTTACTTCGTTAACTTTTTTTCTGCTCACAACACATAATAATATTTTTGTGTTATTGTTTTTAATTTATAACTTAACATTTTTGGAATGTGTTGAATATAGTTATTGATTTATTCATTACATTTTTATTAAAATAATTTAAGTGTTCCTGTATTTGAATTTAAAATCTGATTACCTATATCTACTAATCGTGTCTTTAATGTAAGTTGGTACCTAGTGGCTAATATTAAAATATAATATTGATAGTAAAGCCAAGGACTATACATTTAAATATAAATGTAACTAAAACTTATTCATAAACGAGACGATCTTCAATTTTCAAAATAGTCTAGAATATGTTTGTGTCATCAGCAAAATGAAGAACTTGATAAAGAGAAATAACTGTCCCGGGAAAAGTAAGTAATAAGTGAATACTCCGAGGAATACCACAACGTGCGTATTAAAGCGACAAACCGAATTGATTACTCAAATAGGATTTTATCCAGGATAGAAGTTGTTCACTGATATAGTGATATCTAAGCACTCTAAATCAAATATAAAAGAACAAAGAACCACGATCTATCTATTAAAAACTTCTGAAAATTCAGTTTGTACCATATAAACTTGGATTCAAAAGCTGCCTGTACAAAAGTAGTAAAATAAATCGCAATAGTCCTAATACCATGGGAACAACTTGTATAGTGATCGACTGATAGAACTGGTAGCGTAGTACCTATAAGCGCAATGTGATTTAATAAAATTGATTCAAATAGCTTTCCCATCAAATGCAAGTCTGATGATAGCTGATGGTAGTTTGTGACATAATGTAAATTATTCGATTTTCAAAATGAAATCACCCGACTTACCTTTCAAAATGAGGGTAAAATTTTCCTTGGAGTGACATGATATTACAATTTGAAAAAATAGGCCAGCTGAAGACATAACCTCACCGAAATAAAAAAAAACTTTTTTACATACCATCTGAACCTGAATCATTCAACCACTAGTATTTTCTAATGATTTTGAAGTTAAAGATACTTGATAATTTAATCCTAATAAAGAGAAGACGGAGGAAAATATGAAAATTAGTTCAAAATCTAGCAAAATCTCAGTTGTAAGAAAATTGAAATTAAGAAATGTTTTTTTTTTATTTCTATAATATAGGTAGGTTAGGTTGGTTATATTGCATTTATAGGATGATTAATTCAGGATTATGCGCATCGTCAATTAGGACCCACTGTTAATTTTTAATTAATATGTTGCTGCTGTTGTTGTTTCAGACATTATAAAGACTGATTATCAAATACTTTGTAATTATTTTGTTTTGTTTTATTGTCTTGGGACACAAGCCAGTTTTGTATATATAAACAAACAAATAAATATATTTAAATCCACGTGCAAATTTGCAATACCAGTTGGTATATCTTTCTTCTTAGTCAAATGAAATTTTTAGCTTCTAAGACACCTACGACTTAAAAATCGATGTATGTTTACCATGTAGATAACTTTTCGATATTCGATATAATAACATAAAAAAATTGATTTAAAAAAGGAATTCAAATTTTAACATCCTAAGGTTATCCAAGTTTCTTAAAAATATGATTTTTTTCAGATTCACGATGTATTCGATACAAGTAAGTGACGTTTACGGATCGTTCCCAAAATACGAACACGATAAATGGTCGTTCGTATACGCGTTATTTCCAAACATTATGCAATAATAGCTACTTGGTAAGCCTGATCTGCATATTAATATGTATACAGTAGTTTGCGACGATTACGATGATATACCTACTCTCTGTAGTCTGTAGAGTATAAGGATTGTACTAACTTTCGTTGCTAAGGTTGACGGTGATATTTTTCCTGAAATTGAACCTTTCCACGACAGACCTGAGTAAGTTAGCGATCATACCGGTGCCCTTGACTTTAATGTACATGTTGTGATGTCCGGTTTGGAAGTAATCGATTTTTGCGTGTCTTCTGATCACGTCCAATGCTTCGTAAAACACGATATCCAATAGAACCAATGACGAGGCAGCGATAATTTCAAACAAAAATTTTACCAACGATTTGAACTGAAACAGTGATACACGAGTTTAACACAGTACCTACTTACTACAGTTAACTTTTGTATTCAATATATACTATATCAGAGTCAGTGTTAGATTAATTTGTGTTCGATCAATTGAAATTATATGGGGAAGTGGCTGAAATAGGTAGTTGATCCGCTGTACATTACGTGTAGGGTATAATACTCGTCTTAATCGGTGAATCAACGATACAGGGACGGGTGGCAGTATTGTGCTGAACAGTTCCCACCCGTTCTGGTTTTTGAACAGGAAAAAAAAGGGTTTAATACTCGATGGTTACTTTACCTCGCCATTGAGTAAGTAATTGAAATTAATGTTTGAATTTGAATTCAATAATAAACCAAATACAAAATACAAACAACGGTTCCGAGTGAAGACTATTTGTCACCTATATTACTATATGTAACTATGTAAGTATATTTTATGATAATATATTCATATCGCTATTAAAATAATTTACTTTTAGTATAAGAAATATGGTATTTTGTTTAGTTTTCTCGATAACATTGAATTTTTGCATTATCAATATTTAATTATTTTAACAGTATGAATTATTTAAATTATTTATAGCATGCATTGTTGTTGTTACATTTTGAGTAAATATCAACCTAAATACTGCCAAATAGTGTGTACAGGCTAATTTGTGGTACAAATATGTAATAGCTTAAAATTAATCAAAGTATTTAAAAAATGTCATTATACTTATTATAAAAATAAATATAATATGTTATTATAACCCATATAATGATTATTTTAAGATAGCGAAAAGATGTCCACGACACTGGTGTAGCTAAATTGCCTATCCTAGACGCCATGCCATCAACATTCGTATATTATTAAAATGTGTTATTATCGAATGATGATAATTATCTATATATTACCTGTGAACAGACTAATCCAAAAACAATATTAGGATATTGGTGCTCTTCAACAAAAAAACCTAAATGCTTGAATAAAAATTTTTCATAATAGTACCATTGAATATAAATAAAAAGTTTTTAATTGGTGTCGATAACCAAAAGTAAAATTTTAGGAACCGGACCAAAATCGGAATCGGTGATTTTTAAGAACCAGCCCTATATCTATTAAAAAGTAAAAACTATTTTGGCAACATCAATCGTCTATACCTACCGCCCATTTATCAAACTTAAATCGGATCAACTATACATATTATTATATTATAATTTATAACTCATAAGTACTTATTGCTATATTGGTGGGCGGCAAGGACGCACATATGATGGAGGGGCCATGGCGGAACATGCCCCCCTCCTGGAAAATGTCAAAAATCTTGAAAAATTGTTAACTGTGATCAGAATCTATTTATTTAAATAGAATTTAAAAATTTAATTTAATATAGCATGAAAATCTGAAATTTGTTTATGAAAAATTGGTTTATTTAGTTAGAGAATGAATATGTAGAACAAGTAATAAATATATTTGGCGTTGAAAAAAGAAATTTACAATTTTTATTTGTAAATTAATATTTTAACAAATATAATTAATGTTTTAAGTGTCCAATTTTTATTATTAACTAAATCAATATTTCAATAAATTAATTTTATGGTTAATTGGATAAATAATTATTATTTTCTAATTTTCCAGTTTGATATATTATATAATGTAAAATTGTAAACTCCTTCCTACCTCGTGGTCATTCCTTTTTATAAATAGATTGAAAAATTAAAATGTTGTCCGCCCCTTGAGAATTTAACTATGGGCGCCCTTGGGCCTTGGCGGACGATGGTATCTAGTACTTATACATATAACATGTACCTATTACTTTTGCCTAGTTGGACGAATGGACTGAATTTACTGGCCGCATACTCATAGGCGCAACTAGAGGCCAAACACTGGGGGTGCTAAAATTATGTAGATGAAACAGACCCGTGGGGGCTATGCCCCCACACCCCAAGTACCATATATCAATTTTATTATAACGCTATATCCAATCTTAAATGCATTATAAAAACATAAGCACACTAATGTTTACCTTATAAATACATTAGGTATATTACCTATATTATTATTTAGGCGATTCAAATAATGACCTAGTATAAACAGATAAATAATATTTTTTTTTTAATAACTGATGGCAAAATAATTATACAATTTACATTTTTAGCAGTCACTTACATGAGGCACAATCATCTCAAAGTTTAGGTAATAATACTATGTTAGTGTGTTTAAATAATAAACAAAATTATACATAATATATAATATACTATTTTATACTAATACTATTTTTCTTAGTATGCGGCATACTAAATAATAACCATACTGCATTTATATATAGATACTATATCATATATTATGTATGCGTGATTTGTTATATGTTATCGTAGTAATGCAGTTGTGTTATCGCTTGTATTTTTTCTTTTAAGAACAACTTGGGTATACTAACTTTAATTATCGTCATTTAATTTCTTTTTTTTTCGAGTTTTTAACCATATGTGTTTGAGGATCAGTATATTTTTGTGCACCAGGTTAAACGTTTGGAAAGTCTATCAAAGTAGAAAGTAATTATGTATTTTTCTTAATTTATTGTTATTTTACCCTTTGCGACTATCACGTAAACGCATATATTTAGACGATATTGACATAATATCATAATAGCAAGATGTAATGAAAATGCATCAAATTTCTATCCAAAAGCTTAGGTAGACATATATAGTATTAATTATTCCTAGTTTTGGTTCGTATTAACGTCGAACGTTTGTCATTATCATTAAGTTTCGGATTTTGTTAATTTATAATTAACGTGGATGCGTTTAGTATGCTTATGTCACAATAATAATAATATTAAACTTTCATGTTTGTGTGGTTGGATTTGTTCGTCACACACAAATACGACCAGAGTCGTATATAATATAAGATTATAGTATTATATAAACGAGAGATTCGCAGGATGTGCTTTAGGATAGGTTTAATCCGCAGTCACCGAACATCGTGGTTGAACGTCAAACCTTTAAGCCATCAAATTTACAAAATTTGGACTTATGTGGCGGTGGATGGTTCGGAGTCAATGTGTCCTATGATGTATATCTATAATATCAACATATTCGAACCGGGAGGTTTCTGATGAAACATCCGCCGCCCTTCCTATGTACGTTCGGATACATGTTTAGCATTATGCGGGTGATCAAAGCGGTACATTAGGACATATCATTCGTAATCGAATTAATTAGGCACGTAGAGGCTTAATGTATTTTATTAGGATTTTAAAGCGAAATCATATTTGAGTTTACAGTAAGCGAACGAAAAATTATTACTATTATTTTACTACGTATTATATATACCCAACTCTGGTTGTTATGCATAGTATTTTTAAATTCAGTTATTTGGTGTCGTGATTGGGAGATGTATGATAATAAAAAATAATGAATCCATTCACTGTGGTTGTTGTTGCCGTAATATAGTTATAATAATATACCTAATAAAAATAAAAAAAAATAAAAAATAAACCGTCATAACGAAATGACAAAATATTAAACAATAGTAATAAAATACAAGTTATTGTCACTATGTTACTGAAGAAAGACGACGAGAGGAGAAATCGCTTGCTAATTAATTATTTTATGATGAATATTGTGAATACTATTTTTGCACACTATATTCATATTATTATTACTATAGAAACGATTTTTACCTATTAACAAATTTGGCTTCGAATCGTTTAAATTTATACGCAGGTAAGGTAAAAATATAGGCATAGATATTTCGGCCAGCGATTTTCAAACACTATCAATACAGCTATTCGTGTACTTGTTTACGAGATAGTTGCACCGAAAACGATATCGAAAGGTACACAAGTGAACAATGAGATACTTATATACTAACCAGGTGGTCACACTCGCGGTTAACCAGTTTGTAACTTCTCAAGTCGATCGATTTGCTCTTTTCGGTTTTTTTTAGGGGCAGCAACGTGTGCTTTCCAATATTTTTGCGCCGGGCGTCGATCTTCCGGTAATATCGGGTCACGTACGTGTTATCGTGTTCGATGTCCGTTAGGTATTTGTGCATGTAACTCTGACTGCTGTAAACAATAATGACGAAGAAAATAACTATCATAAATGATCGGCACACGGACTCACTCCAACAGTATTTTGAGAAATGAAAATGCCAGCAGACGGCGTATGCATACGAACACAAATTCGGCCGTACGCCTCTTCTCCCGAAAATCTATCATCATGTCCCTGGTTACGTCGTAAGCGTCCCGAAATTGATCAGGCTGAATGTCGTAATTAAAAAAAAAAAAAAAACACGAGAATGGGTGTATTAATCTTTGTGCATATACTAAGATATATCTATACGGCTTATCCAGAGAAGAACCAGCTCCCTCATGTCTCACTATACACGTAATAAGATAATAATGGTACGCACGACACACGTATTTGTATAGGTGTTTTAATTATATACATTGGCCTCTTATTATGCGTATGACGACACAAAGACGTCGAACGGATGTCATCACGTGATGTGTGGGATTTGCGCAGTTAAGCCGCAACCTCGAAATAAAAGTCATACCTAGCGCAAAATATCACAATAGCGAGTCCATTCATGTTCGACATATTATTCAAACAACACTATACGAGCGGAATATCAATTTATATGAGTTAATTATCGGCATGCAGAAATACGTATACATTATTAGGCATAGGTACATATTTTTGACAATGTTAAAGTTATTTACATATTATGAAGTTTGCGCGTAACAAATCATAAATTATAATTGCTACAGCCGCGAGCCGCCTTAACGAAATTAATTTATCTGTATAAATAGCAGTCTCTTTTGTGCTCGAAAAGATAAGCGACCGGAAACTACTACGACCACGGTGACCTCTGACCGTGATGTTTTGAAAGCAAAAGCAACTATAGCTTGTCTATCCTACAGTTAAGTTACTATCTCAATATTATGTAATAATAAAGACTATTTTGAAGTGTTATATGCATATTTATTATATATAGTTTAAACAACGTGATGAATAGATTAATTAGTATTGGTACACTTATTGAAATGTTAGTGAGTGTTAAGTATTGTAAAAAAAAAAACATTAACTTTTAGACATCCGATAACAATGAGTGTTCATTTTTAGCTTTTATATAATATTACGCTTTGGTATAACAGCTGGTAATTAAATGACTTATCCATAGAAAATATTATACTTATTTGTATGAAATTTGGTGGTCATGGAAAGGAATATATAACATATTATAAATTATTGAAACACGTTTTTCATAATAATTATTCACACGTTTTGATGTATAAAATATCTTAACAGGAAAATAACACTGATGTAGTAGGTTCATTCACGAAAAAATCGGCTTTCACTACATCTGTTGGCTGTTAGCCTTAATTTCGTTGAAATTATTAATTATTTTAATCTCGTGACGGACGTCTCGACCGCAGTTCCATCGGTTACATATGTTACAGTAGACAATGGAGATACGAATAATTCAGAAACGGTTCTTTTGGGTTATTGGCCCGTTCGAAATTTTAGAACAATGGATGAAATTTGAATAAAAAGTCTCCGTTTGTTTTGCACATGCTGCAGTTCATTATTTATTATTTATATATAGATACATGTTATAATAGGCACTATACGCTTTGGTATACCTTATGTGTACGTTGCAGTAAATTATTTTGTGAATTACGAATGATACGAATGTTTTTCTTCGGCCAACGGGACGTCGTTGTACCTCGGATGCTTTATACGAATCAGTATCTCCGGCTCCACTTCCCAGCCCACCATTCAACTGATTGTTAATCCATACCGAACTAACCGTTGTTATTTATTCGGATCCGATGTAGACAAAATGTCGGTATCCCTATACATGTGTTACTAGTTGCAAACCGCTTGTGTAGGTATATTTGTTTCTTATTGATTTCGTTTTTAGAGCCCATCATGGCTGCGCAATATGAACACGGAGCTTCAATAAAATTACGCAAAGATGCATATAACAAGAAATTAAATAATATAATATTTGATAATAGATGATTACCTCGGCATCCTTATTGATCGCCGCCTCACCTGGAAACCTCACATAATTAGTAAAACCCGTACACTTAACGACCGCTTCCGTCTCCTCCGTCCACTTCTAACATCTAAGCATATGAAACTCTCTAATAAGCTCCTGATCTATAAGCTCCTACTCAGGCCCATTTGGACTTATGGGATCCAACTATGCGGCGCTGTCAAAATCTCCAACATCAACCGCATCCAAAGATTCCAATCAAAAACTCTACGTACAATTTTTAAAGCGCCATTCTTTGTCTCTAATCACACCTTCCACTCCGACCTTAAAATTCCGTATGTCTCTGAATTAGCGAAAACACATTATAAAGGTTTCAATAGCCGCCTAGCCCACCATACAAATCCCTTAATCTCTGACCTATCATCTGTTTCTATCACAGGTAATCCAACTAAAAGATTAAAAAGACAGTGGTGTCGTGACCTGCCAGCCTAAGTGAATATATGTACAATAACAAGTAATAACCTAGCCTAAGAAAATCTCACTCATGTCGTAGTACCTCCACTGGGAGGCCTTTACAATCCGCCAAATCTGCCATTGTATATATTATTTTTATTTTTATTTTTATCTTAGCTTCTATCATCAATTATTCTTATTGTTCTCCTTTGAAACAGATTGAATAAAACATAAAAAAAAAAAAAGATAATAGATGATAGTTTATAATGCATTCAATAACCGAGCTCACAACATGAAAAATTGATCGGACGGCTTGAAATAGTTTTTTATTATTATAATTGTTGCCGATGGACAGCGGTCGGTAGGACGAATGTGATTATAATTTGTTTAATTTAACCAAAATTTTGTAGACTGTTTGTGCGATAACGCTACGCAGAGTTGGATATTCAAAAATTCCCCAGACTATGGCATTTAGTTCTCGTTCACAAGATTAAACGCTTAATTTTTGTTCATTTACAGTGTGAATTATTTGGATTGTTTTTTCATAACAATTCGGTGTACTTATTTTTGATCTAAACTATTCCGAGTTAGCAAGTGAGAAGTTCTTAAGCGTTGCCAGTAGTATTACTATTGTCTATCAAACCATGTTTGTTCCACAAAAATTATACATTGTAACATATTATTATTATCAACGTCGATCGAACGATAAACGTGATCCTTGTTTAAATAAAGTGCTGACAGCATATTATAAAGACCCAAGTGCTAATAATATTTGCTAAAAAAGCTGGATTGAAAAGATGTGTAACAACATCGCCACTCCTAAACTCCACCATATGTGGTTTGCTTGTAAAATTACATTTTATCTTCTCTTAATTTAAATATTTATAAATAGATAGTTACATATATGTATATATTTATACCTCGTTTAAAAAATGACTGTGGTAGCAGCGTAAAACAAGTTTTATACGAGAGAAATCAATTAAAAATGTAATTTGATTACACCTAAAAATAACTAGAACACAACTTGACTTGCCTCCTGACGATGACGGGCGGCGTGACGCTTATAAAATAGATGAGCCGCGTAAGTCACCTGCCCTATATAGAATTATGGTCTAACCGAATGTGTGGACATTACCATTATTTTCACTTTGTTCAACTTGTAATTGACTTTTACGTGTAGGAATTCTCGTTTTAATTCGTCCTTGGACTTTGTCAGGAACACGTATCCCTTGCCAAAACCGGAATTTACCGACTTCCCGGAATTGCACACGTCTCCGCCACCAAACACTGCGTCACGATAACACATTAATATGGTGTTATAGTGTAAGTATATAATGATCGCCTGGATATTACAATCGGGTTGTACATTTGTTTCCGGACTCTCCTTGAAATTTCAAAACTAATTCTTTTAATATTTTACTTTGAACATTTTTTAATAGGTTAATATTATTAAAAATTACAGAGTAAAATTGGATCATTCCAAACGTGAATAGATAGAACACAATATAAATGGGTAAAATTACTCTTAACAACTTTTTAGTATAAATAATTTAAATTGTAATACTATGTGCTTGAAGCTAGTTCTTAGCATATATATTATCAGACACTTGTGACGTCGTGTATTAGATACTGTTAATAATTAAGTAGGTACTTAATTATTAAAAAAAAAAAAATTAGTTCTACTTAAATATTCTTCCTTGTTATTAAATGAGCTTATATTAAATACAAGTAATAAATACCAACTTATTTAATACGTACCAAGGAATAATGTTATAGTTATATAATATATTCACTATATAGGTTCGCAACTACCAAATCATATTTATATGCAATCTGTTTAGTTTTAGGTTTGAAGTATACTAACCCACCCTCTCAAAAATGTATGGGTATTAGGTATGCCATAGTATTGTCGATTTACCGATTTATCAGGAAAATTATTAATTAAATTTTGATTTCGCTGAGTCTCAAATTTATATAACTGACCATAAATTATAGATTGAATTGAAATTTTTTTCTGAATTGATTATTAAAATAATTAGCTTATAACACGGGTCAAATTTTTTAGTTAATTTAAGTATAATATTAATACAATAGGTACTCAAAAATATAATATACATCAAATGGCAAATACCCAGTGGTCTATCGGCCCAGGAAATAGAATAAAAAGTCTACCGTGTATATACCATATACACACCAAATTCAGATGTACCATAGTTGTTGAGCTCCAAGAATATAGACAGTTTAAACAGCGCGTTGTTACAGACAATAGACAATGAAACACGTAATTACGTAATGAATTATACGTAATTAACACATAATAATAATTATTATATTTATTTTACCTAACTAGGTTTTGTGTTTCTTAGTTACGGCGTAGGGTTGTAAGTCAATATAACCGATAGGGATAAAAAAAAATTCGAAATTTTATCCAAAGCTGTACTTACGTGGTGCAAGGTTGCAGACGAAAGTGACTTGCATGGGCCAGCAAAGAGCCCAATTCACGGACCAGTGTACAGAGTTTTTGCAAGTGTTAAAGCTACTCTGAAACGCTGCCTTGCACTTGTCGTCCGCCCGGTTTATGATGTCTGTAACGATATTAAAGATAATAATAACTACAACTACGGTCGGATGACGTAAAACTAAAAAATCAAACCAAAGAATCAAACCCTTTACATAGCGACATCGCAAAGACGTAGCGTTTAACTTATATACCTATATAGTTTTATTTTTTTGAAGAAAACGAAATGTAACTATGTGTATTAGTTGCAAAAATAGAATTACGGTCGTATGATATTTCCTAACCATCTGCAGTGATCTAGTCGATGCTTCTACGAAGAAGAACCAATTTTGCCGTAGGTAAAGAAAAATTCGAAATTGTATACTTATACCGTCTTGGGGTTTCTGCGAAAACATTGTAACAATGTACGGCGGATGTGCATTTTTTTAAAGTTGATTACTAGTTTTTTTAATTTGATGTGTTAACATCTTTACTCACTACCCCCCCCCCCCCCCCCCCCCCCACGAGTGATGACCACCAAACTAGACATTTGATGTTATATGCTCTTATATAATTAATATGTTTAATATTATGTGTTTGAAATGACTTTACTTATAGTATTTTTTACCTACATTTTTAAGCTATATTCTAAAAATTTTACGGTGTAGATTTATGGTATATTTTGCTAAAATATATTATATGAATAATTTTTATACATTCATTGATGCTGAAATTGTATTATATTTTGTTTGTTTTGTTTCTATGACAATATAATATAAAGTAATGTTTTAAACTTTAGAATTTTAATATTACACTAAGGCCGTTATGTTATAATATGGAGTATAGGACTATTATAGGCGTATAGAACACGACAATGTTTTTCATCGACTCGGTGTAATGGTATATTTATTGTTTTTCTTTTTCAGTTTAATATCTTAAAACTCGTACTGTTGTTAGTTTTTATTATTTCTCCTTTTAAACTGCTATTAGGAAAAAATGTATTACATAGTGCGCAATCATTATTTTAACTGAAATAAAAAATGTAATCTAAGTATAATTATTATATTCAGATCTCAAATTTTTATTTCTCAGCTATTACGTATAAACTATACAATATAATAATAAACCTATTTTTGTAATTACATTTTACACACTCTGTGAATTATACGGGGCTAGGTAAATTGAGTCCGAGGTAAGTTTGGTACATTTTGAAGGCGGTAAATTGAGTCCCGGGGAAAATAGGTAGTAGGTAAGTTGAGTCCCGGAAAAAATAAGGCAGTAGGTAATTTGAGTCCCAGGGAAAAACAATTTATATGCATTTAAAATTTAAAAATGTGCACTATAAAATTTTTATTTGTGATTTGTGAACATTCATTGACTGCATGTATATGATTTTAAAAATAGCAACATGCAGTTAATGAGTTGTCCACAAATCATAAATAAAAATTTTATAGTGCACATTTTTAAATTTTAAATGCATATAAATCGTTTTTCCCTGGGACACAATTTACCGAGTTAGAGTCATTTGGAACTCAATTTACCAACCCCGAATTATACAAAGACTCGTTTGTTTCCCGAGTCGAGTATTATAATCGTCACACCACCGTGCAGTTCGTAATATGTATAATATGATTACTAACCTTTGCACTTTCTGCGCAATTTATCTCTGTACTTTATTTCCACTTCGCTCGGCTCCGGGATCTTGTACATATTTTTCTTATGCTCGGACGATTTTGGATTGTACATTTTTGATGGTCTCTAAAGCAACAATACAACAATGATCAATGAGCTGGAGCCCCCAGCCTTTAGTCACATGCAGTGTAACATTTAATTAAGTTTCGTTTGAAAACGATTAGATCGCAATAATATAATCTGTTTGTGAGAGGTATATTATATTATATTATTATATATTAATGCAAAGGAAACGCACGTAATTATGCATAGGGTATAGATTATAGATTGAGATCAAAGCTCGTATCATATTAAAAAAAATATATAGAATGTGTAATATGCAAAAGATTATGAACATTTTAAAGTTTTTTTTTAACATTGACGCAAACAAAATATTATGCACATTATAAACTAGTAATTGATGGAATATACCGAAGTCAAACGGGTGTTATTTAATAATTTTATAAATGCAAAAAAGTCTAGAGAAGTTGATTAAACTATAATTTCTGCATATGAAAATTTGTTCTTTTAGTAAATATTAATTAAAATCGAGGCGATGAAGTGCTCCTACGTACATTTTTGATAGTGTATTTTTACTTCGTTTGTTTTACCATTTAATATTAATTTTTTTAATTAGTTTAAAACATAATTATCTAATTTTGAAGTGGTCTTCAAAGGAATATGGTTCAAGTCCATATTGTTTAAATTTAGATCCTTTATCAATAGTGGCTTAATTATGTAATAATCTGATTCTGTTTAAACTCGAACACCCTGTAAAAAATTGAGGTTCAAGACTTCAAGTACAAACAAAGCACTAAATTTTTCTAGAACATAAATATCCATGTACTTTCTATTATAATAATAATGTTATTTTCATAATTTTGTTATACATTACTTATTAAATACTATAAATGTAATGTTTCGGTACCTAAACGAAAATTATAATATAATATATGCACATAACTACATTAAATACTTAAGTTATTTTAATAAAAACAATTGATGTAGACTATGAAATTAACAAAAAGTAAAACAATAATGATATAAATAATAAGTAAGTTGTTTGATTCTTCTGAAAAGATAAATATATAATATAGACTCGAGCCTCTATAATTTTCAGGTTAGGTTTTACAGAATATAGAATATATAATATTAAATAGTAATATTATGTACATTAAATGTGGAACTTGACGTGACGTCAGTGACAAAAAGTTGCTGGCATTTGTGACAGTAGGATTTTAAATAATGGAATTTCGTTTTATGGTATAAATAATCTACCGTAATGTTTCATATTATAATGAAATAAAATACTCAAATACGACACTATAATATAATATATAAAATTGTTTTAAATTTTAAATTTTTATAGTGCAGGAAAACATGTGTTTTGGTATCAAATTCATAGTGTTTTGTAAATAACATACTTAATTAAAAATAAAAAGTACCTTTACACGATAGTTAGCTTTAATAATTGTAGGTACCTTTGTAAAATATACGGATTTTCAAAATTGCATCTACAGGCAAAATGAGAATACGTTTCGTTGACCAGAATACCTTGCTATAGGTTATATATTAAACAACTTAATCGATAATTATATTTGTGTATAGATACACACACACACACATATATATAATATACATTATACATATTATCTAAGCACTAATGGATAAATTATTATGCGGCCGATAAAATTGAAGTAGAAGTGAAAACTAAAAATACAACAGCTGCTCAATATCGCATCTGAAAGCGAAATTCGTGAACATTTCAAATGTTATTTTTATTAGTGTTCATTGTAAGCAATAAACATTGAGACAAAATACAATATTCAATAGCACATGATTGCTTTAAAAAATAATAAAAATGTTTATCGCTTCAATTGTGTTTACGAGTTTTCAAAAACTGGATAAAGGACGTACTGGATAAGAATGTATTAAGGACCCGTTCAAAATCGCTCGAAATTATTTCATAATAACAATACTATTTTATATATTGTTATGTTTATTTTGTAACAAACCATTTCCAGATCGTCTAAGTAGTCGTTTCTCTCGTGTAGTACTATTCCGTCGCTGTCTGATTCGAATTCCTGTCGAATCGGATCTATCACATCGTTGATAGAATTTATGGTTTCTTTTATCTCGTTCGTTTCAGCCTAACAAACGTGATTACAATAATATGTTAATTTTAATTTACAGGCATATAACCTTAACATTATAGCGAAGAATTTAGGTATGTCGTGGTATAATAGTGTAATATTTCGTGACGATGATTAAAGGATGGTTTTGAGTTATCATTCGTTTATTTCTTATGGTTCCGAATATAACGACAGTTTTTAATATATTCAGAAAGTATCGTTCGTAGGTATATATTGTTATAAAAATTAAATATAATTTCTATATATAGAAAATATGTGATTGTTAACTATCAATAAAATCACGTTAATGTCAAATCGCACAAAGCTCTAGGTCTATTTCATTTTTATTTTAGTTAGGCGCAATTTTTAATTGTTTTACGAGATCGATCAAGTTGAAAGTTGTTATTATAATAATTATTTTACTTTATAAATCATTTAGCATTCTATAAAGATTGCATATTTTTAAGTAGGTGGGGATAATTATATGAAAATCAACAATTTTTTTACGATATTATGAAAAAAGCTGTGCAAGAAACAATAGCAGATAGAACAATGATATCGTCGATGCATTGAGTAAATAAATAATAAGCCCCATACATTACTAAGCTAGTAATTATAGTTTTAATATTTTTTTTTAATAAACCATTTCACAAAATAAAAATCAATTAATTCTAGAATATAATAGGTTTTATTTTATTTATTAATAATAGTTCAATTATCTTTTTCTTGTGGAAAATATTGTATGTAGTTCAATAATGAGGTACCTATTTTAATTTTATTAAATATACAGGATACATCCTTTGAATATATAAACACATTATACATATTATATAGTTACACATTGATTGACGACTGTACAGTTTATGATATAATAATAAAATTAATAGCAAGACAGTAAATTATAGGCATAGAAGAAACGAAGGGTTAACATTGGCATTTGACATAATACGTGTAATAGGTTTATTTTTAAGAATGAAAAATTTAAAATAAATTAAAAAAATGAAATTTTTTATTTATAATAGGAAATGTTTTAGTTTGAAGAAAATTATATTTAAAATATTTTACAGCGTATAAATATAATTCAATATCTGTATTTTGATGAAAATATATATAATTATATGGGGTGGATGTGAAATAAAAATTAGCGTCGCATTCGACAGACAATTGCATTTTCTTGGAATTCTCATATAGGTAGGTACGTTATTATAGCCCGTGCGTCATACGGATTTCGTGAAAAACAACAATATAATTTTATATCAGAAATTGATTTTTATTTTCAGTATATTAACAATGTATTAATTTTTGTTGAAGTCTTTATTTATTTGAGTTAAAAATAAAATACAATTGTTATTTTGATTAATAATCACAATTTTAAACTCGTTTAAGTTTAGGTAATAATGTCAAAACAGCAATGGAATAAATGTTCATAACGTTTAGATTTTTTTAAATGCTATACTATCAAGAGAAAAATGTACATATTTTTACTTTTATTTGACTTAATACGTTATCTTAGATATTTGATTAAAGTAACCTTAAGTAAATTAAGATACTGCATAAAAAATAACTCGCTAAAAATGCTTTTTTTTATTTAATTAATTATAAAATGTTGTTTATGAATTTTGAAATTAATGGCATAAATTATTAGTGCTAGTATATATGAATACAAATAAAAATAGAAATAATGTTATGAGGTCTTGTATATTATATTAATAGTAATCTTATTTTTTTGATGGTGAGTCTTCACTGTCTGTTAGTAGAATGTACTGGGGTAGTCGAGGCCGCAGACGTCTGTTGAGGGTTTTTTTTACTAGGTTGAAATGTCGCGCACTGTCCAAGTTTTTTAGTTTGGCGTCTAAAAATTCTGAAAATCATAGACCTGGACGTAAGAAGAAGATTGTGTGCTGCAATTTGTTCAGATTTATTTTAGTTTTTGATTTACGTCATAGTCCTTGGTTAGGTAGACGTTTGTTGAGATAATTTGTGTATTGTCATTGAAAGTAGCAATAGTGGTGTTTTCAAAGTGTGAAATGTTGGATGTAAATATGCTAAAAATTGTTGGAGCTAACATAATATTATCCTGACGTACGACTGCTTTAGGGTAGCAAATTTGAAAGAGTTGGCCCTCATAAAGAACAGCAAAGGATTAATTTGATAGGAAGGATTTGATTATTAGAAATAAGGAGGATGATAGAAAGCGAATTTTGTGGAGGAGACCTTCATGAAGGTACGAATGTTCTAGATGTGATTAAACACTTGGGAAACGTATTCAAATATTAACAATCGAAACGGAAAGGCTCATACTATGATAGGCATATCACTGATTTATTTGACAGGTACAGCCTTAACTTAATGTTATTGTTGATGATTCTTATAACAGATTCATTGTTAAATGTTCAAATCTAAATTATAACAGTCAAAATAATAATCAGATCTGTATAGGTATTTTTAAATGATAATGTATCTTATACATTTATATAATTCGATGGTTCGAGTAATTTTAAGATTAGAATTTCCATTAATCCGTGTAATAGGATAAATTGTAATAACGCTGAAAACTGTTTATGAAGGTTTGCTAATTTAAGTTTTTATTCATCTTGATATACTTGATGTAACACTGACTAAAGTTAACAAAAATAAACAACGTTGTCGAAAAGTTAAAAAAAAAAAATACACGTTTATACATCGAGAATCAAAGAAACCGTTTGTAATAATTAACTGACAGTAGCAGAAAGCGGTTTTTGTGATATGAGAAGAAATTTTTTGTGCACCGGGATAACGTCTTGTTCATACTATGCTTCAACTTTAGTCTTGTGAAATGTACATTAATTTTACGTACACATTGTTTATTCCACGCAGTCTGCCTTAATTATCGAAAATCAGACATTTTTCAATAATGAATACACTAATTATATTTTAAATGATGTACGTTTCTTTCATACATTAAATACTAAGCTGTTTGGAGATAAGAAATGACGCGTATATCGAAAACTCTTCTTTTGAATATTATAACATTCGAATGTCATTATCATAACGTATATCAAACGGAATAATAATGTATTATATTTATATAGTATAATAGTAATAGTGTATGGAAAGGATAAAAACCTATTATTCACTAAAGAAATACTTCCGGACCGAGAGCCAATCCGGAATATTTAACATCCGTTGTACTTTTTGTCGTATTTTTTATTTTATTAGGTTCCCCAGAAAACTGGGATATTAGAATCGTCGTCGTATATGTAAACGTGAATTTATATATGAGAGTATTGTAAGTTGTAACAGAGTCTATGAAGTTTTAAGATATATTATTATTACTATATTCTTATCATAATAGATTATTAGATCGACCTACACTTGTAGGTTTCAACTTTTTTTAGAGTAAATATATAAAAGTTATTAGATTGCAAATTATTTTTTGTGAAATTTTGACGGTGCTGTATAGTGAAATTTATATTTGAGCTTTATAATTCTGGAATTCTACATACTACAGTATCTAATATGAATAATAATTTGCACAATAAGTCATAAAAAAAACTAAAGTACTTTTGAGAAAAATGAATTATATTAATAGTGAAATATCTAATTTCGTAGTCATTTCTACATCACAAAAATATAACCCATCATAAAAAAGTGGGAAATACCTTGACCATACATTAGGTGTCTAGAGAATTACTGTAATAATATTGATGTGTTACATTTGAATTCAATGATATAGAAATCGTCAGAACGATTCTGAAGATGGTCTGTCAGTCTATAATATTACTAAGTATTTTTTATAATATTATTCTGATCTAAGTAATTTATTTTAATATTAAGCATTACTACTGCAAATAGGTTAAATTAAATTTTGTTGAAAAACCGCATCTGAAAATGCCATCGTGTGCACGAAAATATCAATAACGATTTTAGTTATTTTGCAGTATTAAAAAAAAATATTAATCGTATGTATTTAAGATTTTTAGAGTATATTTTATATTATTTATATTATTTATAGTATATTATTCGCAAAATTAGGTATATATTTTTAAATTAAATTATTTTGAAAAAAAGTTTTTCATAATGGTTTGTTTGCGTTCAAAAAGAACTGTCATAATAAAACACATGTGAGGACGTGAGGTACATTATCGTGGGATATATACAAGTATTTTGTACACACAAGTTATATATGTTTACAAGTCAGTGATTTGGGTACAGATGGATTAATACTAATATAAGAACAATTAAATTAACTGCAAATAAACGAATTGTTTATAACTACAGAGGTCTTGCGAAAAATAAAAACATTACCCGGACAGAAGATCAATCAACGTCTCGTACACATGAAACAACGAATGGTAGTAGACACGATTCGAGTTGTACACTTTGAGGGAGCAGGTGGGTTAAATTTTTTCTCTACAGTTTTGGCTGGTCACTCATTCGATAAGTGAATTATATAAGTTTTTGTACATTCCCTGAAGAGTTTTAGCCATTACGGTAATGAATGATGGATTTTTTTTTTAGAATGCGAATAATATTCTTATAAAATCTATACCTAATATAATATCGTATCGCAGAAAGGTTTAAATGTATTAATTTTACTGACGGACGATTATTAATTTATTAAAGAGTTTCTCACCTATCACAAGATACATAAACCCGAACTTAAATCGTTAATTGATCGAAAAGGTGTTTCAATAAAAATAATACCTATTGATTTGGTTGTAATATAATAACTGTTATATAGTGACTGTTATTATTATAAAAAAGTTGTTTATTGATTAATTTTTATTACATAATATTTATATATATTGTTTTAAAATATCAACGCAGGAATATAAAATCGATATATTATTAAAATTAAAATTATGTTTTAAATTTTAATTCAGACTTGGGAATGGACAAATAACCATTATGGAATATCTAGACGCAATCATCTATCACTTTCATCTTGAATAAAAAAAACAAATTTACTAAATATGTAAAATGATATATTTTTTTTAGAGTTTTTAGCTTTTATGTCTTATATGACTTTATATGATTTTATTTGACTTTATGTGAATTTTTAACCTGACGATATAATTAAAATTAATATAATTTTTTTAACTTGCAACGAAACAAAATTGTATTTAATTATGATTCGGTGAGATGGGTTTCGGCGAGATGGGTTTCAGCGAAATGGGATTCGGCGATACGGGCCTAAATCTATAATTTATATACCTTGAGGTTGAACAGCGCTTCCTGAAACGGTTTGAACATGAGTTCATATCGGACCTTGGTCAAATTATATACCAGCTCACTGGAGCAGGTGAACACTCTGATTACTTCGGATCCGTTTCTCATTATGTTGTTCAGAGGGCCGGCCATTACGTACGCAAATACCATTGTCACCAGTACGCGTTGGCCGGACTTGTCACAGAACGTCGGCATCGCTAAAAGTCCCAAACACCGAACCTGTAGATACAACAAATTATAATCTCATACATTTTTATCAGCTGTTCGCGTGACATCTGAATTTTTGGATTCTGAACGAAGTGATGAATGTATTGATTTTACAATGATGTGTGTGTGTTTTTTTTTTGTGTCTGTGTACAGCATAACTAGTTGAAATAATGCTTCAATTTCAAACTTTGGGGGTGGTTTCCGATGTAAAATTGAATATCCTTGGTGCATTATAGAGGTCAAAAGTTAACATTTTCCAACAGCTTTCAAAAAAATCGAGATAAACAAAAAAAAATGACAGAAAACGGGAATTTTTATTCAAAACCAGTTTTCGACCAAATTGATTTTTTTATATGGTTGTAATTCAAAAACTAATCACTATAAATACTTGACATTTTCACCAAATGTTTATGTTAGTGATATCTATATACAGTTTAATATTCAAAATGTTTTGAGATATTTATAGACCACTGAAATTTTCGATTTTTATGAGAATTTTTTTTTTAAGTGGCGGTAAAAGAATTTTAGATGACCAAAAAAACTTGAAAATTTAGTACAAGGTTTCCTATGAGTTGTTCTTATTGTAGCTAAAAAAAAATTAAAAATCGTTAAGTAGTCACAATTTTTTTTTTATAAGCGTTTATAGTTCAAATTTTTTCGAAATCTGTCGAAAACGTAAAAATTTGCAAGTAAGTTTAAAGTTGAAAAATCATAAAATTGTTTGTGTTTATAACTAAGGATCAAAAATACAACACTAAGTTTTCCATAAGTATTCTTTTAAATAGCTATAGAGAAAACTCGAAGCATCATTATACGAAAAATTTTAAGTGCGTTTGAATTTTAAATTTTTACGAAATAGCGTAACGATAATGATTTATCCTCAAACGATTTTAAACATTTGTTATTATTCAAAAAGTATAAGTCGTAGATTTTTGTGGCCCTATCAAAATACTTGAAAATTTAATACAAAGTTACTCATAAGTTATTCTTATAGTGATTAAAAAATTATATGAATACATAGGTACAATTTTTTTTTATTAGCATTTGAAGTTCAAATATTGACAAAAATTCATCAAAACCATGAATATTTGCAAATTATTTTGAAGAGGAAAAATCATAAAAATTTTTGTGTTCATAACTAAGGATTAAAAATACAACACTAAGTTTTCCATAAGTTTTTCTTCAAGTAGCTATAGAGAAAACTCGAAGCGTTATTATAGGAAAAATCTTTTGAGTGTTTGAGTTTTAAATTTTTATGAAATCAGGTAAATGTATATCTATGATAATATAAGGTGTTATGAATTATGATAACTACATGCAATGTTTTTGGAAAAATTGATTAACCATGCCTTATGCAAAATGCATCCTAATTGAAAAATAAAATATTTGTTTCAAAATATAATACATGACAATATTTAAATATTATATTATATCCTAGACTGCCAAATCATCTCTGTTCAGAATCGTTTTTCGTATACAATGATATACCTATCATTGCATTCAAATCTAACCTACCCTAGTCAGAGGTTCACCCCACCACCTAATATACAGTAGAGCAACATCCACTTACCCGCTTTTTTTTTATTTACATTTTAATAGAAAAAATGATACACTTTTTTTGAAATAAAATTTTTTTTAATACATTTAAACATGAAACACTATATACTTTAGATGTATTTTTTTTTAAATTATTATTTATAGATATTTAATGGTGGTAAACAGCAGCTTATTTTCGCAATGTTTGCTTATTTGAACACTGAAATGTAATTAATGCGAAAGCTGTGAAATGAATATTTACTTAATCGTGGAAAAATAAATTGATGTTAAAAATATTCAGACATGTATCAGTTTGCTAGTGTTCGGCTAGTACGTATAAATTCTTAGAATTGAAATTTTTAGTTGAATAAATTTAAATACTTTACTGTAATTCGCGATATAATTAATGTAATTTATAACAATTGTGAGTATGGAGTTTGAAATCAATTATAGAATATATTGAACTTATTTTGTTTAAAGTTATTATTCATTACTATTACACATATATTATTAGAAACAAACATTTTGAATTTCATTCCTATTTATTCATAAATAACAACTAACAAATGGATTAATTCTATGAAAAAGTTTAATTGTCTATTACTTAAGTAAGTAAAAACGCATTAGTAATTATTTTATTTACATACAGATATTTTGAACCAAAAAAAAAAATATTATTGATTATTATTTTAAAACCTATTTAATAGTAGTATGGCATATACTGAACAATATTATTTATTTATATTGTATTAAGGAAAATAGAACCGTACTATCTCTATTGTAAATAAACTTAATGTAAACTCGTGTAAATATAAGGGCATGTAACTCATTAAATTTTCGTCATATGCAACTTAAAGAAGCGTTGAAGCTGCCAAACGCTTTGGTTTATCGATTAAAATATTTAAGTCTTACACACCAACAAACTTGATAGAACATAATTATTTTAAATATATAACGTACGCGTCAAAATTACATACAACCATATATTTTAACATGAATGCAATATTTATTTATTTTTAAAAATTATTTTATTTTTTTCACATTATTAATACGTTGTATAAATAAACAATATAATATAGTAGTTAAATAGAATTAGAAAAAGCAACTAAATAGGCAAAAATATTACTTTTACTCTTGAAAAGTAGGAAAAACATCGCTTTTGCTACATAGCCCACAAGTAATCGATAATATACTCAAATTCAACATTTTTAATTCAAATCTTAAAAACTGTTAATAATTGAATTATAAGTAATTTCACGCATAAACCTTGTAATATAATATAAGTCCAGTCGTTTTCACTTATTCATAAATATAATATCGTGGCTAACTTAATCGAAACTGGTAATTTGTTATTTTCAACTTTTGACCGTGCTCAAATGTGTTATATGATTTGTAAGTAATAATTGTGAACATAAAAATTATTAATCTCTCCATCATCCCTTAAAAATTAAGTGAGTTGTTAGTTAGTTCATAGGATTTTTCGGTAATAGGTATTTCGGAACAAATAAATAATCAATTAGTTTGCATAATTACAATGTGGGCAAGTATATTCATACAGTAAATACAATTATTAAAATAAAATTTTATCGTGGATTGTAAATGAACATTGCATCCTATATATCAGATTGATATTGTCATTTGTAGTATTTTACATTTTTATTCATTTCATTTTTTTTTTCAAACAACGGTTTGTGTGAAACGTGAAACAGAATTAAACTATTTCAAATAAAAATAAATGTTCATGCCGAGGGTTGGAAAAAAAAAGTTCACGCGTTTTGATGAAAACATAATATAATAACTCTGAATTTGAAGTTCTTTGACAATATTTGCCATTATATTGCGCATTAAATATTAATAATAATTATTGATGGGTATGATGGTTGATATTCCACAAGAGTTTAAGGTACGTTTTTTTGATACGATTTTATTTATTTGGTTTTTGTTACAAGTGGACCGTCTTCTCACAACTCGTATTATTTGAACGTTATTGAATACCTATACCTACTTTGATTATTGAAATTCACGACAAAACGTCAATACGTTTGCATAGAAAAATAAAATTGTATACCTACCTCAATAATATTTTTATTTTGATTTGATAAAGCGTATATTTTTTGAATATCTGAACCCACTTGAAAGGGAAAATTCATTTTGGATTATTTACATATACGACACGTGTCACATTATTAAGTAAATGTACAATCTATTGATCAGTACAATTTAATATTCTAAATATAATATTTTACTATGTAGATTGTAGGTATGTCTTACACACACACTTGTGTAAAGACAGACATTTTGTTAGTGCCTGTATGGATTGTTACAAGACTAAAATATTCTCTATATTCTTTTGGTCCGATTTACCCAAAGCCATAATTTTCTTGTACAATAAATGGAAATTTCACAGATTTAAAATAATATACTGTTTTATTTAAAATCGTGCTCCGATCATGAGTGTTTCCGTAAACCACTTTAAAAAGCTAATAATCCATTAAACCTATATATTTTATATCTACTGTAATATGCGTCGTCAAAACACGTGAAAATCATAAAATTATACTATTATGGTGGTTACGCGTACCTGACTAAATCTGAATACAATAAGATTTTTAGTATATTTAGTCACGTAGATACATACTCATACTATACCACTGACCCACTGAAAGCTAGGTTCAGACGATTTATTCGTAACTTAATAATTTCTGGATCTAAAAATTATATTTGCATTTCATATACCTAAAGTGAATTTTTCTACACGAGATAGCTATTCATTTTTAAGTAGATTTAGTGAGTTTCAAAAAAGGAATTTTTCATAATATGTTGGTATAACATTTTTACTACCAAACTTTTACTTCTTTTTTATTAAGTGCTCACTGCATTTAATATTCGGTATCATTTACAGGTTAATATTTATAAGAATTTGAAATTTAAACGAGAGGAGTACCTAGTCCATTACCATTTTATGGGATATACTCTTTTTACATATTCCTCCATTTATTTTTGAGGTTTAATTAGTTACATAATACGTAATTCAATATTATTTAGTTCAATATTTTATATTAACATTTATATTTTGGTTCTAAATTTGCAATTAAATAGTTTGTTAATTTTATACTCATATGAAAACATAAAATATCACCAAAATACTATAAAGTATTAAAACATTTTGTTTTGTTTTTTTTTTTGTTAATGCAATATGTAGTGCAACTGAATACTATTAAATCTCTAAAACGATTAAAAACATAAAATACAATGCATAAAAATGTCAATTATTAAATTTTATCCATTGAAAAATTATATTGCCAAAGTACTGAGTACACGTTATTATATCGTTTTTTATCGAGAGTTCAGGTATTATAAAATATATCAATCTATTAAATTTTAAATGTCGACGCGTTGTCCGTAAACGGTCGATTACAAACAATTATCTAGATTTGACGTGTATCGATTTACTTGTTGTGAAATGGCGTGGCCGATGCTCAAAAATAGACTGATAACGATGCCCATTAGGTGAGTGGTTTGATCAGTAAATTCTAAATCGACAATGACGAAATGGTAGAGAACTGAAAAAAATGATAGGACATGTTTATTGGGTGAATAAAAAGTTGGCTTTACGTATTTACTTAGGCTCAGAAAAAATCCATAGAAGAAACCCAGAATCATCTTGGACTTTCTGAACTTTTTACTTCGGCGATCAGCTGTTTAGAAAATGACAATAGATTCAATGATTATTTCTTTACAATAATAATAATAATAATAATAATAATAATAATAATAATTATTATTATTATTATAATAACCTCATCGGAAGAGTTAAAATTATATTTAAAGTAAAATTAATTTTAGTTAAAATATAATATAATTAAGATGTTATTTTGAAACACTGACTACTGTGATGCACTTTCAGTATACCTACACTGAATTATTGATAAAAAAGCAGTGATTGATGAGACTGTTGTTGCGAGAATGGTATCACATAAAAAAAATGCCAAACATTTATGAGACAATATAAATCTTTAATTTTTGTTATTATTATAGTTTTAACACCATTATCACAATGCAATATAATAACTTTATATTGATGGTAATTTTAATGGTAAACACAGAAAAAAGTTTCCTACAATTTTTATGTAAAATGTAAAAATTACCAAAAGTGATTTGACAATATAATTCTCACAGAACGATTTTATAGTTTGTATATTATCAACGGTAAAAAAGAAATGGAGAAAATACTCAGGTTATATACTATTTAAGAATCAAATATTTTTAACATAATCCACATTTTTTTATTTTTAAAATTAAAACTGATATATTTGACCAGCTTATTAATATTTAGTTATAATATTATTAGTTATAGGTATTCGTATTATATTATTTTTAATTGAGAAACTTTCGGGTGGTCGTAGTACGAGAACTTTGAAGGGACTTAAACATTATTAGACTATACATTTAAAATAAGCTTCGTTTGTCGTTATTTGTTTATTTAAATCAAGTATTCTTTCAAAAATTTGTTTAGAAATGTTGTAATTTTTTGATGGAAAAATCCCTATCTTTGTTTAGTTTGGACCCGATTTCATGGAAAATACAATTCAATAATACGTATCATTGACTCTCGAAAACGGTTTGTTCCTATATATGATATAACGATATTATGAACTTTTATTACAAAAAATTTTCCAAGATAGAGAAACCATTTAAAATTTAAAAGTATCTGAGATTTTTTGTAACTAGCAAATTCTTCATTTCATTTATCTTCAATACCTGGTGGGAGTTTCTAATTATAGTTATTTTGTGAGTGGTGAAATGGACTGTGGAAAGCGCAGTGCGCTGCGCATAATATAATATAATCGTATTTTGTGTTCAGAAAAACAGAGCACACTTTATCATTCAATACCCAGTAAATATTTTTCAATTTTTTTAGCAGAACATTAAACTAGGTAGACTAATCGATCATAAATTTCTATGACTTATAATTTTTTTAACTCATGTGTTTTGCGTATGCTAAACAAAATTCATTTTTTTTAAATGGCAACCTCTGTTTTAAATATTATTTTCAGATTGATCGATTTTTCCAAGACGTTTTGATGAATCAATTTTAGTTTTAAACTCAAAATTGGCTAATTTAGAGTTATAGGTATAATTTAAAATTTTTATTAGATTTAATTATTTTTTTATTGCTCGTATTGTTTACTATTTATAAATTATTATTCCATTTTATTGTTACACATTATGAAATACCTAACATAATTTAAACAAGTATTCTCAGACAAAATTCTAAATTTCTTAGTTTTTTTTTTTTGCAATACTTTTGATTTTTATTGACAAAAATTACAAACAAACTATTCAATCAATTGTTCGAAAATCTTTCGGTAAATAATTTAGTAAATAATAATTTTGATTACATCAAGGTATTTAGAAGGATATAATATGGACAATTAAAAAAAAAAAATGAATAAATATTCAAATTTAATAAGATTTTTAAATTATACGTATAGCTCTAATTTAACCAATTTTGAGTTTGCAATAAAAGTTGATGAATCAAAATGTCTTGAAAAAATCAATCAATTTGAAATTTATATTTGAAATAGGGACTGCCATTTAAATAAAAATGAACTTTTGTTGAACGTGCGCAAAATACATCAGTTAAAGAAATTTTAAATCATAGAAATTTATGATTGATTATTCTAGTTCAATGTCCCTTAAATAGAATTGAAAGATAGTTAAAGGGTAATGAGTGATAAAGTGTACCCTGTCTTTTGAGACATATGGTATAGGTATACGATTTAACAAAAATACTTTTTTATCTCTTTTAGTGACACAGTTCGTACACATAGATATTCAACATAGTAGTACTATAGATACTGGAATTCAGGTATAAAAGGAAAATTGAAAATTTTGTAAGTGTGGTGGTGCACAGTTTTCTAAAAATGTGTATACTGTATTTTTATGAGGTAACAAACATTTTTTATTACCTGCATATTTTTATTTTTTATCTTATTTTCAGTTTTTTAGTATGGTTATACAAACATTATAATATATAATAAATCCTAATCGCATTATATTTTAACATTAATTATTCATATATGAAGTATGTTTTTGGTCAGTATATTAAACCATTTATTTTACAATAGAAAATTTGGCACATCATTATTTTTCAATAAGCTAAATACATATTATAGTTATAGTCATAGAGGTAGGTATATACACTATCGTAATGTGTATTGACACTAATTTTATTTTTATTTTCGACAGGAGGTGGGGAAATATAATTTCTATACAACGAGTATTCACAGTATAACGTATAGTTATCATATAGATTTACAATAATTGCGATGCGCATACACTTTGTGGGAATAATTATTTTTACTCTACATTATAAATAGTAAAACAATGTACCCGTCAATTTGGTGAAGTTTTAAATCAAAATATCAGGCAAATATATTATAATTCATTGATTTTCATAGGATGAATATTTGGTTTGTAAAACGTTTGGGATAAAAAAATTCTGCAGTCTTAAAAATGAAAACAAATCGGACGAATCTCGAACTCTGGCAGGTATTAAGTGTATAACATAAATGGCTATGTCTTTATTTAATTATATTAAAATATATGAAAATATGTATAGTAGGTATTATTATTCCTATGTTGGTATAGTAGCCACTGCTTTGGTTCGTATATGTATATATTTTATTATTGGTGCAATTAAGTAAATGGATAAGAATGCGCAATTGCTACCAGCACTATGTTGGGCTTATTATGTGGCAGGAGGAATACAGTAGACACGTAATCTTTTTTTTTAATTGCGTAAAAAGTAGTATACATTTAAGATTTTAAAAATACTCAATCAACAAACTATGTAGTTTGAATGACGATACTTTAATATTAATAAAACAATATCACCAACTGGATAGTCGTAGAAAGCTTTGTAAAGTATTATAAGCCAATAAAAACATTTTTTTTTTTTTTTTTTGTCTATATGGACATAAGTCGTTATGCTATTGTATATATGTACTATAAATTTTTGAATAAATGTATTCATATATTTATACTATTTATATAGGGATAAGAGAGGCGTCAACTGTCAGCTCTTTAAGACAGCATTAACTACCACTTAACCTATGCATTTTCACTCGTATTTGCGAATATACGTAAGGAAAACAATGACGTATATCAATTTTATTATATTAATAATCATTATACGTCTTGCGTTCTCCACAATATGTTATCGAACCACGAAAAACATCTCTCATTGCTCATTCGGTCGAGCTTCAACCGTCATCGCACGCGTACATTATTGTGAACACGATGTACATTTTATATTATAATATGCTTTACGGAGCGTAATGAATTCGGAGTGAGAGGAGACGTGAGAGAAATAAAGAAAAAAAAAGAGAGAAACTTATTAGTTTAATTGCATTTACAGTAAGGCTTAAGTATTTTAACACGGTTGTCTTAAGAATGCACGACTCGCGCCATCAGTTGAAATTAATATTTATAATATCTCTTTTTAAATTATAAAATGAGAGTGTGTGGTTTGAAAAAATTCGTAGTACATTTTATCAAATGGAACAACAACAGAAGAAACCAGGATGATTGAACACAAGAGGAAATGACGACAGTATAGGTACAGGGTGTAACAGCTAGTAATGGTAATTTGTTAAATAGTCCAGTTACACCTTATATCACGACTATGATTATTATTCGAACCGGGTCTTCGAATACGCGTCATTTCAGTTGGTGACGTTGGTGTTATTTTCTTCTCTTAAGTCTCTGGTTCGTCGAGTATCATTAAAACATTATTATAATTTAGTCATAGATCGACACCACCGATAGTTGGCTATTAAATGTTTTGATGTACTTACCGAATGCTGAATGCACACGATATAATATTATGTTTTATACGGTTCTCAGGTTTCACTACCTACACAGGTAAAATGGCGCGCGTCATAGCGTACCTACTAAAGTAATAACGCGTTTAGTTATGATAGTTCTGATGTGACATTTGCCCGTAAATCAAAATACGCGTCGTCCGGAATCGTTTGCTGCCGTCACCATGTAGACGTAGTCGGAAGTACGTATGCGGAGGAGGGACATCACGGAAACGTGGCGCGCTGAATTATTGCGTTACGATAAATTATCGTCGTGAATATATATATATATATATATATATAAGTAATAACATCATTACGAATGGTAATAATGTCGTTAATACTAATAATTCAATCATGCGACAAAGGTATAAACACAACATTAATTTGGATATCAGACACAGTAGTATAATATAAGGGAATAAAGAAACGTAAGAACTAATCAATTCACTTTTTCAGATCTCAACTTGTATGGACATAAAAAATCAAATTTAAGACATCATTATAAAATATAATACAGTGGAATTTTTTAGTTTGGTGCTCTTGGGGCGGGGGGAGGATTTTCCAAGTCCGTCAATTAATGAATCAAATAAATGATGCGGTAAAAGTTTTAAGTAACTATTAACTAATACCCAATGATAAATTTTTTATTTTTATGAAATGTTAATCTTTTATAATTTAACGTGTATTAAGTATTAACTCTATTTTTATGAAAATAAAATAAATAATAAGAAAGTACAATTTTGAGTGGCTTTTATTAAGTTCTATAAACAAAATTAGGATAAGAATACTTTCAGGGCGTTAAGATTTGACAAATTATCGATAGGTTATTTATGGTATTATGGGAGATTAGGTCACCTAGTGCTACCTTATTAAAAAGCACGATACTTCATCGTGTATACCTGAGGTGCCATGTTTCTAAATATCTTTAAGTACTTCAAAATTCAAATACCTAATAAATAAACTGGAATCGACATAAATCAAAACTAAGGGAAATAAAAACAAAATACAAAATTGGCAAAATCTTGAATTAAAAAGAAAAAAAGAATACCTAATAGATTAAGAATCGGGCGCCCCAGAATAACACACGTCATGTTAAAGGAAGATTCACTTGTATCATGTGAAACCCGTGGTTAGGTTTCATTAGGTCAAGACATTAATGGTCAATAATTTACTGATGGAATGTGGCAAGTATAAAGAATAGAGCTCGGAGTATGTAAAATACACTGCTAGAGGAGCTCAGCCTAAAAACAATATAAGCTTATTTTTATTATTATTAAGGAACACCAAATTATACAGTAAAAAAATTACACATAACTAACGGTTTATACAGTTTATTTTAATAAAATCTTCAAAAAAAAAGAACGGTGTATGACGTATCCTTGATGGATATACCATATGATACTCCATGTAATATAATAACAGGAGAACACGTCGGGTCAGGTATTCAACTATAATAATTTACTACATATGTATTAACTGTGAGGAGGTAAAGTGTCAGCGAAATTCAATGATCAGACATATTATATTGTACAGTATTATCTCTGTAGTATCACTGTGATAAAACCAACTGCATTAATATGACAGTAAATCGAATATACTTTATTTTATAAATATGTAAATTCGTAGTGTCCACATGGACTTCGAAACTGGGTAAATCGTTTGACATTTGTCATAGCATTATAATATAATATTATGAATACGGTTTAATCGTTTAAACATAGGCTTAGGTGTGCTATTCCTACTTGCCTAGTAAATCTTTGAGGAACTCTCGAAAAAATCCACCGGACCGGTGTCGTTTGGTGGACATTTTCTTGTACTTCATGATGGCTATTCTCCGAACTGAGTGGTGTAGGTCGAATCGGAATAGGTTGAATGGTATTCGGACGGAACAATATATATTTAAGTATCTCTTATCCCGCATGCACTACATTACGATATAACTGCCGTATTATAAGCCATATTACACAATAATATACTTTATTTCTATCGGATGTGCCTCTGAAAAAAAGCGATCGGAATATACTCGTGCCATGGCAACCAGTGCGCCGATTGCATTATTATCATAGACCTTATACTATAAGTCTATGATTATTATAAATATTATTACATATATATATATATTATATTATGATAATACCATAGACATAACATTAGTAATTATTAATATGTTTATGAATATACACAGTGCACAAACACACACACATATGCTGTTAAACCGCTTACAATAATTCATCGTCCAACACCGATGTGGCACGGGTGGTGGTTCGACAATTCACCGCGCACCGCTCTGGCAGCACTGCCGCTGCCGCCGCCTGGCGTAATGAAGACCCATAAGCACGTCGTTCCCACAGCAACCGTCGGCAGAACGCTACTTAAAGTTCAGCTCTTCGGTGCGTGCTATCCGCTGAGACCGTACCCAACTGCGGTGCCACACACGTTTTCTAAGTTCACGTTCCAGACAGGCGGAAGTTACTACAGCAGGTAACTGATAAGCATTCCAATATTGTGTATTATAATTTAGTGCGTGTGTGTGTTTTTTTTTATTAATTTATATCAGTATAGCGTCATAACGAAGATAATTGCGGTTGGGATTAAATAATTTAACTCAAGCGTTGAGCTTATAACTTTTTTCAATCGATTTTAATCGATTTTTCATTTTATAACGTACTGGTATTAGACAATAAGAGACGCCTATGATAGGAACAGTTACTGTTAAATCGTAATATCATGTAGGGTATTAGGCACTCACTAGATCTAAAATACACAATTATATAATATAGTTTGATTATTATTTGTGCACGTATGGTAAAACAAAAATCCACGAAACAGAATTTTATTGTATAAATATTTACGTAGGTAATAGAAATACAATAAATAATCACCTCAAACTGTTCGATATGCAGTTGATTCCGCATCGGGAACCTTTGGCAAACACCGTTAATGTGTTTCGAATATTTCGACCATGGTATTATATAATTTTGTTATTGAAAAGCCTCTAAAGTCCAAAAAGAATATTGTGCACGTGTTTTTTGGCTTGTGTGCATAATAATCAAGTATAGGTATTATATGGTCTGTTATTGTTTTAAATAATTTATTCGATCGAGAAGAATACTATCGTTATTCTTTTTACCCGATAAATCGTACGATGAAATGTAATATTTTTTGGAGTTTAAACGACATAGCGACGAATACAATATTATGTACCTATTATATTATTGTGTTGTTGCGGGAACATTATCGTAATTTATTTGCCATTTATATTTCACGATAATTTTACGGTGTATACCTAAAATGTTAATTTTTAAACAAATGAATCAATTTTTAAGGGACAACTATTTCACTATTTCAGACTTTGCACAATTGCACTTAAATGACAAAATATCTATGAACAATTCAAAAACCAATTTTATACACATCACCAAATAAAATTGACAGTTTATTATCTATAAGAAATACCTATATTCGTAATTATTCAATTTTCAGATCTTGTAAATTTATTTAAAAAAAATTTTTGGCCTGCAGATATTAAGTATCTGTGTTATGATCTGTTAATCAAAAATCATATTATGATTTTTTTTAAATTAATTATTTTATGTTTTGAGGATCAAAAACTCGATAAAGCGATTAAATTGTTTTTAAAATATTATATATTTATTGTTTATTGGACTTTGGTACTATTAAAAGAGTAACTTAAGGATAATAATAATAAAAATAATAACACGTGGATTTAAATAAATATTTACGATTTTATGTTCTTAACGTTTGATATTTCTCCGACATTATGTAAATTGTATGCACATCTGGAGAGATTAAATTCAATGCGCTTGATCAGTTTCTGGATATTTAATCAAAAAACCATTCCAGCACCACTTTTTTAGTAGTTCATCGAAATTTAACTTTATAAAATGTTTAAATCAATGTTATATATCATTTATTTAGATGATCAACCACATATGTATCTTATCTGATTTTATTTAATCATAATTTTCTAAAATTATTATTAACTGTTTGCTTCAACTATTTATAGCAATTCATTTGTATTATGTATGTAGGTACTTTATAAAACATTATTAAGTTCTTTATTTCTAAACATATCATATTATAAAAGTTGTCGATTGCTTTTTGAACTTGAGAAATGATGTTGAATTCAGGCTACTTAATGTTGAATGCATAAACTCGAAACGAAATTAAAATTATTTGGGTTGCATCAAGAGTCGAAGCCATTTTAGTTATTCAGTCTAAACTAATATTCAGTTGATATGGTTACAGCTACTAAGTGCATTGTATATTATATATGGTACTAAAAAAAATCTTATTTCACAAGCTTGAAGTTTTAATACCTATTATAGTATTATATGACATGATCATTAATTTGGGGTTTTTAAAAACCTAATTCATATTTATTGGAATGGAGTAAGAATAAAAAATAATACAAAAATATTTGTGTACCAATAAAATATATTCAATTTCATTTTATTAATAGTAATTGATGAACATATTTGTTAGATAAACAAAAAAAGTTAATTATTATAATAAAAGTTATATCAACATGTTTTTATATATTCAATATTTAATAATAAACTAAATTATTCATAAAAAAAAATATCAATTTTCAAAATTCCATTATTCCCAAATTTCAGAAATTTCGAAAATCCGAATTTTGAATTTTCGTTCATATTATAATGTGTTCAAATTATATGTGTTTTGAACTAATTTGTATAATTTCCAAAAATATTCAATTTGATTAATATTTATTTTGTTATTATATGTTTAAGTCGTAGAAAATTGTTATAATGTTATAGTATTGTACCATTATCAATGCAAAATTATATAATTAATTATGCTTACAACAATAATATTATAACATTTGTCACTTCAATTTTTTTTTAAGTTTTAGAATAATATGTGTGATAATTATTTTTAAATAACTTGAGTTACTGAATATGAATTAGAGATACGAATCATGAGAATCATTACATTTATTTTAAAGATTTAAACAATAATAAAATAATATCTGTTGTTTTATGTTTTTAAAATTGTAATGACAAGCTTGTAGCCAGAGCGTTAGCTTAAGTACAATGCGTCAGTGAAAAATTTTACACTATAAAATAGTCTATTATTATGAATTAATTGGAAACTATGATTACCTCTATATAATAATAAATAACTTCTATAAATAAAGTTAAAAACAATTTTCCACTGTAACTACAGTTGAAAAATAAAAAAATTGAAATGTTGATAGTTATTTTCTGGTACTAAATCAATAAACAGATATAAAAACGAGAGGTTAATCATTATAAATTTTAATTTTAAAAACGTATTCAGTTATAATTCAAAAGTATAAAAAGTACATATTTAAATTGTTTGGAAAAACATGAAACTATAAATGTTTATCATATTATTATCTGAAATATTTCTTATTAAACTGTTTATTCAATCTATAAGATGTTTAATTATTATTATTTAGCAAATTCAATTAATATTGTATAATCTATTTTACAGATTAAGAATCTTAATTTATAATGGTAACATACCATTATTGGTGTGTACCTCAATGTTTCATCACATTGAAATGAGATTTCAATTTAAACTTATCATGTATTTTTGATAAACATACATTTCATATATATTTTTTTTTCCTAGAATAATTTTTTTTCTTGTAAATATTCCTTGATGCTAACTAAGAATTGTCTCTAAATATATGTGCAAATTTGTTTGTAATAATCTTGAAATATAATTAAATCAAAATTGAAATAAAATATATTTATTAGTATATAAAAATACACAGTATAACTATACATATCTTAAGGTTAAAGCGGTTAAATTTGTTTGAATGTTACGTATAATTATGGAGTTTATTAAAAATAAATAGTGATAATAATATCTAAATATTTCATCTATGTATACACTATAAATAATAAAATAATTTATTTGCCAATAATTTAAGGTAGCTTAATATTATTCAACAACGAAATAAGTCTATTCAAATAAAACCATATTAGATGATGTTCTACTAAGAAAATTGTTTTTTCACGCTTTGTGTTTTAATGTTTGATAAATATTATAAATTATTATTTAACGCTGTTGCAATCATAATTATTGGCATAGACATATCTTATCTCCTGAAAATAACTAATAAATGATTTTTACTTATAATATTTAATTAAAAAGGTTTGTTCTAACCATTTCAAATATTATAACACATACAAATACGTAAATGGGTATATTTTTGAAATATAAAATCTTATAATATCATTCACAAACATGCAAATTAGTATCGTTCATGTGGTTATATGTTTATAACATTGGAACAGAATACCTTAAATTTCCGTATACAACTAGAGAATCATAAATGCATACTTATTTATTTAATATTTTGATAACTTGATTCATATCGTTCATGTCTGTCATATGCAGAGTAATTACTAACTATAAACAAAGTAAAATCAATAAATCATACAATGATTTCGATAAAAGTTGTTTGTAATATAAATTCGTTAATAATTAACGTAGTTAAATGGTTTTGTTTTGATTATAATATAATTACTATCACTACTATCAAGTACTTAATAATTATGTATCCAATTTATATTGTTCAATAGCTATAATTGTGTGCTATACATAATTTAAACGTAATAATTCGATAAATTGTAAGGTGCAACTAATACAATCACTATCATATTATATATTGTTTAAAGAAAACTAATGAATGTTATATATTTTTGAAATTCAGTAACTTTTGTGACAGTCTGCAATAATACCTGTTTAAAAATGAGAATCGTTCGTTTGCCGTCGAATGTCAATACAATATATTATAATATTCTGTAAACGATGGAGGTGTATTCGTTTTTTTTTTTTTTGGACTGTTTGAATTTTTTTCTAAGGTGTCTAACTGAAAAATACACAAGACATATATACAGATATTACGCACAGCCAATTCGGACACCATAAGATTTCTTATATGGACATATTATAAGTTATACTATTTATTTACCACCCGACAACGTGTACTCGTCCGAGAAATATTGGTGAAGGGGTTTTTTTTTGTACTCATGGACGTCATTAAAATCGCACCAGCGTGTCTTATGTCAACATTTATCACCAAATAGACTCTCCAATATTGTAGTGTGAACGAAACTGCACGTTTGCAATATATATGACGCCTTTGCTGTGGTAATAGGAATAAAAGTGTCTGAGGAATGAAAAAAAAATCATGCGTAAAATATGGCCACTCGTTTGAATGAAAAATAACTTTTGGATAATGGGATTTTTGTCAGTGTCTTGACGGTTTATATCATTTATTTTTTATATTACATAATATATGTATATATATTTTGCGACGCCATGAGTTCTTCAATTAAGAAAAATAGTTTTTTTTCTTTTTCTTAAGCACCAGTCGATTCCACTCAGAAATAAATTAAGCTTAATTTTGTATGCCCATTAACTTGCTCTCATTTTTGACAGATTAAAACAGATTTCTTAAATTTTTAAATAAATCAAATGAAAGGTAGTAAATTAATAAATGATCAGATGCAGGAAAAGTAATCTAAATAGTAAATAGGCATCCATATTGCTAACGTATTTGTTTTTTTTAAGTAAACACATACTAGTTTTTTTATTTTTATGCAATAATGTGAATAATTTAAAATTTTCGGGTAAAAGTAATGCATTTTTTTTAATAACGTTTGATACATTTTACATTTTGATAATTATGATCCTTTTAAGAAACGTATCATCATTAATATTTTCTATCATACTAATTTTCATAATTTAATTTTTCTTTTGTTATTTAGATTAACCATTATAGAAAAATGAAATGACACTTTCACTAAGAATAATTGAGTTTTCATAAGATATTCTATCTCCATACTTAAGGTATTTTATTATGTTTGAATTAAATAGGTGTTTTATTACCATTGAATTTCTTAAAATAGTAGTAATGTATTCATTCATAATACAGTAACTATGTATATTAGGAATAGCTAGGTCCTATAATTTTTGTTTTCTAAGTATGAATATGACTAATCGCATTTCGAAAAGACAATGAATATTTAGTTATGTTAATTTTATTTTATTAAATTTGAATAGTAGTTTATTTTTAAATAAATATCTAAACCACGACAGATGTATACCAGTAAAACAAAAAATTTCAGTTAATATTTAAATTTAGGCTATACCAACCTGATAATATTCTATGTATTTTATAAATTTTATGATTTCATGGACATCCTGGAAACTGCAATTAATACACTATACTAAAATGTTTTGAAAGTAAAATTTTCAACACATTATAAATAATTATGTAAAATTAAATTTAAATATTTGAACTTAAAGTCATATTTTAGATTATACAGCTTATAAGATTATAGGGATTTTGTTAGAAATTTAATCAATTTTGACATCAACTTGGGAAAATTTTTCATTTATTTTCTTAGTTTACGATTGAGGCGATTTAAAAATTTGAAATACTATTCTTAAGATTGGTTTTGGACTTTTGGTTAAGAATGTTCTACTTTTTTTTACTATACATTTTATCCTTGATCTTTGTTTATTATTTAAAAATATAAGGAGGAAATTATATAATAAATTATATTTTAATGCAATGATTAATAGCTAAATTTTAATCATTGATATCTCGAATCATGGTATTGATGTATTAATTTGACCTAAATTGTATTCTTATGTATGTATTCAGAAACAAATACGTTGTTTTACAGAAAATGTTTTTACATGTTATAATCATATTTAAGAATTAGTTAGATAATTATAATATAATATTAGTGTTTTACCATAGTCGGTTTTCATATTAAAGCTTGGTCACGTTCACTTGTGACTTGACAACCTTATAGGATTAATTAGTGAACCTTGGAATTTATCACTCATTTTAGTTAGAAGATAAAAATGGTATTGTTTTGTCTTTAAAAATCTTTACAATTATTATAAGTTTACCGTTCATGGTATTTATGTTTTTTCTGAGTTAAATGTCTTTTTCAAATAAAAAATGTTGATATTAGGATAAATATTTATCATTATATTTGTTGAGGCTGTTCTAATTTGTTACAATATGTTGTTATAATGGAAACCATTTTATAATTTATTCCTTATATTATTCCAATGAATGTCAAATCGGGTTTTTATCTAGTTTAACTTTTCATTATCTGGGTATATCGGGTGACCAACTGTAAAGAAGTCCTCCCAATCAACTAGTCAAATACGATGTATAAGATATACACGAAAAACCCACAAATCCTAATTATGCTATGAGAGAAAGATAAATGTTTTTTTCAAATAATTTTGATGCATTGTAAATATAATGCTGAACTGATTTTAAACAATACTATTCTCATTTATTAAAGTTATGAAAGATTGTTCGATTTATCTGAAAAATGCATGTAGAAACACATACAGAGATAAAACAAGACTATACCTATCAAATTAAACTATAGTTTTTCTAAAATACCAAAGCAAACTCAATAGATTTAAAACTATATCTGTAATTAAAAGTAGATAGTGTGTAGTGTTCCAGTTTTTTTTTTTTTTTTTTTTTATTTAGAAATACGCCTCAACTACCAGGGTTATTGGCGTTTAAGATACATGTTACAGTTTAATTATATTTACATAATGATACTAGAGTATAAAGAAGAAAAGTATATAAGATAAATAATATTATATCAATAAATATATAGTTATATTTTTTGTAGAAGGTTCGTTTCTTTGAGAAGTTCTAGGAGTGAAGATGTTCTTTCCGTGTTTGGTGCTAGTATATCACATAGGTTGTTGGGGAGCATGAGTTTTTCTCTGGCATCTTTTCTGAGGAGGCATTCTGTTAGAAGGTGTTTGACAGTAGTCACGGTGTTGCATGAGGTGCATATAGGTTGTTCTTTTTTGCTCATTAGATGTTCATGAGTGTAACGTGTGTGGCCAATTCGTAATCTGTTGAGTACGATTTGATGTCTACGCGGGAGTGATGTGTTAGGCAACCAAAGGAGGGTGGATGATTTTATTTTTCTTAGCTTGTTGTTTCGTACTGATCTCCATTCTTGAAGGCAGATTTGGTCAAGGTTAGTGTTTATATGGAGTTTTGTATCTAAATGTGTTGTTATATTCCAGAAATCAGTTGGTTCTTTCGTTGCTCTTTTGGCTATTTCGTCTGCAATTTCGTTACCAGGTATGTTGTTGTGTCCAGGTACCCTGTAGTGTTCCAGTGTTTTTATAAATTAACTTCGTTTGACATCAAATATCGATATGATTTTTTATCTATGTTAAATATTTTTTAGTATTAAAATACTTCATTATGTTATAAAGATGTCGTACATGAATTAAGAAATAAATAAATCAATATTGAATTATTATTTGTTGTAGAATGGAATTATGGTACTATAGGAAGAAAATGCAATGTTAACATCGTTGTTTTAGGTATATACTATACAAATTTATATGATATTATAACATTTCTAATATATAGACTATTTTATGTGATAATATTTAAAAATGTTTAATTTTAATTACTCAGAGATTATATAGGTTCGATATTAATGTGTTATTTTGATTACTAATTAATCGTAGTTATAATAATTGTACTATTAAGACTCGTAAAAGTGTCGATCAGCCAGTGTTGAAATTAGAATTTTGAGGCATTGGTGTATTAATATTTTAGAGGCTCTCTGTTCACAGTATATGATTCCTTAAGGATGTATATATAGATGAATGGGAAATATTATGTTGTATTTGGTATACTCGCAATCGGGTACACGATAATTATTTCCATATTGGTTAGTATAACGAATAGGGCCTATTCAATAGGCGGTCATCACCATTTAATTCTCAATCAAACTGTTTTCACAGAAAATTGTTATGCAATGCGACAAGTGACAAAAACCCAATAAAATGAGTGTAAAATTCTAACATACATTTGTGAGCATCATCACTTCCAGTTTACGTCACTTGTACCCCAAGGATTTGCCAGGACGGCGCCGTTGTGCCGAGGTTAGACGCATATCAGTCACCTTCGTACATTATTTACAAGTTTCTCCTACTAGGACGATTCTAAGGTGGTAAAACATTTATAATTTGTTGAAGTTGCGTATAATATCAATTTGTGGGTATCAATAAACATATGCTTGTAATTCAAATTACAACTTTTATAAAAGTATGTGATTACTGATTGGCGATTGCTGTGTTCTTTCAAGTTATGAAATAAATAATATTAAAAACCGATTTAATTGGTAATATTTGTATGCTCAATAATCTCACAGTCAGCATATACAATGGTTGCGGTTATTTTTAACTGCAACCCTCGAGTTAATGAGTGTCTTAAAATAAATTCGATCTTCATAAAATTTGAAATAAACACAATGCTTACTATAATCTATAATGTACGTAACCATATAATATTATAAAGTGATTATATTATAGTATCTTTTTTCCCCGTTTATACTGCAACACGTGGGCGGAAGGAACTACGTTTCCTCCTATCCAGTATATTATATAATGACCTATGTGAACCACTTTCGAGAATTTTGACCACGAAAATCTAAGTAATTGATCCATACATGGTCTTCTTAATACTCTGAGTTTCGCTAAGATTCATTATTAAAATAAACTTTTTCTAATATTTTACTTGTCCTTCAGTTTTTCGTGCAATTGTTTTTATGTTTTTAATGGAGTGCACTTACATTAAATGCGATTTCTGTTAGGTTTTATTTTATGACCTAACTGACCTTTGTTTGATCGTAAGTTGATAGATAAGAGAAAATGCTAAAATGAGGTACCTAAAAAAGTCAAGGTTATAATAGAATTGTCACACATCGAATTTAATGAGTAATACGAAAAAATAAAGTAATTTTTCTCGAATTACTCTTAGTATCCGATGTGTTTAAACATATTATTTAAGTTTAATAATATTTTATGAACGGTAGTAGGTAATTTATAAAACCATTTTAAAACGTTAGTCACAGAATGTACAAGGTATGCAAGGTGTAAAATAATTAATAGATAAGAATAAAATAATAATAAGAAATTATAACGAAATTAATCAATCAAATTGTAACTACCAAAAAAAGTATTAAAAATAATTTTAAAAAAAATGCTAATTATATGAAATTACTTTAGTTTATTAAATTTTATAATAATTTGGTAAATAAACAGAAACATAGATCGATATATTTTCATATTTAAATAATAATATATTGGTGAACTGGTGGTTGTGTTTTTTTCGTCGGTTTGTTTTAAATTATATTAATTTATACTTACAACTTTAAACTTTATTAGATTTGATTTGATTGTTATTGATTCAGATAATCAAATAGAAATCTCGAAAGGAGATAAGATAAAATATTTGAAGTGCGAATAATGTTTTTTGTTTCAAAAATAAATATGTTTAGTTTATGAAATGTTAAATAATAAAAAAAATATATGTGAATAAAAGCTGATTTATTTTTGTTCGACCCATATTTTTATAATACTTTAAAGATAGATCCCTTCTAAAATTAGGAATATCTTGACATTGAACTCAATAATAAAATGCGCCCGAAATATAAGACAGAGAAATGTATGACCTATTAATAATACACGTTTCACCTCTCTAACGAACTAATTTTTTGCTGAATGGATAAAAAAAATGTCCCATAAGCACACGCAGTTAGTCATGGACGGTGAATCGAATTAGTTTCAACGTTATAATAATATAATAATATAGCAGTTTTATGTAAAGTTAGTTTGTTGTAATAATTATAATATATTATTCGTCTGCAGCAAGCATATTGTACTGCACACTTTGCCTGTGTAATAACGACTCATTTAAATAAGCCCCGTACACAATAATATTGTTGTTCAGTGTTCTGTTTACCTAATGTATGGGTAAACATTTTGCATATGATTTCATATGTCTTATGACATATCCAGTTTTTTGAAAATGACCCCACAGGATGGTCATGTATTACTAAACGTGACTGAGGTATGACGTATTGCTTGGACAACGTTATCAAAAAATATTCCCTTTGATGAGAGTGGTTATCTGTCAAAACCTTTTGAGAAAAAAACGAATGCAAAACGTTTTGTTCTGTTCTTAAAATCCAAAACGACGACACTGAGCCAAATAAATTGGCCACATTCGTTATGGTGACCATCGATCATGACCGTGCATATAAATTGTATAATACCTACATTTTATTTTATAAAGTATATAATATTTGATGTGGGTGTACGTTTGAGTATTATTTCGAGACAGTACAGGATTTCATTGTTATTTGTCATTATAGCCACATCTACACAAAACAACGTATATAATAATATTATATTATATATGCATACTATTAAAACTGTTTTTGGGATCGGGTCGAAGTCGTCGTCGTCGTCGTGTACTGGTCAAGGTATAGTTTCGCGCACATCCACACGGTTGTAGGTCAACTTTGCATCATTCCTTTTCCCCTCATGAAAAAAAAAATAGATCCATCACTTTGGTTTGTGTGGGTATGGACCCGTACATAGCACGTGGTGCCTATGGGAGAAAGGGATGATGGACTGTGGTCTTGATGGACGCATATGCGCGGTGCACGAGTTTTATAACATATAGACTATGTCGGTTTACTACGGTCGGATCGTGCGATTTTTCTACTTTATCTCGCATAAAATAGATGTTATACCGTCAATGTCACAGATCGGAACCCTTCTAAACCCCATCACCGACCTTCGTAACCTATCCGAATCTAGGTACAGACCACGATGTTATATATTATGGTTATATCATAATAATTTACCGCAATATCGTGACGAGCAGTGAACGGCAGTGGGCTATTTCTATTTTTCGACGTCGACTACCTCCGGCTTGACTGTTTTTAGGATTATAATTCGAATCGATATTGCACCTGGAGCATTAAGTAAGAATCTATTATATACATACCGTACACACCATCATGACTATGGATGTCACCAAATACCGCCATATTCTATCGACCTAATGCGTTTCCCAATTTGCTGTTGCCACAACTCATTGACGTATAGCTTCTTCAAACCAACGGATTGATAAAGAACGATAATGAATAACTATATATATACAAATATACTATATAATCGTATTTCTGAGCTTTGTTTGTTATTTTATGGATTGTTCACTCTTATTGTTTTGTATAATATGTAAAGTTGTCTACGGCGAGTGTTTAGTGAAATGGGTACGCGTTTCAACGATTTAAAAACAACCGGAACAATACTCTATTTTTGAAACTCTTGTCGACAACTAATTGGATGGCTAACACGCGTTTAAACAGTTGTTTCGAGGGTGTACAATGTAAATTTACGAGCTCTGTGATTTGTTTCCAGTGTAGACACGTAGTACAAGTCTGTGCGATAATGAATGATTATGGGTGGTAGATAGGGTAGGAGCTTTGCTGTCGGGTCAAACTATGCAATGACTACTGCCTCTATTTAACCTTTATACTACCATGAATTTCATTATAAACTTTTGTCTAGATGCACTTAGCATGTTTGTTTACTTTGTTATTCGTAAATCAGTACCATGTGTTAAAAAAATTATCACCCAAAAGTTCTGTACCAAACTACGTTTGTTATTTATATTATTTTGATATAAATGTAGGTGGGTCAATTTTTTTCAAAAACGATCTACTGTAGGTACTAAAAATACGGGCGATACCCGTTTGCGCACATTTATCCTTTTTTGCGACTCGTGTGCGTACAAATGTATAACTCGATTGCGCACACGAGTTTTTAATACCTGTGATAAATGACCCAAAACGTAGGACTCGTTTGCGTACATAAAGTATATCAAAATTCTACTAAAACCCTTAACAAAAATAATGTTTAAGATTGTTTTCAAACATTTTCCTTCTCACTTTTACAGGATTAGGACTGTCTGTTTACAACTGGCGTGATTAAAAATGTATTTTTTTGTTAATTGAATTTGTTATGTTTGTATTTACTATTTTATTAATTTTAATGTAATGCTTCTTTAGAACCACACACTAGTTAATCAATTACGAGTATCTTTTCGAAATTTGTTCACACGTAACAATATAAGTCTAATTTAATAACTGTACGCAAACGAGTAGTCATTTTTCAGGTTTACAGGTAAAAAATTGAGTACTCTGCGCAAACGAGTATCACCGAAAAATACCTTTTTCCTTTTGATGAACCATCAAATATAGCCATATTAAAAAAAATAAAAGTATTTTATGGTCATCGGGATTTTTTAAGGGAGAGGTTACTAAATGTATGATAACACATTTTAACCCGTTCAAGAATAATGTTTTCTTTATATGTAAAACAAAATATCATACTGACGTTTATCTTCTGTCTGTATATTATATTAAACCACAAGCTGATTGACTGATCTACCGACGCACAGCTCAAATCATTGGAGATGGATCGGGCTGAAATTTGGCATACAAATAGCTATTATGACGTAGGCATCCGCTAAGAAATGATTTTTTTTTAAAGAAAATTTAATTCCTAAGGTGGTAAAAAGGGTAAAGTGGTAAAAATTGAAAACCTTTTTTGTTCTGATTTTTTTGAAATTAAGTATACATACTCTATACCATAAAAAACATTGCCTATAAACTTTATTTTGTGAAATTTTACCTCTAAAGGGGGTTTAAGGGTTGAAAATCGTTAAAATAGAAAAAACCGCATAGCCGAAACCACTGTAGCTATAACTATGAAATTCGAACAGTATTTTTGTTTTATGATTTGAACACCCACTAAGAAATGATTTTTCAAAATTCTACCGCTACCGGGATTAAAAGTGATAAAAGGGGTAAAAATGAAAAAATCACCTAGCCGGAACCGCTGAAGCTATAAGTATGAAATTTGGACAGAACTTTTGTTTCATCGTCTAGACATTCACTAAGAAAGGACGTTTAAAATTAAAATAAATTAAGATAATTAAGGATGCTTCCTGATGTCCGATCTTAATGGATGTGTTCGTTGTGGTCTGGACTATGTTTGTTAGGAAATACTTTCAATTAAAAATGTGATTTGTCTACAATTCTAGGACATATAAAAGGTGTCGTACCACAGTACCACTAAAAGTATGTTTAATTCACTTTCACTTATTTAAAAAAAAAGAACAAAAATCACGCACGTTTGCAGGTCCTTTAACACGTTGAGCTCCGTGGCTATTATCGGTGCATAGCTCGTGTCGCCACGCCGAAAATACGTCCAGTCGACTATACATCGTTATTAGGTATACGTGAAATACGTTTCGTATATTGAAAATAACTAAATATTTTACGTGGTACAATATTATACTGTCATACACATTGCCGCATTGGTTCGTTCACCAATGAGAATTACCACTAACAGAAGAAATAATCGTAAATAAAATTATAGTTAGAAATAAATTCAATAATTAGTGATAAATATAATTTTATATTTTTCAATCACTCTGTTTATTGAAGGAACACGCTGTATGCATCTGAAAGTATGTTACGTTAAATGTGAACCTATTATGTTGTTGTGAAATTTGAAACCACCTAAACTGTACTACGGGACCAGACTTAAAATCAAAGCCTTATATCCCAATATAGTGGAAGCCACAATTTTAACTGGATGTGTGAAATGGGAAACTGTATTTGTACCACGAATTCCTTTCATTCCGAACAATTTTCCGTTCGAATTTAAACTATTACAGTTTATCCTCAGAGTCTGCTTTGCAGTGGCTATAAACAAATCGCAAGGCCAGACTCTCAAACTTGCGGGAATAGACTTGCGAGAAAACTCACATGTTATTGTTCTTTTTCACATGGGTGGTTCTACGGAGCTTGCTCACGCGTAAGCTCACCCACTAGCTTGGTGGTTTTGACTATCACTAATAAATCAACGAAGAATATTGTCTACAAAGAAGTCTTGTAGATAATATTTTGAATAATAACTAATAATAAAACGATTATATAATAAGCCTTCACTGCTAAAATTTATCTCAAACGAAGGTACGGTCAAAAGTTATAACTTATTAAATAGGTTATGATAATAATAAAATTGTATTAATAACTAATATGTATAAAATATTATTTCAACATTATTAATTACATTTTATTTAAATAGAATAAACAATATTTTTTAATTTTACCAGATTACATACATTTTTATATTTAAATCCGGCAACGACGGGTAATTCAGCTAGTTTTATATATGTCTGTAAAATAAAACAATTTTGAAATAAATGTCTCCAAAACAATCAACTAAATGTTTGCCATACTTACCAAGACAAACGGAAAATCAATTATGAGTTTAACATGACCCATTAATTCCACTAGGACATTATTTATCTAGGTTAGGTCCAATTAAAATCAGAACTGGTGAAGTGAATTTTCAGATTTACTTCAATTAATTTAAATTGTGTTTTGCATAAGGCAGAAGAGGTAAATATTAAGTCTGTTTTAAAAAATTCAATCACTACCTACTTAAATATTTATAGCAATATAGACACTGATATGTTACATTAAACTGATCTAAGAAAAAATGTTTTAAATAACAAAATAGGTATATCAATAAATTAATATAATATTATAGCACATGATAATATTATATTGGAAATTTGAGAACAAATTTAGAAAAGAAGCTATTTATTCAATGAATAATTAATAGATATTAGCCGTGGACTATACGCTGTTAGGCATTGTACATTGCACGTGAAGGACGATAATATAATATTATGTCAGAATATCGTACTTTGTTTTTTGTGCTAATATTACTTTTAAATTTTCCTAGTATCGTATTTGAATAATCGTTTACGTGTTTAGCTATAATATGATGGACTTACTAATAATATTATTTTATAAGTTTTTAATGCTATAATTTGTTATATTAGTCTTGAGATATTACACCGAATGAAATTAAATGTACCGGAAAACAAAACGGAGGTTATTTCACAAAGTTATGAATGCACATTCTATACAAACAATTTAATTTTATTCATCGTATCGAATTGCATTGGAATGAGAAAAGTTATGATGCGGACAATGGCATTTTCTAATGTCGCATTTTGGCATGCAAATCGTCTCGAAATAATGACCCCCCGAGATAATAATTGATTTCATTACCGTTTTATTACACGTTTTAACGAAAAATAATGCAATCTGTAGTCGATGCATCTTGTATTTATTTATTAATATTATTTATCTAAAAACTGAAAGAGTCGGAATGCGTAGTCTGTAACTTTGTTAAGATATTAAAAGCTTAAAAACACTGTATTTCCTTTGAATGTGCGATGATCGTAACGTTATAAGGTACACATGTCACTATTGTATATTTATTCGTATATCATTATTAATGTGTGACACGAGATTGTCGGCGACGAAAGAGAGAAGAACGAAAAAATACCATCTTGAATCGATGACCTCCTATCGACTGACCGTCCAGCGACGGAGGATGTTGACGATTGTCTGTGACGATGAACCGGCAGCGGTGTGGTGGACGATGGGTCGTGATAAAACGCGTTCGTTTTCAATATGTCCCCAAGATTTAACGATCGGCTGAAAGTTTCAATGGGAGAAATAGAGAGAGAGAAGAGAGAGAGAGAGAGAGAGAGAGAGAGAGAGATAGAGAAGTTGCTCGAACACTACACAGTACACATAATATATATAAATATTATAATATATACACGTAACGTCACAGAGATATAACACAAACGTTCGCATTATAATTGAATTGTTACCGCCTCATCGTAGTGTTTAATAAGATTAAAAGGTTTTTTTCAAGCTGGAACTGCGTGTACCTACCCTACGTCAGTTACGATAATACAGCATGGCCTGCTGGAGTTAACACAGATGATATTATTATAATGTATAGTTGAGTATTTGTAATCGTACAAAAAAATAAAACTAATGAAAATCACTTGAACCATAACGATCCTAAACCAAGGGAAATGATTTTCTTAAATCCAAATTATGTTTCCCGGATCGTGACGAAAAACGACTCGGATATCCTCACCGCACCACACCGTACAGCCCTATTAAGTCCACTTTAGAGATAAATAATATTCAATTGTTCAATAATATCGTTATTGTTATCAATACCCCTGGGGCGTGTACCACGATCGATCGAAATGCTCGTCGTGGTCTATATCACATCGTAATGGATTTGAGCGATTATAGTACGAAGTGTTTTTATCTTTCCGTATAGTCAAAAACTTTGCATAAGGGAATAATAATAATAACGGGTTGGCCGAATAAAAACAAAGTATCTCATCGCACATGGTTTCCAACACCACCAGAATTGCTGGCTCACATCAAGCAACGCATCACTCCGGGCCGTATATAGTATATACGGCTCGTAAGAGGGTCGTTATTTTTGCCTCTTTCGGGGGATAAGCTATAATTTCTTATCGCAAACAATTTGTTAAAGTAGTTTCCGTATATATGTCTGGCATTAATGTTCAAAACAAATAGATTATTTTAAATTATATAATAATTGAAATTAATGTATGAATAACGTAAAAAAGAACCTATTCGTCCAATATCTGGATTCATTCGGTTAACTCGATTTCGCGTCCAACAGATTATTATCACGTAGGTTAGTATGGACGTATGGTGTATCCTATGTAGTCACATGACCTATGAGACGATTGTTGGCATATTATATTACTGATGGACTCAAATCGGTATATGTTCAACGAGAGCGAGGAACAATAAATTACTGAATGAGACTACTTGCGAGTGTATAAATAAATGAAACATCAGCACTTTTCCAGTTGGCTACAGGACATTTTAGTTAGAGATATAAGCTTTCAAATAATCGATTTTTCAGCTTTTATGGGCTGTTTTGAGTTACTTTTATATCGGGTATAATACATCTCGTAATACTATTGTTTTCGTTCGGACCTTTGAATGTGTTGGATTGCAAGGTATGAGTACTGAGCTATACCGTGAAATGTATTTATACTTCAAAATTTTGTGGAAGAACCCACGCACATTTTATTTGAACAATACCATGATATAATGTATATACTATGAATAGCTATTTTGGGGACATGGTCCAAAATATTAATGTTATAAGATCGTAGTTCTGCTGCAAAATATACGTATATCTTCATAATTGTATCATGAATTCCTGGTTGTCGGAAAGGACCGAACGATCAAGTTTTCATGTTTAAAATATTTGATTTGGATTCGTATGTACATAAATATCATTATTGCTGTCTGGAACTTTCTGTCCGTAAAATTCGACTATTTACAATATATAGATACATAGTTTCAAATCGATATGTCGGGATATTCGGTGGTGACGCATATCTAACTCAAATCTACGCGCTCGGGCCTTGAAAACAAAAATTCCAGTAAGCGTAATTAGAACTGAGTATCGACAATGGGTGGGAATGTTCGGGAAAAGTCACGCGATCGTTTGAGGTGACCAAAAATTAGTTTATCAAAAATGATTTCAAACCTTAGTCATCCGCATAAATTGCAAAATAGTAACATCTCATTAAAATTGAATTGAACATTGCACGCGAATGAACTTTCAATTATTCTTCACCTACATTTTTTTTACACGTTTGGAGTAAATTTTTCCTAGATCGATTGCTATAAAATCATAATTTAAAATAAAAAAATTCATAGTGAATTGTTACCATTTCTTTGTTTGACCTCATTATGTATTACTCCACAAATATTTTTTTATACGAGAGTTGTAATTTTTAGTTTATAAAAGCTGTATAATATGCACTATCTATAGAATATTAATATATTATTATTATTATTATTATTTGATTATGTTATGTTATTATTTTGTTTTTGGTTTGTTAGCTTGCTTAAGGAACTGCAAATAAAAAAAATTTGAATTTCAAGCTTATATTTTTATTTAATTTCACAAAATGTTTTTAATGTATATACAAAATAAAAATCTCGCTAAAATAATAAAAAGTACTATTTAATGTTATAAATTATAACACTAAATAGTAGTTATAATATATATATATATATATATATATATAACTTATAATATTATATTAGTATTACAAAAATGTATTGTTTTATCATATGCTGAAATATTACTATGCAGCCATATGAATTATTCAAAGTTCAATAAAACAACTATTTCAGCATTTATGTAACTACTAATAAATGCATTTTTAAAATTAACTTGAAATAAATATAGGATCTACAGCCACGTGTCTTAGCCGTTTTAGGTGAATTTTATTAGAACATAATAATATTATACATTAATACCTATATATTATGTGCAATATTCTAAACAGTGATAGGTATACTTTGACAATTATTTCGAACTTATAGGAAACAACGCTCTGCCAAGAAATATGTTATTTTAATGTGTAACTACCGTCTATGACGGAGGATTTATTTTTATTATTTTACTCAATAAAGCTGTATGGCGAGACATTTTTCAAGGTTGCTTTCTATAAAATATACTAAGTTACTTAAACTGTTTTTTTATTAAAAATCAGTTTGATCCTTGAAAATTTAATTTATAAACAATTAGATATGCGAAAAAAAATATGAAATTACTTTATTCAAATTGTGAAATTCTTAAACATTTTTGACCTGATATCATAAAAAAATATTTAAAACTATGATATTTAAAATGGTTATAAAATTAATGTACCAAAAAAATGTATATTCTAGGTATTATACTCGTTATTTTCTGATATTATATTAGGATAAGGAAGGTTATATTGATTTTGTTCTTCCGTGTTGAAAACAATACCTACTTTGAGAAAATCATTTTCAAGTTATTTTTATCGAAAATGAATTTTAAGTTGAATGATAAAAATATAGATCGATGGTTGTAACATATTATAATGCATTTAATATTTAATAACATCTAAAAAATGTGAAATACGTGTCTCTGTATATTGGATATTCACGCAAATATGTACATGGATATTTTGTCAATATACATATTATTACAGATACTTCAACCAAGTTTGTCAAAATTTGAGTTTAAAAACTTAGCAAATAATTTTTTCTACTGAAATCTAAATAGCTTAATAATTGAAAAATAAATTTATTTATCACTTACACACCGTCCAATTTGAATGTTTTGACATACACATTTATGTATATATATATATATATATATATATACCTATTATAGAATATTGATACATGATTATGAATAGTGCACAAAAATTAATTCTAGATTCTGAAACCATTTTATAAAATTGTTTCATTACTAAGATCTATTAATAGATTGCCACTGTTTTGGGTGGAACAATAATAATTAGTACAATCGTTGTTTAAGCCGAGTTTGGGGCTGGACGTTTTGCCATTTTTCGTCTATTCTGAATGAAGTAAGGACTACGTTGATTTGATAATTTCTTATAATAATCCATATTTTATAATATTTAATATTATTATGATTGGTAGTGAGATTCAATAACAACCAAACGAAATGTGGATGGTCATATCTCGATATTTAAGTCGATAATCGGTAAATCACAGAGTCGTTAGTCATGAGTTCATGACTCATAACTCATGATATTAGTGACTGATCCAAAATATGGCATATTATTGACGTTGTGATTATATAATAAATGTAAAAATGGCATTACCAACGGGTTATTTTGGGACGAATTAGCTGTGACTATATATATATATATATAATCTATGTCGTATATTTTCATGTCAATAGCTATAAAGCACCGGTAGTTGGTCGATGTAAAAAAAAAAACAAATTAAAAAAACAAACGCTGCAGCGTTTGTGGCATGTTTGCTTCACCTTGTATGATGATAAGCGTATAGTCGATGTCAGTAGCATTAAGAAAAAGATCAAAATGAAATTAATAGAATATTGATTTGATGTCTTATTATTTATACTGGGTGATTCATCAAGTATGCGCTCTAGCTTCATATTCCTTTATTAAGCATATTTTTCTATTTCAAAACTAATTTTGATGTGTCTACACTCAAAACTCATATCTCAAAATACTTAGATTTTTTTTACCAATCAAGGTTTATCGTGTGGTGATTCGAAACTATTTTTCTATGACAACCTCTTTTTGACCAACAATTGTTGTTCAGATATTTTTTATTTTAATGTTGTTGCATCTACATCGAAAATGTAACGAGTAGTTTCTGAGTTATTAAATATAATTTACTAATAGAATAATTTATTTTTACTATAGATTACAAATATAAGATTAAAAATGATTCTTAATTTTTTTTTTTAATGTTAAACAATTCTAGGTTTTTTTTATTTCTACACTTGGCTAGAACATAGACAATTTTTCTACCCAAATAAATTGCGTTTTTTACCCCTAACATCATTAAAATACGCTACTGTCAGTAAGTATCTATACGGAAACGTGTAACGTAATGATAGCTTCTAAAATAATATATTGATTATCGAATTAAATGTCTGCGCCACTAAGGAGTAAGGGTTTATAGTTTTATACTCAAATGCTACTTGTATGCTTATGCCTATACGCAGACTTTTTTTCTCAGGGTATTGTGGTATTTTTTAAATATATCTAGCTCTATACAAGAAAATAATTCTCCAAAAGCTCTAATATTAATAATTTATCTCATATAATCCAAATACAAGTTTAAATTCGTAAAAAATTAACATGCATTAACTTATTTTTTGGTTTTGAATATTTTAATTTGAAAAGTTTATATTGTGATTCCATTCTTATAAAATAAAACAGTAAACGACCTACTAAAATATGATCATATTATAATAATATAATTATGACAACAAATAATAATCTAATTAACTAAAATTCTTTTTGTTTGATAATAATATAATTATGACAACAAATAATAATCTAATTAACTAAAATTCTTTTTGTTTGATAATAATATTATGAGAATGAACAAAAAACGCCAGAATGTTCTATGACAAAATCCAAAATTTTCAAGAAAATGGAGTATTTTATTTTCAACTATATTATCATCAGTTAGCAATCCATTGCATTATTTATAGATATATATCTGCGGTGATTATGAAAGTATAATTATGAATTATAATTAATATTTTATTTTTTCTCAACTCCCAATATTTTTATAAGAAAAATAAAAAAATAATCAAAATCAATTCTAATCTTGAATTATTTTAGTTTATTATTCTAATCAAAATATTCATAAAACTATGATAATGATTACTCTGCAGGGGATGCCAAACCCGGTATCCCCTCTGCGTACGTCACTGCTGCTTGACTCCCATAGTTTAATATCAATAGACATAATATTTTATTGATTATCAAAGACAACTAAGTCTTGGGGTCTTGGGTTCGATAATATTATATTATTTCATGAACTACGGCAGTTTTTCTGTAGTGTACTTACCATCATGTATAGATACTGCAGTTTCTTCGGGCGTTTTTTCATTTATTGTGTTTAGGAATAACTATTTGTCAACATACTTCAAATTAAACATGTTGACAATTTGGTGAACTAAAATTTTAGCAACCAATTTTAGGACAACAAATTTATTTATATGACGTATACACAACTTAAGTTGAGGTTCTAATGGTAATGTCATATTTTAAAATACGAGTATTATGACACAACAGGTCATAATCCTGATATTATTTTAATTTTAAGTAAATTTAAAGCTTTATAGTAGATGTGTAGTGTAAATAAAAACTTAATTTTTAAATTGTTTTTATTATAATACGCTGTATAGTGTACAACGAATGTACTTGTTGTATCAACAATGTTATAAATTATTTTTAACTCTGTTGTAAGCAAACTTTTTACAGTAGAAAAAATACATTACTATTTAAATTTGAAGTATTTTCTGGTAGAGAATAATATGATATTGGTATTTTAAAAGAGTAAAATCTATGGTAATACGGAAAAAAGAAATTTTTAAACAAAACCTTATAACAACCAAATTTATTATTTTTTATGATTCGAAATCGAAAAATATGTGCAACATATTTATTTAATAAAATATTTATAGTATAAGATTTTATAGGTATCTTATATTTTTGGTTATCAATATTTTAGTTAAAAAAGAAATTCAAAATGGTTAAAGTAAATTAAAATTTAAGTAAGGTATAACATTATATATTTCAAAATTAAAATAATTAGTTTTTTGAGCACAACAATATATAATATATTTAAATATTTGGCATTTTTCGGATATAGCTACATATAGAATAATAGATTTAAAACAGTAAAGTATATTTTAATGTAATGATTCGAATTTTTGTAGTTGACTTATATTTTAAATTTAAAAACTTTTGATTGAATGAATTTTTCAGGCTTTGTGTGAAATACCATATTTTAATTTTAATAATATACATGGAAAACACCCTCGAGTCAGATATTTACATATTTTGAAACGATTAACAGTTAATAACTAGAATTTTATTTGCATAATATAGAAAACTATTCGGAAAACGCAGAGTTCAATGATCAATGAGCAAATAGTCATAAAGATCATTTAATTTTTCGATCTCGAAATAATTATTTGTGTTGCATATAAGAGAGTACTTAAATTTCAAGGATTGATTATTACAAGAGACATTTATCCAAATTCGTATACTTAAAACATGTTTATGTTCCACTAAGGAATCCAAAACATTATCTGTATAATATAAGTTTAATTGTGAGGTAAATGAGAGATATACAGTACAGATCCAGCAAATTACAAAAAATAAAAAAATAAATAAATATTTAACAAATTCTAAAATTCTAATTTATTACAATCAACTTATATATAGTGATTTCATATTTTCATATAACAGTTCTATATTTAAAGAATACACTAACGTACAAAATAGTATTTTCATGTTTTTTTATTACTTATAGTTACTTGGCCAATCTTATAATAAAGTCATGATCCTTCAAAGTTCTACAGCTTGCCATTTGTACGCTATGCCCAGACATCCAGACGGCGATTATGTTTAAAACCAATGTAAATTATACATTCATCGCAACGTACAATATTTAGATCAGAGATTGAATATTATTATGAATTAAACTTCAACGTATTTTAAAGCATGAAATAACATTATAATTGTCAACATTTAACGATAGACGTGTCGAATTAGACCATCCTACATATGTATACATTCAAATCGTATTGGAATTTCAGACAGTCATCAAAAGTATTGACTTCCAATTACTATATAAATTTATATGATTAGACGAAACAAAAGAGTCGACAGTGATTTAGAATACCTTTTTAACTTTTAAAAATACACTTCCCAAACAAATTAGGAGATAAATATATTCACATTAAAAATGAGTTATTGCATTTATTATATAATTATATGTTAATTTGAATTTTGCGAGACCTTTTTTCTTTAGGAAAATGATCTTTCTTAAATCTACAGAAGAAAGTCAGTAATAGATACCCATAAGTAAAATGCTAGAATTTACTTTAAGGAACATTATGTATTATTGAGAGATATTAGCCACCATAAAAAATATTCATTGCTGAATCAGGGTTCGAAGACTTAAATATAGAAGACCAATTAAAATAACTAAAATACGAACCAACACTTTGGTACGTAATTAGGTTTACAGTGATCAAAGAAAAAATTAGTGCGATTAAAATTGGTTAAAGGTTAATAATTTTTTTTTTTTAAGGATAATCATAGCGACGGCTATGCCTGTGGGATTACTGGGTGTTCGCATAAACTGTGGCTAACATCAACAGCGATCGTGTTTCCTCGATCCTATTTAATACTTTTTTTTTTCGTATAAACACAAACATATTACTGTAGCGTAGAAATGTGTTCAAGCGCGGCAATCAATCAAACGCAAAAACCGTATTTATCGTTTGCGCGTGCAGATTAATATAATATGTATAGTGTATACTTAGTGCCCCGTCTACGGAAGCCAGCTGCACCAGATAACGGCCATGATATATACATAATATATATATATATTATATAGGTGAACAACGGACGATTATTGCTGTCACTCTCTCGTGATGGATAAAAAGTTTTGGTCGTTAGAGAAAAAAACAGGAAAATAAAACGATCAATGTCGAGGTTTTTCTTTTGCACAGATATTTCAACGACAGTGGCGAAGAATCAGTTTAGTTGTATGGCTCTTTTGACCGGAATCATTATTATTACTACCATTATATTATCGTCTTTAACCATTTTCGCCACCGCCGCTCCGAAATTATCGACACACATACACACTCGAGCGCGTATACACTACCGGGATAGATGACAACCCAATACTTATGGACATTAATGAACGGACGGAATAAGTCCGATGTTTACACACTCTGCACACTCACTCGTTTCCTGTATGTGTATGTGTTTGTTTTTCAAGGGCGTCCGGACCGTTTGTGAAGGCTTTTGTGGTTGCGTGTGTGCACAATGCACATGAGATGCGGTAGCACACCCTTAATGACACGCCTTGGCCGTGTGTTATTCACGTGGATTTGGCGTGTGGATATACGGAATATTGTGGTCTGCATTATTCAAGTGAATATACATGGATGTTATAGTGGTATGTTATTGCATGAAGGATAGATGAGCTTGGCGGGAAAATTAAAAATGTATTTATTTTGGTCAATCAAACACATTATAATATACTGCAGTGGTTCCCAAACTGTGCGACGCGCCCCTAGACGCTGTGTACGAATATTTAAGCCACGAGAGGAGAGAAGTAATATTGTTTACACTTGTTTTCAAACAATTTTCTCGGTAATTTTTCGTGGCGCTCACTTTAAAAGTATAAGATTTATTTTTGAAGACAATATCTTAAAGGACATCCATTAATTAATTCAATGAATATTTTTTATGTTATATTTTACAACAATTTACATATTTTATTTTTATAGGTAGGTAATATTTTATAATAAAATCGAAAACGTCACACAAGTTTTTCTAAATGCTTAAATATATAACATAATAATTTTATACATTTTAAATAATTTATAACCTATTTCATTTTATAATATTGTCTTTGTGAACGGAGGTAAGAGGAGTGTTAGATGAATTTTATTTTATTAAGGAGGTTTGAATTAAATAAAGCTTGGGGATTGCTGTACGATACGTATATAACCTATTGTATATAGGTTTGATTTATAATGAAGTGCGGCTAGTTGTACATGAATGGTTATACCATGAGATACCATAATGACGTATAGTCGATATCATCATGTACGACAATCGAGTAATGATTGAATGATGACATTTAATAACAAAAATAACTACTATAATGTCAATAAAATGTATCCATCTTTACATAGCGGACACGACAGACAGAATCACTACATTTTAATATTATTATGTTCTCATAACGAAGAGACGAATATTTTAACAATAATGAAACATTTCTGCCACCGTCCGTATAAAATGTGTGTCGCGAGCTTAAATACTCGTAATTTCCCGGTAATGATAACAGCACACGAGTTATTTTTCCCCAAAGATAATTTTATTCCGGATAAATACAAGACACTCAGTATTTTACGTATCATAGAAATTCATTATTATGAATCACCCAACGGGATTCTTCCTTCTCACATTCATCCTTGCAAACGTAATTAGGTACCTATGTTTAATATTGCATAACTTATAGTTATATTATTATATTGCGCAACGTAATATGTTATATATTATATTATGCAGATTCGCTAGATTGTATAATTTAACTTGTACAATAAAAAAAGATTACGTGTGCGAAACATATAAACATGATTACGTGGCTTATAGGTATCGCACAAAATATTGGCTTTTCACATATTATTAATCGATTTAACTGTGTATCACGAGTCACGTTAATACGCATGCGCAAAGTCCTATTGCAAAACATCGAAAAGTCATTTTAGAACTCAGCCGATTAATTGCAAATTGCGACCAGTTGGACATTATCATCATTGAATTATGTTCCATTACATTAGTTTTTATCGTAAGTTATACTATTAGTTACGCTAATATTTTCGGTACTAAACGTATGTCAACATTGTCAGCAACCCAACGAAATCTTAATATTTTGATTCGAATTATCTAAAATGAGTTTTTTTGTTTATTTCAGCCATTCCATCTTCTTTGATTATAATGATAATATTTTACTGCCATATCTATGTACCAACTAGCATACATATATATACATATACATATACATATACATATATATATATATATTATATATATATACTTAAGCGTTAAGTGTATATAGTTTTTTAGACGATAAGTTACGCCACGGCCGGTGTTGTTTCTAATACTATTGCCATACAAAAGTCGTGTTCTCGTGGATATGTAAGTAGATAGAAGATAATATTAGTGGTTAAGGCATGAATTCAATATAATATATTATCTCTGTACATAATATCGAGAGTGATACTCCAATCATTGCGCCTTTAGGAAAAACATTCTGAATATTTTGTTTATGGACCAGTTCACTATATACGAGAATGTGTAGGATATACACCCTTTATAACGCATGCGTCTTCATGGTGGTATTCATTGTAGAAATATCCTATACATATAATTTACAGCAATGACGTCAACAGTCTGAAAACACTAATAGTGTGCTTTACGAAAAATATTTTTATTGGACCAATGCCCGGTTGAATAATATACACTTATATAAAGAAATAATAATAATAATATATACTTATCCAAGAATTGCAAGTTACGAGTTTCTCCAATATTCTTCGATATTTTAAAAATATTATTGTCTCTTTTCATCACATCAATAATACGTACTTGTAAAGATTAACATTCCGTAAAATATATTATATCCTTGAAATATTACATGAATCCTACCAAGCCACCAATGGGGATTTCATCGATTCCACCATGAAGTACAGTGGTTGTTTGATATTAACCCATGGATTCTACAAATTTAAAATTGTATTCTTTTATAGGTTATCTTACCTACTTGATATTGAGCCACTATTTTTCATGTATAAAAAAAAAAATTGACAATAATGACAACTTGGTGGACTATGAAAGAATGGGGAAAAGTATAAATCGTTTAGTATTTAAAGTTTATAAAGAATAGTATACCCCCCTCCCCCCACAAAACACACACACACACAATGACAGACCACTATCACACATATCAAAAATTTAAATACTTTTAAGTTATTACTAATTAACTAAATCTATTGTGTTGTGTCTGTCTAACATAATATAATGTATTCGATGTCGAAAATACGCCTCATGGCACGGGCTCGATAAGGGTTGACGTTGCTAAGTGCATACGAATGTCTGCCATCCATCCCATTCTAGAAGTGTCTGTTACTCTGATAAATCGTAATCTCAAATACCAACCTTCGTATAAGGGTCAAATAATTTCAACAATCGTTTTTCTAAAAATTTTATAGCTCCGCCGTCTAAATCGTTACAAAAATAAATAAAAAATCGTTCAATTCTGCTATAAAACCTTTAGATAGTATATTCCAACAACGCCTTGTTTCGTAATGGTTATGATATTATTACTATTATTGTACATCCACTCAAATTTAGATTTATAGTAAACATAATAATAAATAGTGTACTCATCTTATTATTTTGAGGTAGAAACCGACCCGATTGGAACAGTATACATTTCATATATTATTATCATTGTATGTAATACTTGATCCTTATGATTTTATGGTGATCGGGTTTTTACGTATAGATTGTCTATATCAGATAAAAATATATACGCTCTTAAAAACTTTGTTATCGGATTTAAATATCATATTATATGAACACCTTATACGTCGTTAAAATATCTATTCCTCGTAGATGACCAATACAGTGGTATTGAATATCGAAATGTTTTTTATCGCACATGTGTGTATATATTATATACCTATAATAAGCAATAATTGTATATACACACACACACACACACACACACACATATATATATATATATATATATATATATTTAATATTTATAGGTGCTATATTTATTATCCATGTTAAATTTTACGATTTTATTTTTTTATTATAGCAATACTACCACCCTGTTGAACATGAATAGTTTTTTCAGTTTTAAATTAGATATAATTTTATAGTGAATTTTTAATTGATAAATCATTAACATTGAACGTGTTGTATAGGTCTTTTAGAAAAATGGAAAATTTAATGGAAAAAATAGAGCTGTATTTCTTAAGTAAATATGTACTTATACCTACTATAAGATACAAAATGGGCATTCACTTATTCTGTATAGTAGGTTTCGATAATTCATTGCCAACGAGATCGCTGTAAAGAGTGTGTAAAATTTTAAATCAATAACAAATTGTTGAACGAAAAAATATTTTAAATGAATGAAACTCACGGATGAGCATCTATTTGTAGTTAAAACTATATTATATTTGTAGATGTAATTATTAAAATATATTATTATTTATTCATTATATTATGTTATTATCATTACTTATCTTTGTATTTGGTGGATGAGTTTAATTAATTTTATCAAAAAACATCAAAGTCTCTGAGATTAATATTTTTTGAATTATGACTTTATAATTATAACGAGGATTTTTACACACATTCACACACTTTATATAAATAGACAAGAAATTTAATAATAATTAAAAATAATAATAATCACATTACTTATGAATAATCTGTAAAACCAACATCATTGCACTCGGAATTTTACAATTGTATATGATTGATGCAGATTTTCTGGGTTAACATTGAATTAAAAATTATAAATGCAGTGGTATTTTTTATGGTTGGGATATCTGTTTTGGATTTTTTGAAAGACAGATAAAAACGTAGTCTCGCGTCATAAAAGCTTGGTTTGAATTTATAAAATTAAAATTTGTTTTATTCTACCTTATTTGGGTTAAAGTTGAAAATAGTTTTTACTCATGTAATGAATATATTTTGATATTTTAAATATATTATCTTTCTTTGGTACATTTTCAGTAAATACCTTATTTATTTTACAGTCCTTTTAATTGTATTAACATTTGTTTCTCACATTTTAATGTAATAAAAATATAAAATATAACCATTAACCATATAACTATATGAGGTATATATAACATATAACAATTATATTTAGTTAGGAACACAAATGTTGAAAGATTCAATAATAAGTATTTTTAAAAATATTTTTAAGTGTATTATTTGCTAACCTTTGTAAGTGAAATACTATATAGAGGTACTGAAAAAAAAAATAGAATTTTTGGTAGCTACTTATTATAATATACATTATAGTTAATATATAAATAGTTATAGTAATATTATGTTTTTTTATTATATATATTATATATATAGCTTGAGATATTTATTTACAGCTTTATTTTTTTTAACTTAATGTATTATTCAACTCTAGTGGGCAATGAAATACCACCCTTACCTGGTATTTACAATATTTATATTACTAATTGATAATAATATGGTAATCAGTGACATTTAAACAGTAATTTATCAATGGCTTAATTATTATGGTAATTCGTAATGCCAATCAAAATTCGAATAACAAACCAAATCCATATAATAATTTTAAAATTTTCTTATATCACATTTTATTTTACATTCACCCATTTACATTTATAATATTTTATATTATTCTATGATTAATAGCTTAAAATAACGCTACGTATAATTTCCATATGTGCAATATTCATCAGTTTGCACATTATGGGAGGATTGTATAATTCAAACATTATTATTGTATTTTTAAGACTTTTCAGAGAATGATCACCTGTTTATACTATAATCATTTTTTTATTCACCAACAGATTTCTACTTAGTGAAAAATGTCTTCCATGACTTTTATCCATTATTATTATTACCCGTAGCTAGGTTTTTCATCTCAATTTTTCTCGTTCTAATACCATTTATAAAACTTTTAACTCACAAATACATTTTTAAATCATAAAAGACACAGTTTCCGATTATATTCGTATAAGTACTTACGAAATGTGTGTAAAATTAACACTAATCGAATTTTATATTTTATTTTTATAAATTATTCCAGAATTTTATTCTCTTTGGTCATTTTACCAAGAATTTTATGTCTACTTTCATAATAACCTATTATATACAAAATTCACATCATTTTCCGGATGGTTTTGGCAGCCGTATAATATGTCATTGCACATATTTTTTTTTATAATAATTACAAATTGATAAAATTATAATAATATATTAATATTTTTAACTAACTTCTATTATTTTTAGGTAATCATTGCACCAATTGTCAAGTTAACTTTTTTTTTGGATGATAGTGTTCTTTTGAAAATTGTTTTGGTTGAATCATTAATTGTGCTTTATTAAACTTTAAAAGTGATGCACGTTGAAGTTTAGTAAGTTCATTAATAGTTTTAATTAAATTATAAAGTAGAGTAGGTAATTAATATACATAATATATACATATATTTACTTTTAACTATCATTTAATACCCTTTTCTAATCTTTAATCAAAAATATAATGAACGACACAAGGAAAAATGATTTTGTTTATTTTTGGGATCCAATTACTATACATAGTAGTTAAGTGTTTTTAATTTTAGTATATAAAATTAAAATTAGTTCTTATTAATTACATTTTCCTTCATAATATCTTTGATTACCTATAATTACACAATTAAAATATATTTAATTTTAGTACTTGATCAGGTGACTGAGGTATGTAATTGCATTCGATAATTACATTAATAATACTGCAAATGCGTAATGATTAAGTACTTACTGAATGACAAACCTTTAAATTGTCGATCTATTATTATTTATTATACTTAGTAGTTATTAACTGTTATAATACCGTGTATACAATGATATAAAATACTTTCTCATAATGTAAACTTCACAAAAATTGTAATGACTGTAATTAGTGTTTAAGAGATTAACTAATGGCCTCTGCTGCCGAGTCATATATAAAGGTCAATACAAAAAAATAAAATAAAAATACTTTCTATGTTCAATTTTCATATATTATATTAACATTAGTTTATCATTAATCATTATTAAAGTCTTATACAGTCGAGACACTCGAGAACACATCGTCATTGGTATATTAAATTGAATTAATAGAAAAACTTCGTCGTCACCATTTAAAAAACGCGAAAAATAAGAGTTTACAAGTAGGTAAAATATAGTTAACGTAAAACTCTAATACACGCACAGGCAGTACTTGAAACGAAACTTTAATATATGTATTTTAAAATGTATTCTATTTTGAGTCCCATGGCCATTAGAGTGAAACATTACGGCATAAAATCATACCAAAGAATATTCTTTCTGCAGCATTTTCAAAAAAAAAAAAAAAAATTATATATTTTTAAATGACTCCGTAGAGTGTCTGAACGCGTATTCCAAGAAAAGGGTGCAAAAGAATAATTTTTTGTATTACGCAGAATTTGTCGGCGCAGAAACGATGTGCATTGTTTTTTTTTAGATATAATTCAAATTCACGTGATGACTGATGTTACGAAAATATTATTCTAGATTTTAATGAGGAGAAAATGTCTGTTCTTATAGAAATGACACTACAGTTTATTCAACACAAAAAATAAATAATAAATGTGTCTAGACGGTTAATATTATAGCGGTTTATAAATAAATCGATCGTTTCTTGTGCTGCACAATTTTAACTATGGACGTTTAAGTTCTTATCAGTTTCAGTGGGTTGCCTTATTATAGCCAGAAATAATGAAAGATCTTAAATAACATTTCTCATTTTTAATGTGTAGGATTTATGTATTTTTTTATTCTAATTTATAACACCATAAATTGATTAAAAGCTGATATAAACCGACCGCGTTTTACTATATGTGTTAATAAGAATTAGTACAATACATTTATTTTGTTTTGAATATTCGGTTGTATTTTGTTTTTATTGAGATAGAATAATCCACAACGCCATAAAGTTATCTGTGAAGTGCTCTATACTAAAGTATATTTACAACATCTGTCGCAGTATTATAACATTTATACAAATTCGTTTTATATGCACAATATGAAAGTACTTTTCGAACAAATGGAATGAGCAAATGACCCGAATACCCGATTTGAAACTCCCAAATAGAACCTAGGTATAGATACACTATCAACGATTACGATACCTTTAACTTTGGCTTAGGTGATCATATGACATTATAATATATTTTAATATTATCAACTCGTTAAACACTCTTAGCTCAGCATGATAGATCGTATCGTAGCCCGTAGGACAGGAAATTGTTGACCCGAACTACTGTTGGAGTTACGTGCCCCGGGAAAGTTTTTCAAGTTTAACATAATTTCGATAGTTTACAAGCGTGCTTTTGTAATAATCGTCTATGTATATACACGATATATTATATATATATATATATATATATACCCAGTCTATGTCAATAAATGTGTATGATCTATTATAGGTACTTTTTACAATACATTGTTTAAAATAAATATGATGGTGATGTAGGTCAATAGGTAAAATTGTTCACATGCATTTAGTATATAGGGGCTTACATTTGTACAGTCAAATTTCTAGCACGACTCTAAACAACAACACATATATCTATAATAAATGATAAATAATAACTAATAGCAATAATATTATAATATCAAGCATTTTTTTTTATTATGTATTCATCGTATCATCGTAATTGTATGGCGTGGAAAAATAATGTTTCCGTACCGGTGAATTATGGCGTTGTTACTGACGTTGGTTTGGGTTTGTTTGTTATTGTCATTACTTGCACCGTATAAAGTTCTGCGATTTAATATGAAACAGGTCATGTATCGGGCGTTTGTAAGATTTTTACCGACTTAATCCTGCTGTGGTTTGACCTATTTTCTATTGATTTGAATAGTTTAAGTGTCAATATTCAATTTAATGTTACGTTTATTTCTTTGTATTTATACGAATCTATCTGCTATCATTAATTATGTCCATTTTTAGCACCATTTGAGCTTTAACTGCAGGATTAAAAAATAATAAAAACCCCGCTGTGAAAATTATTTTTTAATATACTGATATATTTATTGTTTTCATAAGCATAACGCACAAAAAGTATAAATAAAAAAAAAATATTGATTTTATATTTATTCACTAGTTAACAGATTTATATTGGTGTAGTCGAATCCTTTACTATATTATTGTATAGTCGCAAGTAAACTATACCTACGTTATTATATATTGATATTACTCAGCAGTGCATAAGATATTTTACACAATAGTACAATACATTTAACAATTATGGAGATAATTAATTACCACCTATATCATTTTAGGAAAATATGTAAAACTTGTATAGGTGTATATATTTTTTATATCATGAAATATATTGTATGCTTTTTGTTTACAGTTAAATATAGAAAAGTTAATTAATCAAAAAAAAAAATTTAATCACTAATTCACGATGACACATATCATATTCTATTATTCTAAAATCTACATAGATTTAAGGTCACAGAAATTTAATTATATAGAATCTAATTTAAAGTTTTACAAAGCGCAATATAATAATTATGAAGTAATAATCTATTATAATTATTACCGTGCAACTTCATTGGATTCCATGAAATATAATTTGTCGTTCATGTATTAATAATGTCTAAATTTGTATTGAAGTTGTTTATAATTTAAACCATTACCGCATAAACTTATGCGCGTATAGAAAAAGTAAAGACAACAAAATATGTCTGATATACTCGATATAATATTTGGGAATGTAATGAATTTAGATTGGAAGTTGTATTTTTCATTTTTTTTGGTATAAAAATGTTATAGATCTGATCTGAGATCATCTTTAAGGTCTGAGACGAGAAAAATGGTGTTTACACAAATTTGCATATATAGTAGATTTATAGGTAGATTTCGGTTTCCATTACAAAATACTACTAAAATATATTACTATTTTGTTTTTGTCGTACAATCTCGAGCATATCTACCTACATCAAAAACCGTATGAAACAAATATTTTCTCTTATTTAACATAAGTTTATTTTTATTTTTTGAAAACGTATGGATTCACTGTAACATATAATAATATAATATTAAAATATTGAAATTACGTTACAAGAGCATGATATATCGACGCGAGTATTACACGAATACATGTAAGGGAATTTATGAAATGTGTTCAGTCTTTTGAAAATTTGTTCACTTGTGTTCACATGGGTTCACGGGTTCGAGTCGGAAAAATCACGTCACGTAATAATAATGAAATAATTTTTCCTTCGATTCGAGAAAACAAATGATCGTTTTGACATCGATTTTACCGATAGAAGTGTGAAATCGAAATATATTCTATTCTCATAGATATGTTTGGGGTCGACCATGAAAATCCAAAAATGGAGCTTAGAAATTAGCACGCCGAGTCACGCATTGATGTCGAAAAAATCCGATACACTCACGTGTACTTATAATGACATAAAATGTAGAAATCCTTTCGTATTCACACCAGATCGGAATAGAAGGGGAAATTTATCGGATATAATAAACGGATGTAAACTTATTATTTTTCTACTGCTTTGGTACCCTGCTGTGAATATTATCGTCGACAAACAACCGACGCGAAAATGCTCGTCTAAGGTATATATTTCAATAATATTTTATAATTCTCGGCGATAACCACGTGAACGCTGGACAGGGAAGGTCTTAGTCATGAAGTTCGGCAGGATGGAGAATATACGTAGGGCGGAAAATTCACTTATATATAATATTATTACTCGACGTCGTTTTGGATCGTCTTCCGGCGCAACCTTGGGATAAAAACCTTCCATGGATTGTCATTCCCGACACGTCCATCGCGTCACCCCTCCACCATGACCACACCGTCACCACCTTTGCCCGGCCAATTTCATCGCACCGCGCTCACACAATGCCAACGCATTTAGAACGGCAATCCGATTAAAATTTGGGTAACAATAAGAAATCGAAGGCGCGTACTACACAGCAGCAGTTGTTGTTATCGCTGTTACTATTCACATCCGACCGTAGAATTGTCAGACTCGTACTACTGTCGTATCGGCATCAGTGGTTTTATAATTTAGCGAATAACAATCGTACTTACGATTCAAAAAATAACTAAATTACTAATTTAGGTATGTATAATGTACTGCAGGAACTAAAAATACAATTATTGCGATTGCTTACGCTCTTGGTATAGTGAGAGGCGTTTTGTTTGGAAATTCCTGGATATATACACAAACGTCACAAACACGTCTTGCGTTCGATAAAAACTGTACCGATACGTAATTGAAAAGCTATTATTACTTACTATAAGGATGGCAGTAGAAAATATCATAATGCATTTAAGTTATTGATAGTGCTGTAGGTAATCGTATATCTAATTGTGAATTTAATTCTTATGCGGAGGACATGCACTTAGGTGTTAATTGTGAATTTGTGCACACCCTTGTTTCAACCAAGTCATAGTTTACAGTTTTATGTCTTTAAAACATGGTATTGTATCTACAATCTATTTGTTTTATCGATTTTTTATTTTTATTTTTTTGCTGGAAGATGTCAAAAGCTTACTTTTGAGATGGTGTGGACGAAAACAGTCGGTCATATCTAACAATTCGGTAACAATTTTAAATTTCAAACTACAATAAGACATTGTTTTAAAAAGAGTTATAAATAATATTGTTAATTGTATACCATTTCAGATATTACACATTATTATGAAACAATGCGAGTACCAATTCGGAAATGTCAGCCGACCTAGATTTGTTTAACACCATGGGTGTTCGAATGACAGGATATTTCGACATTGTCGGCTTTTTGGGTCTTTGGAGTGCGACATTTTGTGTTTTTTCGTTCCTAACCATATTGCTGTTTTAAATTAACAACTCGGTTACGTGAACCCGTATGATGGCATAGACAAAGAACAATTCACAAAAAAAAAAAACCATATTTTATGTTATTTTATGCATTTATACAGTATGAAATCATTCAAAATGTCATATCACATTACATAGGTACAATAACGATTAAAGCATTAAAAAATGCACCACTCTGTATATTTACCATGTCCCACAAAAGTGCCTATATATAATTTTAAATGCTTTACGTGCGCACCTAACCTCCGACCGCGCCACCGACTTTGCCGTAGTTAAAAATGTGGACTTTTGTTTATCCATAAAACAATAACAACGCCCAGCTCACCAACGAATTACTGCGAATGTAAGCTGGAGTAAACGTCAAAAGTTAAAAATAGAAAAAAATTATCATATTTTATATGCATGTCCTTGATGTTAAATCCTAGTGCTGTTTTTTTTTTGTGTGTACACCACGTCGCGTTTTCTATGTGTTTCTATAATTTTTCTAAATTTTAACTATAATTCGAGAAGATGTATGCACAATTGCACGAACAACGTTTTCATCATAATAAAATAATAGAAATCGTAACATATAAACCAGTGAAAGATCTTGAACTGAGTTTATTAAAAAATAATTTTTTGTGATGTTCTGAATGTTCTAATGTGTAATTAAAAAAAAAGAAAAACGATTGACTATTTCATCGAGATGTATGATGCACGACTAAACTCTAAAGTACCGATTTAAAAAATAAAAATCTTAATACATCGATATCGTCAATCAACAAACACGTTTATACTATCGACCGATTTTATTTATCATATTGAAATTAAATGGAACGGCATCCATTAAACGCACGTAAATTAATAATTAAATAGTACTAATGGAGTTGTAACTTATTGGGTTGGTTACTATCATTACCTTTAACTATCGAGGTTAGACGATATTACACGTATCTCTTGATGTCCCGTTGTATTTTAACGAGAAATAAATTTTATTACCGCACCTTCGCCATGAAGAAATATCGTGGCATCATCTTTTAGATGATAACAAATTTCACGAAAAAGTTCAATTTTCAAACATATTGACTGAAGATGATAAGAAAAATTAGACGTTAAAGATGTCGTGTTGAATGTGTACGTATATCTCGGCCTTGTCGATAAATCATAAAAGCTTTTGAACGGTATACATTTTGATTTTTGTTCTCTGAAGTCGATGGATAACGAGCAAACAGCTTATGTAAATACATATGACATCTGGATAATATAAGTGTGAACAGCAAAAATTGAGAAAATCTCGACAACTTTTTTCATCAACTTTCGTTTAAAATGTGATACTGTATTATTGTAATATGTTTTTCTTAAATTCATACTATTACAAGTAACTTTTTATTCATTATATTAACGTCCTGCTTTCTTATTTTTTTAGCAGAGTGTCACTACATATATAATACACACAATTCAATATTTATTTGACTTTGTGAACTACTTACCTATAATTATAAGCAAATTTAAGAACAAAATAATAATTCATTTAGTTAGTTTATATATTTAAATTGAAAAATTAATGTAGGTATGCCATAAAATATAGAATAACACTATATTAAATTCTTCCGACACGATATATATTAGTTATATATATATATATATATTTCAGAATTTTTCTATAATTATACCACTAAAAGTTTTCTATATACAACTAAACGGTACTATGAATAATATTAAAGTGATGATTTTAAATTTGGTCTTTGACTGTTATTTATAAAAATTTTCTGTTATAATTGTAACAGACAACAGCATATTATTGTTTTCTTAATAAATATATTCGTAAAAACTGTATAACTCTACCATTAACTCTATGTACTAATTATAACAGTAATATCATATTTTTTTTTCAAAACGTTCTAGGTGGAAATCCCATGAAAAAAAAAAAAACTAATAGCTTGGGGTTGAAAAAAATAGATAATAACATCATCCAAGGCTCAAGACATTTTTTTTATAACTTTTCATAGAAAACTGTTTAGTAGTTTTCGAGTTTAGTTATATCGACTGTTGTTGTCTGTGCAAAGATTTATTTATTTTTTATTTTTAAATAAGTATATTTATAAATTCAAAAAAAAAAAAAAATACCTACACATAAATTGATGTATATGTAATTTTGAATACCTATTTATAATAGTAATATAATAATATTTAAATAATATAAATAAAAAAATACTTTTTTATTTCATTAGCTTTTTAAGAAAAAAAATTAATTCATATAAATGAGCTACCCTTAAGCTACTTTTGATATTGATTGAAAAAATAAGCTGTTAACCTGTTAAAATCCTCAAGCTTCGTAGAATCTATTGATGTAACTTTTATTGAATGCGATTTAGTAGTTTTTGAGTCTATTTACTTTGAATAAACAAACGCTGGTAAAAAAAATTATGACCGAATACCTATAAAAATTATAAGTGAAAATATTATATGAAATTATAATAACAATTAAAGTTTATGTAGTCACTGGCAACCATTTATAAACAATATACAATTTTATAGAAAAACTAAATTGAAAAAAAAAAACGTTTCAGTTTTACCCGAATTTTCCAATTTTCTAGTCAACTTTTCCAATTTAACTTTCCGTAAAAACCTCATTTGGAGTATTACGGACAAAAAAAAAAAAAAATGAGCCAAATAGGTTTAGCCGTCCTCGGCTGATGCGGTTACTAACGGACAGCTTTTAATTTTAATTTTTTAGATTGAAAATCATATAAATTTCCTTTAGGAATTGTCATAATGAAAAAAAGAAAATGTAATCATGTTATTTTTTCAGTATACATTTTTGATTTGTCAACTATAGAGTGTTCATAAGACATAAACTACTGTGTGCATACAATTAATGAGATCAATAAATAAGTTAGGAAATATTACGAAAATTAAATTAAAGGAATATATTATTCTTTGTTGAGATGGCATGAGATTTCCGTCAAATTTTTTAATGAACAGTTAGAAGTATAATCTTTCGCTATACTTTTGTCAGAATATATTTGTCTTCGATGCAATTCATAACATTAAGAACTTAAGTTTTCTCCTTAAAACTTTATATTTGATAGTGGGTGGTTTACTTTTACATGGATTAATATTTAGGAACGCATGCAAATCATTTTGTTTATAATTATCATGTTACAGATGCTTTTCGCTTTGAAAAGCATCTGTGACTTATTATTAAATTATTAAATTGAACATTGTGTTGTATAGCTACTATCTTTAATGGGTTATTCACGTCTGGTATAATTGATTAATATGAAATTATATCTTAAAATGAATAATAATGCACGAGACATGACGTGTTTCAAGTTTCTCAGTCTTGAATTAAATTTAATATTTTAAAAGTAATTTTATTTTTTTTTTAGATGTGATTTCAGTATTCATATCAATATATATATATATTTTTTTTTTGAGACGATAATGGGCTCTATTTAGTGTATAACATATTGTATATTTTCGTTCTAGGAAAATAATATTATAATAATATTCTCAAAATATTTTGGCCAATGAATTTTATCATTGAAGTTTAAAAATGTTATTTCATGTAACTTGACAATATTATTGACAACAGACATCAAATTTGAGATTTAAATAAATAATGTATATTGAATAGATTGTATACAATAATGCCTTGAAATATTTTTTTTTTTAAATTAAATTTCAAAACCTACCTACCTACTTAGTTTTGGTAATCTTTGACTTGTTATTTTAAATGGTTTTCGTGAAAAATCAAAACAAATAATAATATGTTTGTTGTCTGATATTGTTTTTATTATTGTGTATTATGAATATAAAATCAACGTTTATAGTCTACACTTAAGACCTTTATATCTCAGATTCAGACACGGACCTGGACATATAATTAACCAAAAATTAGTAAACATTGTAAAAGATTGTAAATTAAAAATTGTAAATACTATGTAAACACATAGTCGAAATTGTAAATTTATGACATTGTAAAAATACTCGGTGTATTGACACAATAAAATTAATAATAAAAAAAAGACTTTTATATACGTAATTGAAGCCAATGAAGAAAATGAATAACAATATATTAATGGCATGTTATGAACTAGGTATAATTCAATAATTTTGTTTAAAAATATGATAGAACTATTCATACATTTTTCATAAATACAACAAATGATGATTTAACTGTCGACACATACTCAAAGAGACAAAGTAATTAGTTTTATTATGCTGTGCACATTTTTTACGCTTAAATAATGATCTTTTAAGACTATAATAATTTATTAAGTTAGATATTCTTATATCGAGATCGAGTAGCTTATATATTACAAATGCAGCTTACATTTTAAGGGATAAACATTTAAATACACTCCATAAAATGCGCATTTGGGGATATGATAGTAATACTATATCATCCCTGTAACTATTATATTGTAAGAGAGAAAACCGTTTCAAGTCATCAAACATTATAAATAGTAATTAGTTAAATACTCAAATGTGAACTGTAGCTGTCGCACTTATATATTAAATGGGTGGAAAATATTATTTAATTTATATTAATTAATTTTGGATTCTTAGATATTATAAATACTAGGGCTCGCCAAGAAATTTATTTATGAAGGTCCAGGGTTTTATACCATGATAACATTTTTTATAACATTTTGTTTTTTAGCATTACTTTTTATTCAGGCCATCTGTTACAGCTGAACAATAAACTTAATTGATACAATATAAAATTAAATGGAAATGATAGAATAAATAGCCAGTAAAGGCACTTTATCATATTATAATGTTAAAAAATAAATAAATAATTAATAAAATGTATCATACGTATATTGTATTTATAATTTATATATTAAACCGAATATGTATTCTATATAATCGATAAATAATATCACGTAAAAATTAAATCAAGAACGGTATTAAAAATAAAAATGAAGATAAAATAATTGTTTTATCACCTTGAAAAAATATCATGATATTTTAATAAAAAAGGTATTTATGTATTTTTTAAAAAATATTTTTAAAGTTAAGTATTTAACAAAAGTGTTTGTAGGATATTTATGAAGTCTGTACAAGAACTAATTTTGTGTACGAGCAATCGGTAAACATAAATAATAATAATAAAAAAAATCTAAAACAGAACTCACTTCTTTGGAACTATAATTTGTAGGGCCACTTCAGCAGAGACCACGAATACAAATCGTTTTTTATTGTGTTTTTGGTCGTGAAAATCATCGTTACACCTATAGGTAATATATGTATTAAACTCGACGGGTGATTTGTTTTCCCGTTGAATTTATCGCCATTTCGACCGCCTCTGCATGTATGCAATGATGATTGTTGCAACGACAGTTATCAGAATTGGATCTCATCTAAAATCTTTTTCGGATCATTTTGTTCTTCCCCGAAGCAGATGCTTGGGAAAGCCACTCGTGTCGAGTGAATTCGGCGTTTTAACCGGGTATTTTGATTTTTTCGCTCAAGGTTTGTCCGCATCTTTTGTTTCGATCGTTCTACGCGTATGCGTATACCTTATCAAGCCGTTGAACAAATTATTCGGTAATTCTCTACGGGAACTCACAGGATTTCTCGATATAATAGGTACATGGCAACGACGGATGCTGTGTCGAAAAATACAATAATATATTTCGATCTAACAATTTTTCGAAGCTACCCGTACATCATACTAGGTACAACATTATAATTGAGTATCAATATTCTGAAATAATAATAATATGTCACCGAGACATTCTGCTGTATGCTGTTTGTATAGTTTGTATATTTTAATTTTAATTTATTCCGGTGTTGCCAAAGGAGCGGAGAAAAATAGGTATCTCCCTCGTAGTAGGTACAATATATTATTATTTATTATGTATTATAACTGCATTTCCATACAAAGGTTATTAGGTTATGTAGCTATATTTCTCGGCACAAATAATATTACAACATCCACCGTGTGATATAATCACAACAAGATTATGTATTATTCTGACGTTCTTTATTGAAAAATAAAATACTTTTCTAGATTTCAATTTCACAACGGTAAAAATCGGATTCGTTTTCAAGTCGTGTCATATATTGCAGGGAATCGATGTTTATATGTATAAGAAACTGTTGCAGACAATACAATGAAGTTGTCGTAATTGATTCTTTCGGTACGTCGTAGAAACTCTGGGTCAGCCAAATAATTTCGTTTTTGAAAAGAAATTTGATAATCCACTTAATCCCGTTCACAATTAATATACTACTGAGGTACACATCGCAATTGGTGCTAGTTCTACTCCAGTCGCCATTTTTTTTGCTCTTATTGTGTCAGTATTTTTTACGATTCCCTTCACATTGAACCTATTTAACTATATTTTCGTTCTTCTTCAGCTATATTGTTATCTGACTCTCTTCATTTTTGGAATATAACGGATTTTGATATTATTATTATACTATGACAGTGTCAATATTATACAATTGACTAAACATTAAAGTTCGTTCGTATCTTGTATAAAATTGAAAAAGTTTATGATACAAAAGATTGATTTTAATATTAAATTTATATCAAATTAATAAAAAAATTATTTTGAAGTAGCCCAATGGCCTATAGTCAACTTTTATTCTTTATTCATTTTATGTTAAAAAGTTCATTTATTGATATAATAAATATTATAATTGGAAATTATTTTCTCGTGTAATAGATTATTTGTACATAATTCTCCTAATTGGGTTCGATTGCTCGATCTGCTCTATAAAATGAATTATTTATGTATTATAATCATAATTTTTTTTTTAAGAGAAATAAAACTATATGAATGGGTGAAATTAACTGAAAAAGTGTTTGAGTATACGAGTATTAAATTCGAATCGAGTTAATGAAAATTATTACTTTCATATATCTAGTATTATTAATTTGTATTATCAACTAATTTTTTTGTTGAGAACAATACAACTTTTTTTTAAATATTTAATGATTTTGTGGGGTTTTTATATTGCGATATTGTGCGTGTTTAAATTAAATAACTTGATTCAACATAACAGCATATTTTAGGGAGAAACTATAGAACCTTAACCCGGTTAATATAGGAAATCTGTGAAGGTTATACTTATAATATATGAGTAGGGTGATCATTAAAATCGAGTTTAACGTTATCCTCATAATATATATACTACTAGCCATTTACTCTAACCCAAATGATTTTATACTGTACATAATAATAAATATGGATTTCGTTCATTAAAATTTCGACACTTATCTCGTATAAACAATTAAATATTGTAAGATAACTATAATTATTATGGGAATAACTTTGAAAAGTGTATATAATGGTCAATATTTATTGATTATACGAGTTTGTAGAAAATAGGGGATCCAAATTAGGTCAATGGCTATTGGTCAATTATTCATCTGGGACAATATCTACTAGAATCTGGGCATATATGTATACCATGAATAAGTATTATGTATATATATATATATATATGTATGTATAATTTATATACATTTTACTTCAATTACTTCACTCAGATACTTGATTTTATCACCGATTTTATTATATATTGTACAGCTCGCGTTATATCTGTTCTAAAATCCAATAATTCGCTGTCCTCAATGTAATACATTTTAAATGCCTACTATATTTTTGTTTTTATTTCATTTACTGAATTTAAAATATCTTTGAAAAACACTTCGTTCATTTTTGTTAATTTCTTAGGCAAATACTATTGAATTACGGACACTTTTGTATTTAAAATAGGTACAAGTTTTTGTCGTTTTCAGAATGTAACTAGAAGTTCTCTTCAACCGTTGGAAGTAACGTTTCTCTGGAAAATAATTTAATTTGGTGTAATTATTTCAATACGTTTCCTCCCAACCATTTATTATTTAGTAAGTATAGAAAAATACTGCAGGATGTTATTTATCCGTTTTACGTATTATTACACTAAAATAAAAATATGGCACGGCATCGACGATTTATAAACATTTCAGTGTATAAATAAAATGTATTTTTATATTTCTAGTTAATCCCAATAAATGTGATATGTATTGATAGAAACCTGTTAGTTAATTTAATAAGTACTTTTCAATATTGAGTTGTTTGTTGTGTGCCTTTAGTTTTTACGCCTCAATGATTATATGTAAAAAAAAAAACTGAACTTTAGTATTACTTCCACGATATACTTGCCCTTTATAATCATACATTAGAATATTGCGATGATACTTGAATATTGACTGTCGAAAAAAAATCGTCTTGTTTGACTCCACGTGTAATATTGTTACATGTGATTTCATTCTCCATGACAGAAATTTAAAAAGATAAAATAATTAAAATCAAACAAACCCAACAAATTGTATTGTCAGTGAATTTTAATTATACTTAAGTTTTTCTTCTGAAATCAAATGATCATTACATTTTTCATTTATGAATATCTTTAAAGCACTACTTGGAAAATTATATTGTAATTCTATATAATACTATTATTATATAATTTGGTGTTCTTTCTCAGATTCAAAATAACAAGTGGAAAAAATAATTTTCTAATTTATTGTGTTCAATTATTCAGATGTAAATATTGATACTCAAACGGTACTGACTTGTAATTATGAGTTCTATGTTCCAAGTCAAATAGAAATAACAAGTTATTATATATTATTCGTAAACTGTTACTAATAATTTTTGTACTTTACCATGGTGAGGTGAACAAATACATTTTGATGTGAATATAATACTATATGAACGACTTAATGAGATGTTTAATGAAAAATAAATTAGAAGAAAGTTGAAATAAAAATCTTTTTGAAATACTCAATTTTACTTGTATAACATTGTAAATTAAAATCTATATTTTCTTTATTTAAAAAATATAATTGGTTTTCATAAACGTTCTATCCGTGTTCTGTATAGTTATATTTATGAAAATATGTTATTTGTAATTTGTTAATACTAATGTAATTTTTTTTGGAGAGATATTTTTATGGTACTGGAAAAATAAATTAGGTTTACAATTCTTAAGGCGCTTTGACTAATCTAATTTCCCCAATATTGACATTTTCATTCATAATATTTATTCTTTAACAAGATAAATTAAAACACTTTTGACTCACTGCCAAAAAGTTATATTATGGACATTAGAAAAATTATGAAAAGTTACTTCTCAACTATATACCAATCATACCAGAGGAAAAAAATTGTATCAAACAACCAATTTTTATTCCAATCATATAATTCAAGAATTTATACCAAATAAAAAGTATCATCGATAAATTTTGTATATATATAAATATAACATTAAAAAAAAAAAAACAGCACAATAATTGTATTTAGGTATTGATATGATATAAGCGTTTGACTGAATTTGGTACAACGGACTGCTTTTCAAATTAAAATCGTTTATATACGTTCCATATTTTTTCATTTTAAAATTCCACCTGAAGATCAATTTTCTATTGTAAAAAATATTGATTCTAATTCTGCTTACTAGGTTTTAACAAATACACATTAAAATTAATATGATGTGCTGTGGATGCCCGGTTTCTTGTATCACTATCCAATGTATCTATTGTTATTAATTAAGTTTTATAAATTTAAAAACAAATAATAGAACCCGATGGTGAAGGGTCCACGAGATGTTGGTAGAGCGAGATAAATGTTTTCTACATCATTGTCGAAACATGTAAGCACATGCGCACGCACATACACGCGTATGTACAGCCCATTCGTTCTCGTCGGCGAGTTTCCGTAATTTATGGCCGGAAAACTGACAGAGTTCATCGAACTTCCTGGCAAAAATCCCTTTCCACTAACACCCTCCACTTCGCACGCCTGAGCTCCACTAGATATGTTATATTTATATGTATTTTCGAATCGCACTGATAATGTACATCACTGGAGTCGGTGATTGCTTAGTTGCTATAGGGCTGGAAAACTTGATTCTAATTTAAGGAATGTGTCACGTACTATAATTATATCATAATAATTATTACAATTGTTCCGTTCTAGTGGCTAAGGTAGTGGGCGCGTCAAGAGAGCGTCTCTAAGCCTGCCACGCAATCGAACGCAATCGATCGATCGGTACGTGAACTATTGTCACCATTAATATCCATTGGTGATAAATTCCATGTAATCAGTGGGAGATTTAATATTGAAGTGCAATCCTAAGTAAAACATTTTGTATTACCAATAATATCTTATAAATTAATGTGTGAGAGTTCCTAAAAAAAAAATACATATTCCGGAGAAAATAATGTTTCCGAAAATTTAAATACATAAAAGTGAAATTTTAAAGAAAAATTGTGAATTATTACATCTATACTTGCTAAATTTTACATAAGTGATACAGTAAATAATAAATAGACATTTTGCAGTGTTCCACTATACCACTTCACTCCACGTATAATATATACTGTTTTATACACTTGCAACTTACCTTTATTAGCCTAAAGCCTTAAGAACAATTGTTGAAGAAAACAGTACATTTTGTAATGTTGAATTAAGTTCATGTAATTATAATGCATTAACTAGGTACTTTGGGTTGATAAAATTACGTGTCTGCAGAACTTATATATATATAATGTGTTTTAAATATGTCCAAACTTATTGTTTTGTTAGCGAAACAAAGCTATTGTTTAATATGTACCCTTACCAAGTCTATACCACAAATAATAATATTGTGAATATTATTAATTTATGAAACCAAAACGATTGTTTGCTAATTAAAATCTTCCAATTTATATTAAATATACCACTATATGTTTTATCTTAGTAGAAAATGTTTAGATACCCACGTCATACCGAAATACGTTCAATAATAGTTTTTCGTATTACTAATAACCAATATTAACTACCCATATATTATGTGTGAATAGAAAAACATTTATTCTTAGTTATTTTAAGAAGTATACGTACAACAATTAGGAAACGATATCAAAAGCATGTTATTGCTTCTGTCCGTATAAATAAAATAAAAATATGTATAAAACAATGAACTGTTATAATACGCATATTATTCAAATAAGTAAATATTTAGACATATATTAATCGGGTATTTAATTCGCTTCTAAATTTATAAATTGATTTTATGATGTAAGTATATATCATACTCATTGATCAGATAATTGCTAATTTTTATAATTATAAGATTAATAATAATAATATTTATTGCATTAAAAAAAACACATTATGCAAATAAATTTATAAATTTTTTTCTCTAAAATCTATAAGCCATATTTATGAGGCGAGATAATATAAATTTAAGATAATGTGATCCTTAATAAATATGCATTTATTAATTAAAATGATTATATACGTTATTTTGTTAATATAATATGCAATATACCGCCAATGAATAAAAATTATATAAATATTATAATTTGGTTAAAATTGAAAAATAAACATTTCTTTCAAGTTACAACTTAGAAATCTACAATTCTGTATATTAAATTATACTTTCATTTAAACTATTCAAAAATATTTGTTTTAATATCAAAGATTCATTTAAAAACTTGAGCCATTATCTACCTAGGTATATAATATTGTTAATGAGTAAAATTAATGTGGACTAAAATTATTAGATTTCACATATTAATTTTTTGTCCTATTTCTTTTTACAGTCTTCATTGTATTTCGGTTATTATTTTTAGTTTACCTTTTTTTTTTTTAAAAAAAAGATCCGTAAACATCATTCATATTTTTTTTTACAATTTATTGCTGTTCTCATAAATGATTCATCTCTAAAGTTTGTTATTTTCACACTCTGTATATATAATAAACTTATATGCCATATTCTTAACAATATTCAAGTAAATATTTCGTATAAGTCGAGCGAGAACACAAGGTGTCTATAGAATTTTAATTTATCCCAAGATTGTATTACCAATAAGTAGCGATTAATCCCCAATATATATTATTATCAATGAATTAACGTTTGCTACGATAATTTAACTCGAAAACAGTAGAATGAAACATATTTAATGGCACAGTTCTATTATTTTCACAACAACTATCGAGTAGGTACATATTGATGACCGCTTTTGGGCATTATAACTCGTCGAAATTTGAATAACCAAGTGAGAATACTTTGACGTTACCTTAACAGCCATCACCACAATCACAAACAGATTTAAAACTGTCTAATGTCAGGATGCAAGAAACAATATAACATTTTCCTCGATGGAAAATAAAAATTGTAAACCAATCGTTGTAAGTGCACTAAAGTTTTTCACACGATAAACAATTATATATATATATTGTGTATCAACCATTTTTCGAGTAGCGAGTGTTGTACACGTGTGTTGTGAAGTATTATGTAGTACAGCCGTAAGAAGAGATCGTTTCGAAGAGGACATATTATAAAACATATAATGTGAGTTGAATTAAATCCACTATCATCGCTGTTGTCTTGCGTTAAAGGTCACGTGTGCCAGTGTTTCACGGGTCGGGTGTCAGTTTTTGAGATTTCGGCAGAAAGGAATTAATAAGGGCCGCCACGATCTAAGGAAAAAGATCATAATATGTTGAATATGAGTGGTTGAAGTTTCAGTATAACGCAATATAATACACTGGGAACACGCTTATGATGCAAGTAGTGAATATCAATTATTGTTATATTATTATTATTATTATTATTATTATTACTATTACTAGTATTGTTTCGTCATCACTGTGACGTCAGCGCGCAATCGAATGGCCGCACGGCACCACGGAAGCCGACCGGAAATGAGAAGTAAAGATTTCAGGGGAAATACTGATGAGTAGGTAGTTCCAGTATAGTTATTTGGACTCTCTCTCACCAAAAATTATTTTTACCTTAACCTCTCTTACCACAGACAATCTGCTTGACGACCTTTGTACGTCGCGTATTATGTATAGATACTGCATGATTTTGTTCCGTTGAATAACCTATTATTTGTATAAATTCTATAAATATGACAAGTGTGTCACGGGCCTTTTTAAATTACCGGATATATTATATTTTCAGTTGTTATGAGTATAAATTTATAATTTTTTGTATATTTATATTTTAAAAATAACGTTTTGATTTCGTTATTGCAAATACATACCTAAACACATCGTATACTGCACAATGACAGATAAATGTAGATCAAAGGCGATTTGAGATAATAGTGTCGTGCTGTTTTATAACTTACAATACTCATAGGCATGTCTTCTAAGAAACCGTTTGTTCAGTAACATTCGTATTAAATTAAATTTTGGCGCAGTATACAATTGACCGCAACTGCACAAAGCAGCATTTTTCACTATCTTACCGCAATGCGGTAAAAAAATGTCAACTATAATTTTTTGAAAAATATAAATATAAGATTTACGAGTTTGTTAAAAAATTATAAAAAAACGTGGTTGGATTTCATGTTACTACTTGAATACCTCTGAAAAAATGCTGAATAATGGTTTCTTAATACGTTCAGTAATTACATAAAAACCTTTGCTTTTGAATAACTAAATATCTATGATAAATCTAACTAAATATTTAATCATTTTATTCATTTTATTTATTTCCATATAATATGTTATATTTCTTCAATGTAATTTGTCAACGATTCAGATCCTTAAGATCGGAGCAAAGTTGGTCAAATATTTTTAGCAGTATTTTATAGGTTTATTTGGTGAAGACTATAAACAAACAATATAAAATTGAGATTAATCTTTAACAATCTTTAAATATCTACAATGCATTATACATTGGATATTGAGTATAAAATATGCACACACTCAAACATCGATAGCGATAATATTTCCTATATTATATTAAACTACTAAAAAAAAAAGTCTTTTACCAAAAATTTGGTGTATATTAATGATAGTCTTCAAAATAATATTATTTAATTTATATGTTATATAGGTGGAAATATTTTAAATTGTAAATTATGAACATAAGTCAGTGAAGATAGACATACTGAGGTGACATAAATATTTGCTATACAATATATAACACCGCCAGAAGCGAGGAGCCCGTAGTTGCTGAATGAGTCAGCGAAAACGTAGATACGACTATTTTACTTGTGATGATCGTAGTTGGGGCTAGTCAATCTGGATTTACTAGGTGTTTTATTTGTGTTGGTTGTAATTTAATAAAAGTGTTTCCGACCTGAAAACCCGAGTTGAATATTATTATTTCAAGTCTTCTTCGTTCATACCTTTATATTGGAACAGTGCTCAGACACATAGACCTATAGTCAATGAAGTTCATTTTAAACTGAATAGCGCTACAGTTGTTGGTCTTAATAGTAATTTACAATTTTAGGAAACGGACATAGAAAAGACAAACGCACACCATCGTACCTATAAAAGTTTTAAGCTCTAAATCTATATTTATTCTACTTTAGTTATTAACTTGAGGCATATAGTTGATTTACCGTGTATTAGCTAATAGGAATGACACCACACGTCATTTTAATATCACAACATTTAAAGTTGTAATATGATGTGTTAAAATCTATAGAAATCAGCTAAGATATTATTTGAAAAATGTGAGCGGGTGAATACTTAGCACTAGATAATTGATACTTATAGTGCTATAGAGTTGAAATATTGTTGATGTACAAAGGATTAAATTGTCTTTAACATTAATAATTAGCACTACATTGAAGACTTTATGTTTTTCTTGATACATTGATTAATAATTTTTTTCTTTTTTTATTTAAAAATATTGCTAATTATTATTTATTTAAATATTTAATTTATTTAAAATTGCACTCAGTAGCAATAAATTCTACAGTGAAATTGTATTTTTGGAACACCGACGAGCATTCATTTAATCAACTTATATGGGAATCTTCTTGCCAAATATAAACCCATTAACTTTCCTTAATTTACTCATTTAGATCATATTTTGATGTATTTTAATCTTAAACCAACCTTAGTTTGTGATACGTCACGTCCGAATACATCGTACTTGTTCAAAATACATAACAGAATAAATTTGACACCTGCAGAAAAAATCTTTTGTAGTTAGATTTAATATTTCGGATAATTTATTTATTGATAAACTTTAAGGTAAGATTATTACCCGTGTGTATAAGCGTGTGTTATATGACTTTCGATGTTGAAAATGGTTATGTGTATATAATATATTGAAAATTAAACCATTAAAACATCGTAAAAATCGATGTATACATTTTAATAAAATATTCTTACCTTTTAAATTTTATGATTAGTTATCTAATTTTAATATTAATGTTAAAACACAAAGCTGATTCTAATGTACTCAAAATTATTGCTATGTTATACGTGTCTATAATACTGACAACACACTTAGATATTGTGCCCTTTTAAGAGGTGCAAGACAGGAGAACTGAAACAGTGACAGAAATGTAGCGATATTGCCTATACAAGACGCCGCGTTATAATAGTTGTAGTAAAAAACACTTGGCTAAACTTATGAAAAAAATCGAAACCGTATTTCGTTTATGTTGAATATAGTAAGGTTATGGAACCAAGAAATTTTACTATCAAACCATAAAATATTATATAAATTATTATTTGTTTCTATAGTTTAATTTGTTACCGTTTTTGAATCCATATTTTTTAGGGTTCTCATTTGACAATTATGATATTCATCAAATTAGAAGATATTTTACGCAGAATATTTCCGGATTAAGTATAAAACCATAATATACTATAATTTGACTGAGGCGTGATATACATATTGATTTTGATCAGGCTTACGCTTATTTAAATAATAAAAAATCACCAATCACTATTGTTAATATCATTGTAAGTTCACATTGTAAAAATAATAATAGCAATACATTATAAGACAGCCAATAGTATTTTAGGCTAAAACTTTAGTTATACTTTAGTGAAATTAATTATAAAATATTAATGAAAAATCAAACCTTCGATACATAAACCTATTTCATAATAATATGATATCATACAAATTAACATCTAATTATAATATTATTTTATATTATGATTTTTACATAGCCATACCTAACCACTATTGGAGTTGTGAACGCTGATGCATGCGGAAGAATGAAGGGATCGACATCGTGGCGTTAAACATCGACAACATGACACAAATCACGCTATCAGTGGTCGAGGAATGGCTAGACAGCCACCCGGAACAGTGTCAGGACTACTTTCTCCGAAAAATCGAACTGGATCTGATCAACAAATGGCTTGTCTCACACGGATTCCTCAACATCAACGATTACATTTCATCAGCCACGTCCACGTCTTCTTCGGGTAACGTTAGTCCAGCAAACGGGTTGGCAGTGCAGCAGGTGTCACCAGCCACATCTCCGAACACGCCAAGTATCTTGGTAAATGGCACCAACTCGTTGTCAGTGTCCCAGATGTATAGGTCCAATTCAAAGAGATGTCGGCGGCATGACTTTGCTCGCGCCAAGACCCGAAGTGTATTGCGCCAACAGGAGATCGGCAAGGACGTGCCGATTTGCTCCAGTAGAAGATCGTCGCTGAAGGACATGAGAAAGTGAGTCTTATCCATAATTGTATCATGCAGGGTGGGTCACCGTGTATTCCATTAACTCCGAAATGGAACAGACGAAACACTCGGTGGTTGTTTTTGCGTATATTATAGTATTTTCAGATATATGTTTCATGTGCAACTATTACCATAAAGAGTATTTATTATAAACTATCCTATTCATAATTTATATGACCATACTTTTTCAAACTGTCATATTTACATATTTAGTATTTACATATCTAATATCATATAGTGCAGTTTTATATATTAATTAACATGTTAATTAAATCAATAAATCGCATTATTCTGCGTGATATTCACACCATTTTTAGTCTTAACTAACTCAAAACAGCGTATCAGACGAAAAAAAAATTAATTTTTAACTTAACACTCGATATTTAGCATAAGAATAATAAGGTATTATTTGGCTTTGAATTAAAAAATTTAAATACTTTTCATTTCTAATAAATGTAAGCTAGCCAATATTTTTATACTTCTCAATAATTATGATTATTAATTAATATACTATACTAGATTACTTGTTTTCCGACGGCCTATGTTACCGTGGTTATTTTTATAAATAATAAGAATAATAATAAAAAAAATGGCAATCTTAAATACTGATGGAACTAGAGATTAATATTAATAATAAATATACCGTGTTCACCGTTCAATTGAAAAATATATGATTTTCGTAGTTTTACTAGAAAAAAATTAAACACATGTATTTTATATTACCACGAAGTATTATAATTAACACAATCATTAGTTTCTTAATAATAAATTTGTAGGTGATAAGGTTTCAAATTAAAAGTTTTTAAACGTGTTATTGTATTTTTTTCATTTGATTTTATGTAATATAAAACACCACTATACCAAAAAGCATTTGTTTTGGTATCATAAAGTATGTTCTCTGAAAATTAGTTAGACATTAGTGGCTTCATATAGAAAGTGAACACGAAATACTTTAGAGGATTTGTTTCTGGCCATTTATTAAAATGTAACAAGAAGAAAAATATAACGCCTTTCATTTTATGAGCAACCTATATAAAATATTATCAAAAATATAAACGTAAACGTTTTGTTTTTGAAAACTTTATATTTTAAAATACAATAATAATATTCAAAAGTAATTGTTTTAAATATTGAATGACACAGGATATTTCCAGAAAACTTTTATTATTAATCAATTTACTATTATTAATCAATAAATAACCATAAAAATTTGATAATTTCGTTCAAAATTGTAAAAAAAAATTATCGTCAATATAATGGTAAATATTATTAATATAACAAAAAATTCCACGAAAATATTATTTGTTGACAACTAAATTAAATTTAAATAAGGTTACATACCTTTATGTTCTAATACTTCAATTAAAACGGTTATGATAATATTTTAGTGTTATGATAACATAATTAAATATTAATATGATTATGTTTTAAATCGTTTACATAAATATAATATTTATAGTACTTATTTTAATTAAATTACGCTTTTCTCAAAACATTATTTATTGTGTTATTACACAAAGTTGTTATAGGTCTATGTAAATAGTTTTCTAGTAATTAAAATTCACGAGAGTAATAGCAAGACACGCTTTTGTAAATAATTTGCCAACCATAATTAAACCGAAAATGAAAAATAATTAAATAGCGTATGTATAACATAGTGTGTATTAAATTAATAGGTACCTAGTGTTTAATGTATTTAATTTAATCAAACTAGCGACCGACAGCAACTTATTACTATACCTACATAATTATATAACGCAAACGTTCGGAGGTACCTTCAAAATGATGGCATATCTCAGACTTCAAATGGGTCGCAATCAAAGATTGATAATGTATTGAGTGATAAATAAAGTTTCGGAGAATGGATAGCAATACCTATTATTTTCGTTTTCGGTTTCTAGGTTTGAATAATCAAAAAGCGGAAACTTACTCTGTAGATCTCGTATATGTATATTATACAACAATGTTTATTCGATTTGTATTTATTTCCGGTTCGTTAAAATGTTAATACATAATCGTGTTATGCTATAGTCGTTACAGGTATTTTGTAACAACAATGACAGTTATCATGTGAAAAATGTAACCCGAAAACTCCAAAACAAGCCGTGTTTATTGTAGTGTGTAAGTCTGTTGGCCGTTAATAACAACGGTACGGAAATCGTTGAATACATTTTACACCCGACCCTGCATGAGATCTCATGACCTTGGGATATAACGAGAGCATAATATGACGATATTACACCAGGCTCACATTTGCAATAATATAAACGTTTTACAAACATACGTACAGTTTTTTAATACGTGTTAAATTCATATTTTCTGTAACTTTTAACCTACATGAAGACGATAAAAAACATAAATGCATACTTGAATTTCATTTACAGTGTGCCTGTAGTTTGCACACAGCTGTATGACATCATATATATATGATGCAAATATAGTTTGAATGTAGCAGTTTTACATGATATACACAGAGTTTAGAATAATACTCAGTACGAGTGTGCATTTTACGCAGTTGATGAACCTATATTGGTAAAATTACTTACAGTATACGAATGAAAAATATCATAGCGGAATTCGTGACATTTTTTTAAAAATTCTAATTGAACAAAAATTTTACCATATAGCTAAGCATAATAAATTTATGTGAGATTTGATATGTGACAGTGATTGATTGTTACGATTTTATTTTAATTCGAATTGGTTGGTTAATGGTTTTAGTAATGATGAAGGATCTAATGATATTTTACACCTCTAATTGAGTGTTCAATTTATAATGAATTTCAAATTTATTCCATCCAATGAATTTAATTAAAAATTGTGTTGACAGTTATTTTTTTTATTGACATTTGGTATTTAATCTACTTTCTATATCATGGCTTATTAATTATAATTTTAAATGTATTAACTAAAAATATGAGCAGGGTGTAGATAAAACATTATTAATCTGTTTTTAGTTTACAGTTGTCTGCTTCATCATATTATTATATAATGCCGTTTTATGGTTGTTGATCATTTTAATTTTAATTTTTAGTTATTAAATATGAATTCAATGTCGATTATAATTTATTTCATTTCTCATAAGCTTATACAACGTAATTATAGTATATTTTTTACGAAAAGTTAATAACTTATAATAAGCATACCATTTATTTAAGGACACAATTTGCTAAAGAATCTCTACAAATAAGTTTTTATTTGTGAATTATGCAGAACTCACAAAAAAATTAAAATTTATCTTAGAAGCTGTCACGAGAATTGATAGAAAATGTAATTTAATTATTTCTCTCTCGTAAATTTTTAATATATTTATAGTACGGTAATCAAACGTTTTGAATAAAATCATCTCTTTGAGTTAAAAATCTTGTCATTTAATATTGTGCTTATTACATTTTTATATGTACGGTGACTACTAGGAACTTTCATACTCGTAACCCTTTTTCGAGGTATGATGACAATAGTTAAACCTTCACTGTAGCATATTATTATATTATATTTATATACCATTGTAGTACCGTGTGAAAAATACTCTCATTTATTTTTTTCATACTTCGTGCTATGGAAATAAATTAAATCCCACTTACATCATTGAAATATGTTTGCGTTGTATAACAAATTAGCCATCAACAGTATCATACTTTATGATTTCAATTCACTTAAAAAATGAATGCAAAATATTATTTGATTATATGATGATGAATAATATTTAACGTGTGACATGACTTCAGACAACGTTTCAGCAGACCGTGTTCAATAAGGTTCTTAGTGTTCTTACGTATGTGTTCAGATATCACTTCACGGTTAAGGAAGTTAATTTTTCGTGATTGAACTGCATGAAAAAACACCCTTAGGTCCATTTTATCGAAACTGTCCAATACTCGGGAAGCGTGTAGATATTGTTATACTTCTGAGGATTCCGGGTTTTGATTAAATTCAGTCGTTTAGTGTTTCCGATCACGTTTATATTATAGCCAGTACTACGTATCCTTCCAGCCAATGGTTTATATTATTCAGAAATGCCGATTTGGCTATACGCACTACACGACACATCTAGAAACTGAACTTATAGTTTACGATATACTCTACGGGGTTTGAGTTTTTTTCTTCAAATTCGATCCAAAAGAATTTGAAAAATCTAAAAATAAATTTTAAAACGATTTTCATTCTATGAAACGTTTCTTCCTCGTTGGATCGGGTCTCGGAAACGATTTACAATACTAACGCTTGCAGTGTTTAATAGTCGTCACTAGTTTAAGCTCTACCCTCTATCCCCTTCACTCGTACATCAATTTGTAAACGCTCAACAGAACAAATATTTGCTTTAATTATATACTTCCACACACGCTTTCCCGTATCGGACAACCAGTGGCGGTGGGTCCAAAACGACTTCCTGGAAAATTAATTTCATTCTTTCTATCTCTCTCTCAGTCAATGTGTAGATGAGGGTGATTTGTGACAAACACAGTTTTTATAGTGTCCGATTACGAAATGTTCGAGGCGTAATAATAACAACGACTGTTGAAAAAGGGAATTTCGTTAATTGCTATTTTCATTTTGCGTTCACGTGTTCGTTGTCGGGTAGCTTTTCAATTAATTTTCTTATAATTGACTCTCAAAAAACGCACACACTCTGTAGATAAGTATATCGGTTGATAGAATGATCAGATTCAGAGACATGGTCTGTCACACACGTTTTTCCTACTCCGTCAATACCTATAATATAATCATAAGTGATTTTAACACGTGCTTGACTCGTGTGTAGTACCTTAAGTCAGTTGCCGCAATCACGTGCCTTTTTAATGATATTATGAAATGTATGTTTTACATAACTTAGCATACTTATATGTACGTAGCTAATATATTTTCAAATATTATGTTGGACGCAATATCTTATACGTAGAAGTAAACATTGGTGTTTCGAGTATATTATTTTATACCTTAATAATCAATTTCAATTAATTTTCCCATTAATTTCAATTACACAATTTGGTTTCTCTTTTCTAATATAATTAAGTTTATTTTCATGAAATATATAAAAACAAACCACGGATTAAAAAATAATTGTTTTAATATTTAGTTATATTTTATATGTACATATCTAATAGAGTGGTATATAATTTATTTAAAAAAAAATGTATATAGTGTAACAATAAATAATTATTAAAAATCAATATACAATACTCAAAACATCATAATATGAAATTTTAAAACTAAAGCTAAAATATTAATGTTTTATTTTTATTATTAAGAATAAATATATAATTTTTTTGCTATAATATATGATAATATGATAAATATAAAATTAATCATCTGTAGAGTAAGAAAATAAAAATAAAAATCGTATTTAAATTTTACGTGATTTAATTTTAAAAATGGAAATTTTTCTCAACTTTTACTTTTTAAATTTAATAATAATAATGATTTGTACATTTCTGGTTTAATTTCGTATATTTAATATTTATTTAGTCGATAGAACCATAAAATAGCTTTGGGAATAAAAATATCAAGCAAAGTTGAAAAGTTTTGAAGATATACATCGCAAACTTTTTTTAAAATGTTTTTTGTTTTTCGTAACTTAATATTTAAGGTGTTCTACTATCATATGACGTCGGCTGCTTACTTTTTCACGGAAAAAATCGTATAATTAAATGATAAAATATGCAGTAGGTAAGTGAAACCTCATCAACATAGTACCATTTTATACAGGAAACGTAAATAATAATGTGTATGTTCATCACTGTTCTATGTCACTCGTCAGAGTTTCGGAAAAGTTGCATTGGTGCGTGCGTGATCTTAGAACCAGAAACGTTTGCTGAATAATTAAGTATTATGATTTATGGTGTTAATAAAATATGCATTTCAGTACTTATACTTTTGAATGAATAAAATATGTAAGCTTGTTACTTATCATGTATTCATAAATAACATTAACAAATTTAACATTTTTCCGATTGAAAACAGAAAATTTTACTGTATAAATAACATAATAGGTATTTATTCAATTTAAGCGGTACCGAATGTTCATATGTTTGGTGAGATATCAAGAAAATAAAAATGATATTGATGTATAATGTATATATAATGTGTATATATAGAACAATAATTTTATCCAGAAAGATATACGATAGTCACATCGTTTTTCTTAGTTATAATTAAATTATAATTATAATTATTTTTAATGTTTGTAGCATATTGACTTGATATTGAATCTGTATAATATAGTTACAGAAAATATTAGTATTTAATACGTTTATGATATTTAATTCATTATAAGGAGACTGTTTAAATTGTCTTATTTGTTTAAGTTAATAATAATTCCCGTGAATATAATATTTATTGTAAATATTATTTTAAGCTTCCAGAAGTTTATTTATATTTCTTAAACTAATATATATTTTTTCAATATTCATTGAATATTTCAATTTTGTGATTGTAGGAATTTATTTTTTAATTTATGATAAGCAATATCATAATATAAACACTCAAAAAATGTTAAGTTGGATTCGAGGTTAGTCTTGTTAGGGTGGTTATCTATTAAGTATATTTAATGAAACCTTTAAAACTAATGAAAACAATGTTATGGATATAAACCACGCTTTATTATATCTGATGATTATATTTAATATTACGTCATGTTTGAAAATTTTATGAAATATTTTAAAATTGTTTTAAACATATTTTTTTTTTAATAAGTTTATTTATTTTTACTAACATTCCCATTAGTGATTGTTTTATTTAATATTATGCTCAAAGTATGATAATTAAAACAAACGCATGATAATTAAAACAGATATAAAAAGTTACATAATAAACGTATTAATATTTTTATACAAAAATTAGTAAAAACAATTCAATTATATTTAAAAACAGGAATTAAAATATTAAACATAAAGTGTGTGTACATTGTTTGATTAATAGGTGGAAATTTTTCTAAAAAAAAAAAAAAAAAACGTTAGCAAAAATTATTTTTGTTTCATTCATTATACAGAAAAAACAGATAAAATTTCAAGTCCACTTGTGTTTAAACTTTAAAACCCTTATAACGGATAAAATATAGAATGACTTTAATAAGGATGACATTGTTAGAAGAAAGACTTTCAATATAAGAAAAAATGAATCAGATAGTGGCTAAATTTCTTTTTATTAAATTAGGTCTAATAAAGTAATAAGCAAGACAATTAATTTATGCTTGATGGAAAAAAAATACATAAATACATGAAGAGCTTGCACAGTTGAAAAGGGTATAGTATTGACTATTTTTGAGTGCTAATTTGATAAGCAGATTATGGTTAGTACGCGGCCTGTATAATTATTATTAGTTATTAAGTTTTGTATTATTGTATACATTTTGATACAAACAAAATTGATTGCAATAGAAGTATGAAATAGTTTAAGGAATCGTGATACGAAAATAATATATATAATAACCATTTTACAAGAACTAAAAAATATTGCGTTAATCTTGATTAACAGTTATTAATGCAAATTAAAAAATTTATAGCAACGATAATAGCATACTTCCATAGATAAAATATTCTCAATTTAATATTAAACATTACGTTAAATGTACTAAATATATACAAAATAAATTTAGAAAAATCCATAATTTTAATAATTAAAATAAAATATGTAATAAATAAAATGAACGGTGTTTTTAAACAAACCAAGACATCGCATATAAAAGATGAATCTTATCTCATTTCACTATCACCTTGTTTTTAGCCACTGGCAGTGTGGTGATAGTTTACTTCACAGTTAATATAACTATCTATTTTACTATTCAATAGAATAATCTAACCGTTCATCGGGCTCAAACTTATAATCTAAAAATAATTTCGAAATTCCTAGATGTAAAAAGTCTCTCAATTCATCAATCACGACTATCTTACCATACCTTAAAACCTAAAAATAAAATGTCAACTATCAATGTATCTAAACATATTTCTAAATAAAATGTGCAAAACCCAAAAAAATCTTACACCGCAACATCAATTTGCATCAAAAAACTAATCCAATAATTAATTTATAGAAACTTTCATGAGTTTAGAAACATTAAATAATCATTTGCTCCTACTACTGCTAATAGCTTGATTCCAAAAGAAAAGACTAAATATTAATCGATACACACAAAAAATACATTATTGCTATTAGTAAAATGGTTCACCTTCTATTCCCATCCCGTATATCTAAAAGTCGTAGTATATGTATATTTTTCTCAAGTAATTCATTAGTAAACTATTTGATTGCAAAGCCTAAACTTATTTTAATAAAACGTTTCCTGGTGGTAGGGATTGCAAATCAGTGATAAAAAAATTACAAAACAGTTTTGAATCAAAGGCAAACTAAACTAAAATGACTAAAACTACTGTTCAATATAGAACTTAATAACGTAAAGCAATTTTATGAAAATAACTTATATATATTAGTAAGACTAGGTACCTCATGTAGAAGCTTCACATCTATCATCAATTTCAAGACATCAGCAAATTTCATATGGTCTCAGATTTACAGTGTCGTCGGCAATAAATGAATCTAAACGAAAAACACTAAGCACTCATAACAGATAAAAAATAAATCTCAGATGCTTTTGGATTCTAATTTTAATTAACTAACATTGCCGATCTACCAAAGATCATTTAACAACAATCTATCTCAACATTTACGAGACATTGCATGATGATATCACTTTTTTAACCTAATGGTATCCTTGGACATCAAGATAGCATGGGTATTCAAAACTTTTGTAGTTTGCAGGCCAATTTACACAATTAATTTAACACTGGAGCCATACAAGAAAAAATATTTCTAGGAAAACCATCAGAGTTATTGTTGTTATGATGTAATTATTATAGTCAGTGATAAGACAAACTGCTAGGTTTCCCAATGCCTTAGTATTGATTTTTTTCGATCACACTTATGAACACTTAAAATTTAACTGCATATAATGTCTTTTAAAGGGGACAAAAACCACGGTGATATAAATAATAACACATCCCTACTTTTATCGACAATGACATAGTTTTTTGTAATTTGTACGTAAAATAGATGTACGTCAACATTTAACTTAAGCAAACTACTTAATAATAAAATAATATAAACTCTTTTGGAAAATCAAATATTCATAAAATCTAAGATTTATTGTAGAACAAAATATTCAGTTAAGGGGGTGGAGTGGCCGAGTGGACTAAGGCGTCGGTTGCGACACACGCAGTCACCGGTTCGAATCTCGGTCACGGGCGGCATCGCTCTTTGGGTATTTCGCGTTGTCTGGAGAGTGAGGCCGCCGAAACCGGGCATAGCAGAAACCTACGAGTGCCCATTCAAAATTCTGAATATAATCCACGTGTTAAAACCTACAGTACCTTCCCCTATAGTTCCCCAGGCTAATGACCTCAGTTGTCGAAGCCCTAACCCTAAAAAAAAAAAAAAATATTCAGTGAAATATATGATTTAATAATATAATATAATTTATATTAATAACAGCTTGTAAAAATAAACGAAGTTGTAATGAATTTTGTAAATAATTCTTTGAAAAAAAGCTTTGAATTATTCGTATCAGGTATTGAATTTTTAGTTATTTTATAAAACGCAGATCTGTTATCGAGTGTGCAAAGTTGTTTGACATATCCTATATGTTTTAATATCTCAATGAATCGGTTGCAGTGAAGTTTGAGTTTAATAAATAATTTGAATTTTAAAACGTTTAGTTACATAAATTAACTTTGAGTAAATTAAACCGGGAAAAATTAATCTTACAACTTTATATGAAGCGTTCTTGAATAATAAGTAGTTGTTAATATTATTAAGATATACTCTCAATTCACTTTAACTCAGATTCTAAATGATTAATGATTTTCAAAATCTATTAATAGGTCAGTTACTTTTCCATTTCCGTATTCTGGTTACAACGAAAAAAAAGTGTCAAGTTATTTTTTATTCAAATTTTAAGAGATATGGTTAAGAAAAAAATTTAATTATAAATGAATTGAAATGATAATTTTAGAAGCGTGACAAACTATTTATTTTTGTAACACGGCGTTCCGATTAGGCAATTGTGGTACATCAATCTCTAGGTGTCCAGAGTGCTCGAATTAATCATCGTAACTACAAAAATCGCATTTCCTATCTCTCGCACTCAGTTGGCCTTTCAATCATAAGACATCGTAGCAGCTACCAATTACGTGCTTAGGATAGTGTAAAAATGTATGACGTAAATATCTTGACTTGACACACACACAAACGAAAACATTTGAAACTTGGTGATATTGCCACAACTAAAATATAAACCATTATAATTAATATTGCATTTAATTAAAATAATTAAATATAATATCATAAAAGTTTGTGTATTACTTATTATTTAATTATTTAATAATAGGTAATAACAATATTTCCAAGTAAATGCATATATTTTAATTTGTGTATCTACATAGGTTTTTAAAATATACTCCTTGTTACAACAATTCATTTAATATAGTACTATTTTTTTTCCAATTAAACGACTGCGAGAAATAAACTAGTTTTATTTTAACGATGTCTAAGAAATACTTAACATTTTAAAAATTTTTTTGCTTATGTTTGTGAGCATTATAAACCTTTTCGGCTATAATACTATGAACGCTTATAAATACGCCTGATGAAATAAAACTATAATATAATGGCAATTAAAATTCACAAATAAAGATGTAATAAATTATATTGTTGTAGAAATACATGATGATGTATTATTATTTTTTTTTTTTTTAGAGATTCCATACTTTTCTAATAAATCTCAAGCTTATAAGATAATAATGAATTTTGATAATTCTGACTTATTTTTTAGATAATTTAATTTCTATTCCATACAATATAGAAATTCTGCAACTTTCCATTAATTTTAAAACATAATAAAAATAATGTCGCAGTGTATAACTGTTTTATAAATTTACTAATTGTTTTCCATATTCACCACAAAATGATGGTTTGTGTGGTTTTCACAAAAATTAGGAACGATTTGTCATCGATTGCGAATATAATTTTTTTTCCTAATATAAATTTACAATTCACATAGTTGAATTGGATATTTAATCGTGTAAATTATGTAAACGTATTTAATGACAGTCAACTTAGCGCCAAGTGGTTTTTCATTGTTGAGCATTACAGTGGTTTCACGAATGTGAATTCCATTTTTAATTAATCGTTTCGATTACCACCATCGATATTATTCGCAAATTTAACTATTAATTTGTCACCGCATATGATGTTATGTTATCGTACAGAATATTTCTCTTCCTAGCTTATAGCGAGGAATAATACGAATAAATTACAATGCAATTTAATTATCTTAAAAGCAGAAACACATACGACTATACGAGTTTATTTTCGAATATTATTCATTTGGTCCTGGATTTAAATACATTAAGAATTTCACTGTTTTATAAATGTCACACAAATATGAACGTTCTGTGAAAAATTATATTTATATAGGTACTCAAAAGTCAAATTTAAATTAAATTAATTTTACTATTCAAGTACTTACTCGAATATACAAACAACGATACAGTATTACTGCTGATGTATGTCATACATTAACAATTTATAATTAATAATAGTACGTTCACTGTTCTTCATAACTTGAAATTAAATGGTAAACATAGATTGACCGTAAATTATTTAATAAATCTTTTTAGATTTTGTTTTTTGTACACTAATTTGTTGTTAGTTATTAAAATTATATTTTAACATATAAATTATTTTATTAATTCAAGGTGATCTATTATGACTCAATGGATCATTGAATGTTAACGTAAAACACTCAATATTTCAAAAAGCACTAACTTAAAAACAATAATATTCATATGGGTTAAGGTTATTTAAAAAAAAAAATGTTGAAATAATTTAATATACAAATTCTTTAAGATTTATAAAACCGTACCCCTACCAAAACAGCTTTAACATTTAAAATAATTATTTAATCTTTAGATTTTTTGATGTATAAAACAAAATGTGTATTTGGAAAAAAAAGTTTTTAGAGCACTTAGTTAAAACTTTAATGTTCACTGTAAATATATTGCCTACACATGTTTATTAACGTTAACAGATTTCTAATTATTGTTACAAACTGATATCGACTTTTGTTATATACAATCAGTACTATATTTTATACTTATATGTATTATATTTAAGTTCTAATATGGACGTTAATAATTATAAATTTATAACACATTTTTTTGCGTTTACAATTTTCATGATTAAAAATACTTTTTGAATACCTTTATTATATTCTGAAATAATGTTTATTCACTAACTTTATACGTTTAAATTTTTCAGTACTTGTGACATTGAAATTACTAAAATCTTCTCTCTTTACAATAAAATATTCACCGACTATAACAATTTCAATGACGATTCCGTCAAGAATTTCACTGACCATGAAAATTTAAATGATAATTCCACTTGAAATGATAGTTACACTAAAATTGCAAATTTTAATTTCAATAAAAATATCACTAATAATAACAATTTCAAAAATAAAATTTATCTGACAATAACAATTTCACTAAAAATAACAATTCCGCTGAAAATAATAATGTATGTTGATTGACCATAATAATAATATTACATTTCATTCTTGTAATTCATTTGATATTTCCATGTATTTATTAGAAAAAGGCAATACCTTTTTTATAATGGATATTTTATCAAACAAAATTAGTTTTAACGAAACCTTATTTAAATTAAATTGAAGTGTCCGTGAACTGAATCGTTTATTAAACTAATTTTCGTTGAATATAATATACTCCAAGTCCCCAACCATTTAATCTTTTTTTTGGAGTTAACTATTCCACGTAAAATATTTATATGAAATATTGGTTTTTATTAGTATGTACTTTGTAGTGCTAAAATAGTGTTTTAAAATTAAAGTTGACCTAGTCGGTTTTTTTGATTATTGATCATATAAATTTCGGCTAATAGCCTATTAGTTCTAATATTCATTATAATTTGAATATTTTTTACATAAATGTCAGTGTTTATATTAGGCTATACCTATAAATCTATTTCCTTTAGGAAGTTTATGATTTTGATATTTGATTGGAGGTCTAGTTTTAGGGCTTATCGTAGTAGTTTAGGTATATTAAGGTGTTTATTTCTCGAGTTTTCAAACTTCGAGCACTCATTTAGTATGTATTTGACTGAGTATTCTATTCCACGTGATTTGCATATAGGGGGAGGGGGTCGTTTCTGGCCATGTGGCGATTGTGTGTTATAAACGTGTGGAGTTGTTTTATTATGGTTTCGTTTTTCCTCTTTTAGCCTGGATTTACCATATGTTTATATTGTTTTTTACTGTGTTTAATTTGGTATTTTGTTTTATTCAGTGCTTATATAATTTTAAATAAAGAACTTACTTTCTTTTATTACATCTACGGGCTAAAGTACGGAAAATAAGAATATCTGTATAAGATTTTAGTAAACTGTATATAATTAGAAACAAATAATTTTTTTTTAGACATTTTACAATCGATGGACTATCGAAAAGCTTATATAAAAATTCAATAACGATCATGAACAATGTAATTCAAGAACAACTTTTGTCAAACTTACTGATAAGTTTGTTATGAACACTTAATAACCTAATAATGTTTACAGCTTAACATAAAAAAATACCTATATTCAAAAACGTAAAGAAACTGTTTATTGAGGGAGGATGTATCTTACATTAAGTTTTCATTTACTGTCCTATTTGTATTAAAAAAAACGCTTAATGTAATCTTTTTTAAGCGATGAATAAATAAAAATTTGCCTTTATGTTAACGGGAACGCGATTAAGCCAGGGGAGTTATGTGCTATATATTTATAACATATACTCACATATTAATATCTGATATAATATTGAGGCTAGAAGTATAAAAGGACAAAATGACCGTCAGATAATATTATAGCAGGTATTTATTTATATTACATGTATATAATTGCATTTTCTATTACATAATACAAAATATTGTATATTATACAAATCTATTATATTTATCTTAAACAAGATGGTTCGAAATAAAAATATAACCACGTGATAAGTCGATAATTGCACTTTATATTATATGGTTAAGGCAAAAAATGGATACCCTTAGACAATAAAGTATATATAACTATTTTAATTTATTGTAAACCAATGATTATTATAACTTTTGAAAAAAACAGAATCATTCCTAGTTTAAATGATTGAAAATTGTGGTTTGAATTTTCCATTCAGGATAAATCTAACAAAAATGTTGATGCCTTGTTATATAGTATGTTATAGTGTCATACATATATTTTATAATAATTAAACCGATTGATATATTATTCAGCTATGAATAAATAATTTGTAGCCAATTTTCACTGATGATATTTATACAAATAAATATAGTTAATCAAAAAGTTGTTTCGTGTAATTTTTTTGTTGAATTCAAACAATTTTAAAATTTATTTTTTTCTTAAATAACTAATATCAATTTTTCACTTAACAACGGATTAATATGTGTTAATTTATATAATTTTTATAAGAAGTGATCTCAATTTTTTTCTGATTCAGAAAACCTTCAATACGAGAGTCAATGGAATCTAAAAAAATCAAAGTATTTATTTTCTTCATTGTTTACTATTAACTATTGTATAATATAAACGCTGAACATCTTTTTAATAAATTAATAAAATGTATAGAAAAATATTGTGATAAAATATGAGTTATGAGATAACAAATAGAAAACATAAAACAAAATAATACCATGTGCTTACAAATGAGAAAAAATAAAATTGTATTTTGCAATATTAAATTCAATTATGTATAATTATATGTATTAATATCACGTATTAGTCTAATCAATTGGGTATTGCGTAAAAATTAGATTTTTGAATAGCTTCTTATAAAAATGCGCTATCACACTAGGAATTCGGATGTTAATTTCATGCAATATTCATGGTGCATCAGTTATTCCTTCAAGTATACATTATTAATATGATGTACAATATATATATATTATATGTATTGTATATATTCATTGAAGTTTTATCGGGGGCTTTTTACTACACTACTTTAACTTACTTGATCTAATTTAATCTCATTACAAATACAAGTATACCATATGTCTAATTATTAGCGCTATTGACAAATTGTATATACATAAAAATAAATAGTTAAATATAATAAAACCTTGCAATTTTTATTCTGTATTCATAAAGTTTTATAAACATATTATTTTGTTGCCAATACGAATGTAATTTAAATAATGATATTACGACGTTTTTAAAAGTAAAACCATGGGTTGTAGTATATATAACATAATTTTAGAAATTAATGCTATTGTTTATTATTTTGATGATTATTTTCTGTTTAAAATTAAATTAACTGGTTTTGTTTATTTAGGTCATTGATGGAGTATCAATTGATTAAGTGAATAAAAACCTAAAAAATATAGTACCCATTTTGGTTCATATAATATAATGTTATATAATTCCATAATACTTAGGAGTATCCTAATGATTATACGTTCAAATTCAATCAGTTGGTTATTGATTATAATTTGAAATACACGAGATTTTAGATTAGTGTTAGTGAGGTGTCTCAAGTGAAAAGAAAAACAATTGTTGTATTATGATATATATTGATTAATATCTGAGAAAAAAATAATATTAACATTGCAATGTTTGTAATCCCATGTGTTTGTATGTAGATGTTAATCGCAGTCGTCAAATATAACACTATAATATGTAGATACAATAATCGCATTGTAAACATATTACTTGAAGTTTGATTTAAAATTACTTCAAGTGCGTCATTTACAAGAATTTATTTTATTTCGTTTATTGTCTAAACGCCAAAATTGGTTTTATTTTGTTAAACTATATCGAGCGTTTATGGTGGAGTCGATAGGACTTTTAACGTTTATAATGCATTAAAAGTATAAAAATAAAAAATAAAAATAATAATAAAACCGGAATAGTAGGGTATTATACTGTATAGTGCATAGTCTATCTCTATATATATAGTCAGTTTTTGTGGCTGCGTCATCAGGTTCCCTCGTCCAGAGCTGTTATTGCGTGGAATGTCATCGTCGTCGTAGTAATAAAAGTTCTTGGCAGTGAAATTACATTCAGAGACCGTTCCAAACGTATTTTTTTCATTCTTTCTTTCGTTTGCAATTTTATGCAAGTTAGGTTGTAAAATCAGCCTCTTATTGCTGTAGCCGTTTCATTCTTTCGTACAATTTTTGGCTGTAAATATACGTATTAATAATATTATTATTTCATTATATTATTATTGGTGTTTTTTTCACGACATACTGTTTCTGTTTTTATTTGTGAAAAATATATGTTTTACTTAAAACTTCACCATTGGTCTCAATCAATTCTTGGTGTATCTTATTTGGAAACGGTTACTACGATATATTTTTTGTAAAAAAAAGTCCAAAATTATATCTGAAATTATCATTATAAATGTGAAATTATTAAATATTAATCATAAGTTACTAGTTAGTATCCTTGAAGTAGTATAAGTTTATTTCCGTTCTCTTATACCTATCGTAACAGTATGTTTTAATATTTATTTATTTTGATAAGGCATTCGCGATTTGCATATTCTAAGCTACTGGTTGTAATTTTTATTTTAAATATATTTTTAAAATTGGTTATTTATTTAGTAGTATATTATTTACTTTTTTAATGAATGGAAAACCATTATCTTGGTTCTCAGCTTACTCAATCGTTTCAGTATTTTTTGAGGAAGCACATTCGTGACAATATAAAATTATATGATACTACGGGGAATCGTTAACAAACAATGTATCGATCAGAAAACTAGAATACTGGAACAAACATCCGATTTACCAGAATTGGGTCTAAGGATATTTTTCTACATTTCATAAACATGTTTTTTCAACAAATGAGTAAACAAGTAAACAAATCTGCAATGTTTGATTTTCGACTAATGGCATATATATTCCTTAAAATAATATTATATGTTCAACCAAAGAAATTTACTTCGTTCTTTTAGCATCCTCAAAATTACTACACACTTTAATCGAGAATGCGTCTAGAAATACCAACAAAAAATATCAATTATAGCTTTAAAACAACTTATTTACAAATGTTTGTGATATGATACGAACATTTTTATACACTCCTAGTCCTTGACTCTTATTTACCATTAGCGTTATTCATAATGAGTACCTATCATCATTTATCACAACTCTTAAGTAAACATAATAGTTATACGTCTGTATAATATAATAGATCTAGTATTGAAAAATATGAAAAAAATATTAGAATCATCACAACGTTTAAACGGTTTGTTAAAGATATTTTAAAATTGTCTTCGAATCTCAGTGATATAGTGTAAAAAAAAATATATTATTTCGGTGTTTCTTATATCAGGTGGCTTTCGGGAAATAGCTTTGCTTCGATTCGCTATGTCAAACCCAATGTTTCACGGTTCATTTATAGTATTATAAAAAGTGTGAATATGTCTCAACAAAAATAAAAACCTATGGAAATGTACTTTTTAGTGGTGTTTATGTTTACCGGAAAAAATATGAGTTGCTCAGATTTTCGGATTGAACACACCTTAAGAAAATAACGTATTTTTGTCTTTCGTGTAGCATTGACAATACCGTTTACTTCATGTTTACTGATATTTTGGAAATATTTTAAAATAAGGTCACGATCGAGTAGTATAATTCTTATAACCCTACTTCAAATCCAAAGCATGCATTTTAGTGGTAAACACTTCGTTGATCTATAAATGCTCTATACCAAATCAAGGCTCCAACACTGTCAACAAATAGTGTTTATTTTCTGGGCGTGGACATTATAATACAATATACAAATAAATAAACAGCAAAATAACAAAATTCCAACTGTGCAGTAAGTCCGTAACACCGTCAAATTGGATTTGCATCGTGTATGTGAACAAACTTAATTACGTAAACCGTCTTTTTTTAATGGATTCCTGTTTTATTTCTACGTCTAGTCGACTTAAGTTCGCTGGCCGGAAACCAAACTTTGATTTCAAACATAACATTTATTTATTTATTTTATTTTTTCTGACTAACCTTTCTTTTGACCAAAATCCATGTGCGTAAGCATTTTTCATTGGTTACTTGCCAAAATATACACCATGTCTAGCTACCCTACATTTTTACAATTTTGTATCTCGAGAAATTGCTAGAGAAATTTTAAGAAAGTTTTTCTTTGGAACTTTGCCGTGTTTTTTACAGTCACTAATTATATGTTTTACTGTTTAGAATACAATAGTATATTTTAGATTTTTAGTGAGATATTTAGACAATACATAACAATATTTAGATGCAGTACAAAATTTCCGATTATTATATTACTTGTTTTTAGGTAATTGCATACTGGGAGTCAGAGGAGAAGTAATGCTTACGCGGTTCCTCCTCTGGCTCTCGATACAAAAGAAAAAAAAAAAAGGTTATTGCATATTTAGTTGCATTATGAATAGTTTATTGTTATTACATTATTTAATAAATAAATATAATAATAATGATAATTTTTTTTTTTTTTCTTTATTATTATTACATAAACAATTTGTACCTCGTGGGTACAATAAGAGTATTAGCTAAAATATAAAAACAATACATGAATATCTTGATAAAAGCAGCCACCCATTGATGACACTTATAAATTGAAGTTATACATTAAGTTTTCTCATAGATACATCTATGTTTATTGATTGCTTTTTTTTTTTTTTTTTTTTCAAATTATGATATTAAGTCAGCATATCTCTGCGCCAGTTGCGTTTTAATCGCCTAGGAGGATTTCCCGGAATAGCATATGATGAGAGTGTTTTGACTAAAGGATTTGAGTGAGTTTCAAGCCTTTTATGAAATCTTTTATAATAAATAGCAGCTTCTTCTTTAATAAATAATGATAATAAAAATAAATATTGATTTATTTTCATTTTCAGTTTATTTTCTGCGTATATTCAATGCTTGATTTGTTCAAGTATTCTGTATACTCACTATATAATATTTATGTACCTTAAATGCATTAAGAAAACAAATCGTGTATGTTTTAGTCATTTCATATACCTAGGTTCTGGTTTCTGAATTATAAATTAATATAATTATAATATATTGTTTAATCATACAATAACTCATTTTGCACATTTTTTTGGTTATAGTTTACAGACATTTTAGTTAGAAATTTAATTACAGTGTACCAAACAGCACATTTTAAGATATTAATTTGAACATACATTTTACTTCTAATAGTTTTAACCCTAATTTTGATTTTTTGAAAAAATATCGACAAATGGTAATTAATAGTAGATTCTAATACTTTTTGACTTACAGTTAATTTCAATCAAAGTGATCAGCGTGACTTTTTTAATAAAAATATTGTAAATAAATTACCATCTATGGTAGGTAAATATTACTTATAATAAATACCAGTTGGGATTATAATTAAATATTATGTGTGTTATAGTGTACTTTAATTTTAATATTGTGTATATGTATGCAATATTCATTCTGACTACATCCAATAAAGCTATAAGAAATAAAAACAAAATATTATAATACGTACCTATTATACTTTCGTTACGTTAAATATTATCGTAACGGTAAAGTACGGTACCATATATTATTATAGTTGTTGACTGTCACTTCCATTCGGGCAGATGATGTTTATATGACGTAAATTCAAGCTGTGGTAAATAATAAAATGTCAACTATACCTATGATCATTACTTTTATTAAAACACCAGAATACGCATACATATTAATGTTATCTGAAAATGTTAGCAATTGGTCAATGTTATAACGTATCATTATAATCTTTATTTTTATATTAGTTGTAATAATATAATAATATATCATCATAAGGTTGACAGAAAGTACTATATCATACATAATATGATAACACTTTTGTTATTCTCGTGCGACGCATTCGGAGCCGTTACCCATTTATGTTTATCTTTAATATAATATACATATAAACACGTCTGAAATAATATTTTATACTATTATCATATCGTATAGGTCTCGGGGGTAAAGAATGTCGGTAAAATTCCAAGATGCTCAAAGAATATCAAATAAAGCGACGTTTCCTTACGCTTAGAACTCAGTCGCCAGACGTATTATTGTTTTTAATATGCAAGTGGTTAATTTATTAAATGATAATTTTATATGTGTACCCAATAAAATTATCGTTTTTTTTTTATTTACGTTTGGTTGGTTGATTCGTATATAATAGGTAAGTATTCTGAAAAATGCCATAATAATATCATACTATGTTACGCAATATCTAGCATTCTACCTAATAAAATTATAACAGTAGATAATTTGCAGTTAAACATTCAATTTAGGTATAACATAATATTCTTTAAAAATTAAAATTAAATATAAGACTAAAGTCGCAGTCAAATCTACTACGGGTAATTTTAATGAGGCAAAGAGGGCAATATTTTTTCATAATATAATCCTTGATACAATCATCTCTGCTTCCAATAAAAATATCTTGTTTATAAAACCAGTAGGGTGTATATTATTTATAGGCTTATAGAGAAATAATTTCCTTTGTGGACTTATGACTTATAATTTAAGATATAACTATATTATTGTATTTTTAATGGGAGGCAGTTTATCATAGAAAATTATAACTCACTTGAGAAGTTTTATATACGTATCAAAAATTTGTAGACGAATCTTACCCACTATCCTTCATTCTGAATATTTTGAGTGTAATTTTGATAACATATTATTTTCAATAATCATTTCTTTTACTGAAAAGGTTAGCAGTATTTCAAAGTTTTCTTTCTATTAGTAATACCTACCCTAAATCCCTTAATGTTACTCATAACTTGAAGCTATAATACATTTTAATAAATGCTTTACGTCGTGTAATCTTAGCTGTCATGTTGGTTTCATAAAACCCTAGAAAACAGATTCATTAATTATTAGTGTCTATCGAAAAACCTCGACTCGCGCTTTGTTAAGACAGTGGAAAGCCGGTGTGTGTTGACAACGATGAAAACGGAAACGTTTAATAACCGTATAACATTTTTCATCGTCACGTGCATTTACTTCTCGTAGAAAGCTCCGAAAATATTACTTAACGTGGGATGAACATATATCGTTTTTACGTATGCATATATGTGTATCGTAATCACAAATACTCGTGGTCACTATTGTTTTCGGTGATTTTGTAGTTTATATTGTATTATTGGTTTGTATTGTTTTATTTGCTTTTTTGCCTGTCACGTCATAATCACAAAAACACGTCCAAATAACGTGAGACAATAGGTACTGCATATCGTTATAATATTGCGACTATAGTAAACAATAATAGAGCGACAATAATGCCACAACGTCGATGTGTAAATCTTATATAAATATATTTTGAGAGAGATTGTAACTGTCTGTAGTAACTGTGTTTTTAGTAGTTTACAGTTTGAAAGACTTTGTTTCGATTGTTTTGATAAACATTTTACAATAATAAAGCAAAGAGTGATACGCATTTTTCTTTTTATACAGCAACTAACGAGTTAAAAAAGTCTACAATTTATTTATTTTCATATCTTGTACGAATTTTGATTATGTTACACAAAGGCAAAGTTAGTGAGTAGTATTGATTTTATGAATTGTATTGAAAAACTAGAAAGACTCGATCTCACCGTTCTAGCAATGATAGTAGTTCATACAATAATTGTATGACTATCAACATATTTTATTATTATATTTTTGCACCAAGAGCTTTAAGTACTCAACAAAACTATTCACGTTAGTGTTAGTATTGAAAAATTATTTTTTGAAATCATTACTTCAACTGTATTATTTACTCCAATATAGTTTATAATTTAACCATGTATCTAAAGTAACCTATAATATTAGTTGAAGAATAAATTAAGTTTAAAATTTACTAAATTAAAATTTAATCTAACGTATAAAACTGTATGATAAAGCAATTTCACTAGAAAAATTGTATAGTATAAAATGTATAAAATGTATCAAATATGATAAAATATGCACCTATTAGGTACAAGAAAATCATGAATTTTGATTCTTGTTCAAAAAAAAAAAAAAAATATTCGATTTTGATCTTTAAACAAAAACAATTATATTGGATACACAAAATTAAAAAAATTTCAGTTAAGAATAATAAAATATATAATATATAGTCAAACAACACAATATTATTTTTATATTATATAGTTAAGTAATTATAAATTCTTATCAGAATCTCTCTACAACTCACTCACAGCCATCATCGATTGCATAAAAAAAAACGAATCTACAAAACAACACATAAACATTGTACAATACATACACATTGTACAATACATACACATTTGTAACTTGTAATAGTTCCTAATAATTTTAAACAAGCTAATAATCTTGTTTTCCGATCATTATAATAAAAACTGCTTTGTAAGAAACTTGTTTCTCAATGGCCTATGTCACTGTGGAAATATTTATTAACAATAATAAAATATAATTTCATGAACACAAAACTCTTTAAAAAGTTAAATGTTATGTTGTTATTACATAACGGTTCTGAAAAAAAGTTTATAACTATTATTATTATATATTTTTTCATAAAAATAAAAGATTTGTTAATTTAAATATCGAATTCAAAATTTATTAGGTTAATTTATTTGTTAGTCAAATATATAAATATATAATGCTTATTTTATATGAAATATTATTGCTTACCAATAATATAATTTGTCTCATTAAAATATAAATACAATTAACTAAAAACAGAAAAAACAGTTAACTCACCAAAGTAGTCTAAATTCTAATTACTACAGAGCGGATGTATTAAACTATTTAATCTCAAAATTTTTTACCATCTCGTTTTTTAAATTATAAAATAAGAGTTTTATTCATAATAATGATTGACATAGCCTTATATATTGTTATTATTGATTATTGTGTTGGTTAAATAAAGTGGTTTATGAATAAACCATTACCTATGAATAAATGTAGAGCCTAATATCTAATAGTGCTATCTAAAGAGTGCAGATAAGATTCTTTTCAATTACAGTAACTAGACGTTATATCAAGATATCAAGTAAAGATATTTCGTTTATAGTTTGGAGTAATCCATATATTTAACTTCAAGAAAATAAAAATACAATGGTTATTGACTTTTAAATGTAAGTAATCTAAATTGTTAGGCAAAAGTTGAAACAGAGTAATTTTTCACAAAAAGTATCTAATCACAGTTTTAAAGTTAGCGCATACAAAATAAATTGACAATTTTTATAAAAGCTAAACCAAATAAAACATACATTAACCACCGTCAGAATAATAAAAAATGTTTTTTCAAAGATGATGGAATATACAATATATAAAGTATAAAAGTTCTAAAGGTGTTTTTGTCAATGTAGTACAATAGTTCTTTAGGCAATAACTAGTTAAAAACCTAGTAGATAATATATTTGTATTGGTATCATTTAATGTTAATATTAATCAATCAAATGAAAATGGAAATACTTTAAGTAAGTTTTAATATTTTTGTCTTTAATGGATAAAGTTTACAAAACTAGTTATGTTTAAATAAGTTGGCTGAGCTTAAAATTAACTATCCTAATCAGATTGCCTAATTATTTTAAGACATCATATTTGTTTAGTTTAATTATTGTTATTTTCGTGAATTATGATGTATCCTATATGTCGACTTATAATTACGTCAATATTATAATAACCATATGATGTGTTTTACTTTGTCTCACAAATCTTAACAAATATAATAATAAAACGACGAATTTCTTAGTTTTTATACTCAGCAAAATGGTTTTCAGGTTCACGTCGTTGCCACCGAGTCCGATTAGCATGCTGTCGTTGCTCATCGATTCCAAGGTGCGGCTTCCCAGGTGGCCGGTGTCCGCGCACAATGTGGACGCCAAGCGAGATCTGCGGCACGCACAGGGCGAACGGGACTTCTTTCTGACGGTGGTCCGGGACATCGCCACCGACCTGGACCTCAAGTCCCTATCGCAAAAGATCGTCGACGACTTGGCTGTGTTGCTGGACTGCGACGCCGGTTCGCTGTTCCTTGTGGACGGGCCACCTCGAGGCTCCCGGCGCCGGTGTCTCGTATCCAAAGTGTTCGACGTGCACAGCGGCGCCCGTGGCCAATTCCTGTTGCCGGACGGCGTGCAGTGCGAAATGGCCGGTGGTCCGGCCACGACCACCGACAACGAGGTGCGCATCCCGTGGGGTGTGGGAATACTAGGCCACGTCGCGTCCACCGGCGAGACGGTAAACCTGGACGTTGCCTGTGAGGTGAGTGAACTATCGTCGTAGGTGCAAAATATGACTCGTACGAAGCCCATAAGCTCAAACAAATTACTTTTTCATCAGCTCCGATGAGCAAATAACAAATCATTATGCCTATAAATATTTAATCATTTAATTTGAAAAATTATTAGTTAATAATAACAAGTTTTAAATTAACAATATACTGATATATTATCAATTATATTTTTAAATTTTGTAATTATAGCTGGTATATTTTAATTAGATTTTTGTATCTGCGTAATAGAATCATCAAAATATATAAGTTACAGAAGTAAAAAAAAAAAAATACTTATTTTAATACATCTACTTATGTATATACAATTCACAATATTTTAAAAATAAATATATATTTATTAATTAAGTAGGTACCTTAAAATTTAATATGAAATAAGAGGATGAAAGTAATTTAATAAAATATAAACTATTTCAAAGAGTATAATCAACTATAATTCGATAATATGAGAATTGAGAATATTAGTTATGCATGTTAATTACCTATACAAACTGTTTTATTTTATTTAAAAATTTAAAAAAAAAATTGAAGGCAGTAACGACTAATAAATAAATTAGTTTTTAATAAATTAACACACAATACTGGTATATGTATTTAAATGATAATACATACCATTATAGAGCCAATAGATGTACAATTAATACCGATTTAACTTCATGATCGGCCTATATTTTGTGGGAAAATTAAATAAATGCTCTGCTATTCAGAATAATAAAATATTTAGATCTCTTGAATTTAATAAGGCTCAAGGACTGCGAAGCTCAGTTTCAAAAGTGCAGCAACACGAACGGTTTCCTAAACGATTAGTTTCATGAAAGAAATATAATGGGCACTCTTTTGATAAATGTATAAGCCGAATAATAAAAGTACTGAGTTTTATAAATGTTTGATAAAAAAGCGTCGATTATACAACATTATTAATGAGCATCTACACAAACAATAATTAGTAATTTATTCTCGTGTATTAAGATATTTATGTATTGTAGTGTGCTTGAAAATATTCACTGAAATGTCAATAAATAGTTGAATACTCAAAAATGTAGGTAACAAGCATTATAGTATTATACTACACTTCACGCTTAATATTATAAATCTATCGTAAATAGGTCGTATTTTAAGTTCTAATTTGCTGAACTTTGAAGTGATAATAAAAATTCATAAGCATATACCTATATTGATTAAAGGGTTTAAAGTTATATTAGTATTAAAAAAATTAAAAATTGTTAATATATTGTAATTGAAGGCCAAACAGCAAAAATATTAGATGTTGTTCCTAACTTTGGAAATTTTGTTATTTACTTATGCCTACATTTTTTACCGTTACATATATTGGTATTTCATTAAAAAATAAAATGTATAGGATAAGTCTTAGTGTTGTACTTGAAAATGATTCTCAGTGGCCTTTATCTCTACAATATTTCTGAATAGCGAAAGATAAAATAAATTAATATAATATATTTTCCAAGGAGCTTTTAAGACATATTAAAATGGTATATGTATTTTCAATTCAGCCAAACAATGCAATTAATAAAAAGATTTTTTTTTCATTTTATAGAACTTAACATTACTATAAAAAGTATACAAGGAAATAAAGTCGATGATTAAATAATATTGCAACTTGGAATAGAATAATTTAATTTATTTTTAATTGTAAATAAATTACAAAAGATAATTGTTTTTAATGTAGAACTTTAAAAGGATCCTATAACAGAAAAAAACAAATGGTATAATACTTTTTTTTTGTCCATTAAATGTTGATCTAAAACAAATAACAATCAATCTTCGGAAAATGTGCGACTAATTTATGTGAAAGAACTATTATACTTTTGTTTCGCTTTTATTAATGTATAATTGTCTTTGTTATGTATATTTAATGGTACTATTTCAAAAATTAATAACATTTAATGTAATTTGCTACATTGTAATTTTATGGTATTCAAAATTACTCATGTAAAAAAAATTCAACCATCATTACCTAATGAAAAATAGCATCGTTATGAACGGTTATGTTATAATAAAATCCAACTAGACTTTTATCTTTCGTGTAGGCTGTGATGGTGAAATTGATTTACCAGTAATGCTAGTCAACAATAACGAAAAGGTTTTTCAATAATACTATTGTATTTATATCGTAAAAATGACTTGGTATGGTTACGACCATGCAATCTTTAAAAGATTACATGTCAAATCTATTTAAAACTGTGAACTAATGGATCCACGGTGAACGAAGTTTTTGAATTTATTTATTGTTTATTTTTATTTTATTACACGTTTGCGTTTAAATTTTATTCGGAACACTACAACCTATTGTTTCATCGGCGAGTTCGTTCCAAACATTTTTTTTCATCCGTTTAATTTTTAATTTAATTTATGTAAATGATTTAAAAGTTGAATACTACTTTATTTTTACCCGGTTTTTAAATAGTTTATATGTTCAAGTTATAGTTAAAAAAAAAGCGAGTTGATGCTGTTTACGAAGACAAACACGGGGATTCACTCAATATTATAACACATATTATACATATATATAAAATGGATTTCTGACTAGTGCCCAGCGTATCATAAAGTGTCCAGATATTATTTATATAGTACCACGTAATAAAAATCGGTTGCGTGCACAGCATATATTATTATATTGGTTGTATATATTATTACAATATTCCGAGAACTCAGAAAGATTTTTGGCCTTTTAACGCGCTTTATTTGTATATTATTATTATTATCGGCGTTATCATTTATTATTTTATATTATATTATTTACATCATCTCTCTCAGACATTTTTAGAAATTTACTACACAGCTATTACATACTTCTGGAGGCCGTACAATCGACGTTTATTGATACATTTCGTATTTTGTCTGTGTGCGTTTGAAAAATAAAACTGGGTCATACAATTCACCCTGCATCACTCTCTCTCTCTCTCTCTCTATATATATATATATATATATATAATATTATATATACGATCTAACATGGTCGACGTGGGCTAATGAAATTCCAGTTGTTTATATATATACATGCAGTGGATCATCTTCGAAAACCCTCCCTCTCAACCGAAACTACCCCCGATTATTGTGTCATCTGTGTGAGTGCATATTATATATTTATATATTTAATCAGAGTGAGGACGGTGGAAGGCGTCCACGTAATGGATACACGTGAACCTATTCTCCCGGTCAGAGAATTCGAACTTTCGTAGATATATAAAGGTATACGACCCAGTTATTTCACTGTCGTGGCCTTGTTTCCAATAAGTTTCTGAGTAACATTTATTTAGTGACAGTTATTGGTGTAGTAAAATTATTGCATCATTAACAAAAATCAATTTAAAATATTGTGTTTTTTTTTTATTTAATTTTAATTTATAATAGTCAGAGTTAATTTAATATATACATACGGAGAAGAAATTAATATCATTGGTATAGATTCGATTTCGTAACCGTTGGCACAGCTTGGAAGGTAATACGAACATAAATATCGTTTAATTAATATTAGCACTAACATTTGGTTAGTATTTTCTATTTGAATTGTATTACAAGAAATATTATTGGTATTATATTATTATTATTATTAATTGGTGATCATTCATAATTCCAATAAGTTCCTAAATATGTTATTAATCCCATTGTTCCACCGTAAAATAGAAATCGTTATTATCTTGAGAAATGAATTCAAAATTAATATCAAAAGAAATTCATAGTAATTTGCCTATTGATTTTTAAAAAAAATTAATAAACTAATGAAGTAAATAAAAAAAGTAGATTTTGTTTTAAGGCTATAGAATTTTGGATACTATTCATGACAATAATTGTTGTATTTACATTTATTGTAATCGTACAAATTAATAATGTTATGATTTTGTATTTAGTTTCAATCGTCCAAAGTATAGCATAGTATTTATTGTGATATCTGAATCATAATATTATACAAATATGTATCTTTAACTTGGAATATAAATTTCAAGTGGAACGAACAATAAAATATGTAAATTTTATTCATTTAAAACGAATATAAGACTTTTAAATATGTTTGTCTGGAAATAAAATTAATAATTTATTAACTTTTTTGTTTAAAAGAAATATTATGTACGTGCGATTAATTTTAATATCGGTTCATTTATTTTTATCGTCACTGATGACTATCTTATTTCAGTTTTTTCCTCGCTTTGTTTCTTTGTAAGTTATCAATTATATTAAAAATAATATTTCGAGTCTACCATGTGGTTTTAAAATCTTTTGATGAGAACAAATTTCAACAGCGAAATAATTTGCTATGGCATGTGAAAATGTTGTTATAAATTATTATATTCAACGTCAGAAAACGTCTTATCAATTTAAATAATGTCTGAAAACAAAACACCTACTTCATAACACAGTATAAATCGATGTCGTCATAAAATATCGAATTTCAGGACCCGAGATTTGACGACGAGGTAGACCGCATAATGGGATACTACACTTCATCGTTGCTGTGCATGCCGGTGAAAAATTCGTACGAAGAGATAATAGCGGTGGCGCAAGTTAACAACAAGAATCCGGACAAGGACGGTGGGCATTTCACCAGCATGGACGAGAAGGTAAATATTTTACAATCGGGGTGGAAACTTTTGCGGATGGTTTTGACGTAGAGTTACTTCGGAAGACAAACTGATTAGCTGTTGTAAACCCGATGAGCACAGTGGTGCAGTAGTCAGGTATTTATCGTGTGTACCTGCACATTACATACTTTACATGCCAATTTTTTGTTGCTCCGTTCATGAACTTCATTTAAATCTGGAAATTCTAGGATATATTACCTATATACATGTACCTATGTACACAATGTATGCATGTGTGTATATGTGTGCACGCGTACTTACCTCGTTAATATTCCATTAGCGAATTAATAAAGCAGCTACTGTTAGTTTCTGATAATAATATTATAGGTACTAACGTTGTTTTTGTTGTCGATATGTTAAAACGATAAGAACACAACCTACAACGATATATTGATATGTAATACGTTATATACAACTACGTATCATGTGCATATTTTTTTGTTTAGTAATTATTTTTCAATAACTCCGTGAAATCGACATATCTTAATCAAATAATTGGTTTTTACTACTCGTATACACATATAAATATAAGTCGTGTAGTTAAAGCTAATAACATTTAATAATATTATAAACACATTTAATTTTTATCATTACCTAAACATACTTGCGTTATAATTATATTATTAACGGTTAAAATTTATAATATAATAACTGTGTAATTTGATTGTATAATACATACTATAGTATGATATTGTTTACTTTTACGGAATAATTCAGTTTTGTTAGTATACTTATATTATGTTAAATAAACGTATTCAACCGAAAGTTGGTTAGCTTTCGATCGCTCGTCCGCATATATATCCTTGAAGTTCAACTGTAATTGAGTTTAAACTATTCTATACAGCATTACGTCAAAAACTTGGTAGGTATTGAATAGCAAAATGTTTTCTATGAAGGAAAGTTTTTGATTGATTTTGAATTAGTTCCTGATTCATATTATAATTAATCATTCATTAACTAGGCACATTAATTGTGCAGTTCTTCGAACATTTTAATAGAATATTTTAAAAACTTTGACTATGCAAACATTTTAAAGCAAAAATATATTAGTATTATGATTCTTAAAGGGTGGATGTTCATGCTCCAAAAAACTTTGATATATGCTGTAAAAAATTTTTAAATATACTTTTAAATATGGTTGATAGTACGTCATTATATGCTTAAAAATGTACAAAATATGACCAAAAAAATCATTATATTCCTAAAAAAATATAAAAATATGCTCAAAAACATCTATAATCTGTTTTGAAATGGTGTATATTATTTTTCAAAACTGTTAAAAACTTAAAAATAAAATAAAATGGATGAATAATTTAAATAAAAAATTGATGTTTTTGTATTAGTCTTCTTTTATTGTTGATTTGTCTGAAAAATTAAACTGTTATTTTAGTTTTTTTTTGTTAATTTAATATGAAAATTATATTTATGTATTTCGTTATACTTACTTCTGTGCATTATACTGAATAATTATTGCTTTTGAAATATTTTCAAAGTGCATAGAACGTCGTCCATGTGTCAAAAAATATTTATATTTGGAAAAACTTCGCTCGAAATCTACCGATGTGATAGGTGCGTATTTAAAACAAGTTAAATCATCAGGCATTCAGTTTTCTTCTGTCTTGATGGTGTTATCTTTTTAAATGTTTGAAATCGTACACAGTATACTAAAACCTTTATTTATTCAAAATCACCAAATTATTAAACTCAATAATAAAATTCAAATACATAAAGAGACAACTTGGTCCTCCCCAATGTCATCACTGCCAAAAGTATGGACATACACGCAACTACTGCCACCGAAAATCGCGAGCTGAACACTTCACCGATAATTGCACAAAACAACTGGAGGAACCAGCAAAATGTGCTAACTGTGGTGGAAACCACGCTGTCAATTATAAAGGTTGCCAAACCTTCAAAAAAATATTAAGCCTCATCAAATCCAAAACTAAAACAACATAAAGAGATAATCAACACACTCAAACTCAAGCTATACCACCTGCACCCCACAGAAATGTGCATGATACGCTACTCTCAAACCCGAGAGAAAAACCCTCATATGCCGAAGCCACAGCAAATACACCACCATCCGATCAACTTCTTCAAATCGTTACAAGTTTTCTTAACGAGCTAAAATTAATCCTAAACCCCCTCCTAGCTGCTCTAACATCTCTAATAAATAAATTTCCACTCCTCATCACTTCCACTCCTTAATTAACACACATATCACATATCTAAAACGAGGTCGTCCCCACGGCGTCCAACACTAAGCCACCTCTCAACATCCAAATCTTCAATCTACGAATTCAGTTACTTATACTATTGTAAATATGTAAATATCAGAATATTATTGTAATCTTAAAATTATCAATTGCTAATATTATCCTTAGTATTTAAAAAAAAAAAAAATTTAATTATCATGTTATAATGTTTAAACTATTACTATTAAAACTGTCAAATATCCCTAGATTTAGATAGCGTAAGGCTAGGAATGTCTTACGTTTAAAATAAAAAAAAAAAAAAACCTTTATTGTTTTGTTTAAGTTTTTGAAATTTTTTAAACATGGCAATTCTTTTTGTCGTTTTGATTACTTTTATGACCCTGTTCTACATTTTTTACTTTATTAATTGCATCAAATAAAGCCATACCCGATTTTCAAGATTTTCAATTTCAGTGGCTAACGGCTAACGGCTTAAAATTTGATTTTATATAATTTAATGTATAGCAATTGGCTTTTTAGGTACTTCCAATCGATAAAATTTATTAATAACAATACAATTTCTAAAATAATAATTAATATAGACAATTATTAATTGTTAAATGTCAAGTAAAACCTAAAGATACTAAATAAGCATTATTATGCACTAATAAAATATAAATATACTCGAAAAAACAATGGATCGAAATATGCAAATATATTCAACACAAAAATTTTGGTTTCGTTTATATTGCGACGAGTATATGTCACGAGTAAACAAATTGTTATCCTACTCTGCAACTTTTATTATTAAAGGAAAAAAATATGCAAATGCATGAACACCCACCCTTTAATGAAACCCATTTTAAAATGTAATGCATTTTAATTAAATTTAGGGATATGGATATTAAAAATAAGATTGGGTAATTAGTTATCTGACTGGGACATAATTAGTCTCAAAAACTACCAATAAAAACATGCAGTTAAAACAGAGATTTGTAATCTAGAATCTAAAAAAACCCTTTATTCCCAGTTCCCCAAATCCATAGTGCTAAATTATTTATTAAAATTGAGTCATACAATTTCAAAACGATATAATTTAATCAAAATGTCTGGGATTATAGCTTTTCGAGACGTACTTACAATTTGTCGGTATAGCCATTACAAACGCACAAATCGTCGAGGATTCCCGAGCCGAATACGATCGAAACAGGGTAAGTGATTTAAAGTCTCGAGAAGAGTTGAACTTATCGGTGTGTTTGAAAAAACTCTAACCGACGTCATTACAGAACTTGTTGGAAGTGGTGCACGATCTATTCGAAGAACAAACGTCTATCGACAAAGTAATAATGAAGATAATGCAGAGGGCCCAGAGGCTGTTGAAGTGCGAAAGGGCGGCCGTGTTGCTCGTAGACGAGTCGTGCGACAGTACCAGATTCTCGAAGTTGTTCGATTTGAACTCACCCAAGCACAATATAAAAAATAATGTTAAAAAGTAAGATTACACGCACTAAACAATAATCTTATATATATAATGAATTGTACTAGTGACTTTAAAACATAACTATAATATAATTTAACCTAATATATTTGAAATGTTCAAATAACTATTTTTTTTTTTTTAATATTATTTATCTTGATTATTATATAAAAATGAACCAAGTTAAAATAAATTACGTATTCAGTAATAGTGAAATTAATAGCTAGTATACTGAACATGTATCGAAAAAAATGATCTACATTTTTAGTATTGTTATTATTTATTACTACTTCAAAAGATTATGATACAAAAAAAAGTAATAAGACCACACATAATTAATAAAACAAATCGCTCAATTCAGAATCAAAATAATTTTAAAAAAAACACACATAAGTTATCTCTATAGTTTTCCGCGTAGGGTGATACGGTGCTTTTGGGACACTCCGTTCATATTTATTACATATATATATATATACATTTATATCATGACATCGTTAATTTAAAAAAACTATTTAATTATCTAGAAAAAAAATTACTTGATATAAACTTCATCTCTCAAATACACATTTTACACGCATATAAATACATATAATATAAAGCCATTATCACAAATAACCTATTAAATATTTATGAAATAGTTCTAGGCAAAAGGTGGAAGGCGAGAATGTATCGCGTTATCTGGAAAGCCTTGCTGAGAGGGTAGCTTGTTCAGGGGAGGTACTAAACATCAATGAGCACGAGTGCAGCGAAGGAATCGTAGATTCTGGCATCAACTCACTTTTGGCCATGCCCATCAGGAATAAAAACGACCAAATAATCGGTAATCACAGTTCAAATACAACCATAAACATATTTCTTAGTATTTTTTATAAAATATGTAATAAATAGTAATAAATAACCATTTTATCGAATAATTAGCATGGAGAGACGATACAAATAAACTAAATAGGTTTACAAATATACATACGATGTAGGTATGCTGTCAATGCTGTCATGAAGGACATTTCGCTTTTAAACATCTTTCATCGAACAAAAAAATTAGTTAAATATATAAGTTTTTTTCTAATCGAAGAAAAGTAAAAATGTAGATGAATGATGAAGTGTTTATTGCATATAGCATAATCCTAGGAAACTCTATGGTAGTCTAATGATATTTTTGGAAGTGTATGGTACTCTTCTACAGCTCTACCATTTCATCCAATGCTATAGCGATAGAAAGATAGAAACTTTTAATAAAGTTCTTATATATATCCATACAAAAAAAAATCTTCAATGTGATATCAGAGTCTTAAAAGATAGGCTATGAGAAGGTCACACATACCTTTCACCAGCCCTGAGCGTAACACAATAGTTTGAGAACTTTTAATACTCGTGAGAATCATTTCGTGCTGTTAATTTTTCACCGTGCCACAATAATAACAGATACGTCATCAGGTAGGTACGAACGTATTCGGTAATTCCTAAAAATACGATATAATTATAGACTAATGAGTAACGATATCACGTAAAACTCATATCTTAATCGAACAGTTGCTTGATAATCAGAATTACTGCGGAATCGACATTTGAAAATCGTAGGCTGGGTAGTAAATCACTATAATTTTTATATGGCCATCGCTATTTTCATATTATATTCAATTTCCGAAAGTATTTAACGTAATACTATTATATTTTGATCGATTTTTCGGATGGTCAGATGTGAATCAACGTGGTTTCAAGAGTATACTCTCCAGTTGAAGGTATTGGTTCAAAGTGAGCTCATTGGAACAAAGATATCATTATATTTTTAAATGCATTAATTCAAGGATTTATTGAGGGATCATATTATTTCGTTTAACCAATACGTTTAATACTTAACAGGTGTCGCCAGTATAATCAACAAATTGAATTCGTCGCCATTCGACGATTACGATGAACAGTTGTTCGAGGTAAGATATTGTAATATACAAGACAATTACGTGATGTTGCAGATTTAGTTTGCGGTTCACTTATAAATATTTATAAAACCACGTTTCACTTGTTATAGGCTTTTACAATATTCTGTGGACTGGGAATACATAACACACTCATGTATAGTGAAGTAGAAAAGGCGATGGCCAGACAAAAAGTCTCCATTGAAGTAAGATCACCGCACGGGCGTGCAAAAACTAATATATTATACAGCATCAGACAGTTATATAAATGTTTGTTTTTATTCTTTCATTTATTTATTTTAGGTTCTATCTTATCATGCGACAGCTTCTAACAAAGACGTGGAACGTATCCTGGTGAGCTCTATAATCTTGTAAATTTATTTTTTAATATTCCTATGCTTTTAAAACTTTTTTGGCTTCGATTTCAAGTATACACCATCATTCCAGAATAAACATTCAATGTATTCGGGTATTGTGAAAATAATGAAAAAACTTTTACTCGCCAGTCATTGAACTCTAGACCGTGTTTTCCATAGTTTAATGCCCCCGCAAATTTGAACGGATTGAAAGTGTATATTGTTATTATTCTAGATTTGTCTCGTTGCGTGTGATATGTACCTACTGACGCGAACGACTTATAAAAGGGGGAATATATTTTTACACTATTTCACGTAAAACAAAGTGTCAAATCATGTGTTTTCAAATAAATAGGAAATCACAAAATCAAAATAAATCGAGTTGTCAATATTAAATATACTAACGAAACACTGTTACCATACAAGAAATAAATGTATTATTTTTTTTAGGGTATGCCAGTACCTGCTGCTGATTCGTTGAATTTATATTCTCTTGCATTCGACGATTTTTCACTTAACGACGACGAAATGCTGATGGCAGCCGTGAGCATGTTTTTGGAACTAGGACTCGTTAAAACGTTTAACATTGAGAAAGAAGTGAGTGTATACTGAGTAAAACATATGTTCGATAAACCACTTAATGTAGGTTGTGTCTTGTGTATAAATGATCATTTAAATGATTGCTTGAAGTATACAAAAATCATTGATATTTTATGTCCTAGTAACTTCTACCGCAATAATGATTTTTTTTTTAAATTTTTATGTTACTGCTGTTCAATGCATCTAGTTGGTAATTCATAAACGAAAAGTTTTAAGCATAACTACATGTACACGATTCGTAACACAATATAATTTATCGGAAAAAAAGTTTTCAAATAGAATGTTTCCAAAAAACAAAAATGTTATGACATTATGAATTTATGAAATATGATAGCTAAATGCGTATCAGTGATATAACTAACACATTGTAGTTTATATTGACTAAATAAATTTGTTCAGTTGAGAAAATCCTATCCTTATTTTATATTAATATGCAAGCCAGTAGTTACAATAGTAAATTTGTTTATATTGTTTATTATATTTAAAGAATATAAGTGAATAGCAAGAAATGGAGTGGACATATCATATTATGTCTTATAATTTGAATAATGAGCGTTGAAATAATTTGCCTGGGAAAGTATTTGATAGGGAATGAACATAACAACAAATGGAAATATTACTTGTTTGGTTTAATTTGTTTTTATGTATAACAAACAAGGTTCAGGTACATTTTATTTTTCAATGCAAAATATTTTTATGTAACTTATAACTTACTGATAACAATAAGCAGAACAATACTAAGTTTTTAATTAAATATGCATTGAGTACTCACATTTACTACCCATACAAACTGATAATTATTTATTCATATTATTATGTTTATCAACGGTAGGTATTGTATTACTTTGTAGCCCTAAACGAATATCTGTATTACTATAGTAGAAAATAGCTTGATACTTTTTTAATTGGTTAAAATTATTGAGCATAATGATATAAGATAATATTATACTGTATATACAGGCATTATTAATTCCTGTTACAAATAAATGAAAAGTACTTAAGTAATGTGTAAAATAATTTACCATTTTCATGAAACTTGATTTATCCATCTTTTTTCATTCAGAAACATTCTATTTGTAATCATATGGATTTTAATGAAATCTTAATATATTTCTGTATAGAATATCACTATATGTAAATATCTAACAACAAGACAAGTATTTATTTAACGATATCATTTAAAACATATTATGTTGTATTGTCACAAATGCATACTTTTTTTTACTTCTATGTATTATTAAATTTTATTTATATTAAATATGTTATTGATTTGTTTACAGATAATTATCTTTTATATTATATTAATATTCAACAAAATGTTGGGTTATAATCATGAATAATAATACAACAATCAACTTTGTCCAATAACACCAATATATTATTTATATTTTAGACACTATATCGATTTCTTATAACGGTGAAACGCAACTACAGGGACGTGCCTTATCACAACTGGAGACACGCTTTTAATGTTGCTCAAGTCATGTTCGCTATTATGATGGTAACTAAATTACGAAAAATATAGAGATAATATTAATCAGAGTGCATAGTGAATATTTATGTGTTTAAAGGGATGTGATATGAAGAATACGTTCTCCGATCTTGAAGTATTGGGAATGTTTGTCGGATGTCTGTGTCACGATCTCGATCACCGGGGTACAAATAATTCATTCCAGGAAAAGTATGCTTAAACTAGTGGTTAATTTTATTAAAATTAAAGTAATCATAGTATTTGAAACTAGAAATATGTTTTTTTTTTTAAAGATCATGTTGAATAATTGATGAATATTAAAATCAAAAGTCAACGTCATAGATATCGTGAATTTTCAAATGTCTATAAAATTTGAATTTGTATAATATTTTTTTTTGCGTGGCCATTGTACTTTGATTAATAACAGATTGATAATACACGTTATATTTATTTACTTTTAAATTTAAATGCAACTATCTTACTTTTTGTTTTATATAAAAAAAACAACAAATTAAAAAACTAAAATCGATATTTAGTCTGAATTTAGTCTGAATTTATTATAATTGTGTTTTAGAGCCAGATCAGCATTAGTTTTATTGTATGGCACAACAAATACAATGGAACATCATCATTTCAATCACGCAGTAATGATACTTAGCAGTGAGGTACGTCGAATAAATATAAATATAATATAATCGAGTAAATTACTTGAGTATAGAATTTTTATATATTTAATATTTTTTGTTTAGAATCTCAATATATTCTCGAGTCTATCTGCCGAAAGTTTTTCAACTGTGATGAAAGTATTAAAACATAGTATACTGGCCACTGATCTTTGCATGTACTTCCAGTAAGTAAACATTCACGTTTTAAGCGCTAACATAATTAATTTAAATTATTATATAAACTATTTTCACAGCGTTGTGAAAATAATGTAATCAAAATAAATATTATAGTGGGGCCTGGTATGGCACAGTAGTTGGCCATAGTCACTAGCGTGTTCTGAGGTCACACATCGGCTGGCGTCACAAGTTCCCAGATGGGTGAGTGGTTAACCACCCGGTTTGTTAGTGACGAGTACTCGCTCAAAATACAAGTGTTCTAAAAAAAACCATATAATATAAATTATAATCATGCAGTTAAAGCCTTAAAAACAAATAAAAATTATAGCGTTATAATTACAATATTTACAAAAAAAGTTATACATTTTGTTGTTTCATTAATATTTTATGTTTACTACAGTTACTTACTTTTAATGATATGATGATTTCAATGTCTTTATAGCTTTTGACTAGCATAAGCTTGCATGTATAATAATTCATCCATAAATCGAAAATTGTCATTACTAAAGTATACATATTATGTTATAGAAATCAAAAATGATTAAAATTGGTTTTTATGTTTTCAATATTATTCTTTTTCAAAAAAAGTTTTAACATATCTAATTGCGTATGTGTGTATAACTACATTTAACGGGGTATTCTTGTGATAATGATTATAAAACTTTATTGTGTATAGATATTATATCTTTTTTTCATAATATAATATAATATAACTTTTAACTTAGGTATTAGAATAAATGTTTAATGTATAGGTGTACAATGGTTTATTTTAATTTGTTCTAAATAATGTCCATATGTTTGGATTCATTTTTAGTATTTCTTCCTATTTTAAATTTTTTTTTGTTTTGTTAGACTGAGAAACAAGTTCTTCCGGCTAATCGAGTCTAAAGAATACAGTTGGGATGAAGAGTCTCAACGTTACATGCTGATGGCGATGTTGATGACGTCGTCTGACTTGGCAGCATCCACAAAGCAATGGCACGTTCAAAAGCGAGCTGCCAGACTGGTGACAGATGAATTCATTGAGCAAGGCGATAAGGAAAGATTCGAGTTAAAAATCCAGCCTCAAGCTCTCATGGACAGAGAGAGACAGCACGAACTTCCACAGTTACAGATCAGATGGATCGCAGACATATGTCTACCATTATACCAGGTTAACAAAATTTTTAGACACAGAAACAAAGAATGTCTTATTAATAATTTTTTTTTTAACAGGCATTGGGTCAAATGAATCCAAAACTAAACGTTATGAAGGAAGGGGCGATGAATAATATGCAACAATGGAGCAAATTGGTTGACGAAAACTACAAGAACGCAAATGGGGAGAAAAAATAACTGAGTATAGATTTTGAAAGAAATGGTCGAAAACAGGAATTGAAATTCAGTATTTTTTTCCTCGAGAAACTTTAAGTAGACTGATCGACAACTGGAATCGTATTATATATTTATAATAAATTATGAAGCTAATAAGAATGGATGAGATTTTTTATGATAAATGAGTAATGACTTATTATAATATTATGTTTGATTTATTATTTGTTATTACAATACTATATTATTATATATTTTTTTTTACCTTTTACACACCAATAGTAAATACAATTATAAAAATCTATAGTTATGCACACGGAAAATAAAAATAAAAATATTATAATATTATTACGTAGTTGTACATATATGTATGTAAGATGGTATTTTTGTTCCGTAGAGTACTGTGTACCGCACGAGTTATCAATATTATTTTTTATTATATTACACGTTATCGAAGCTAGAAAAATATATTATATATTATTAAATTAAAAATACTGTTGTTGGCACGTTATTTATATATTATGTTATAGTAGCTTGCAACAGATCACTTCTATAGACTGGCCAAAAACCTTGTGAGTTGCTCGCTATGATCGGTCGTCTGATTCCTCTTGTCCAACTTCAACTGGTGTAATTGTACTTCACCGTCAGCAAACGCCAATCCCTGTCAAGAATAACAATCAACACCTTAATAATACATTTCATCGATACTTATTACCGTACATTCAATCATTATAAGCTTACGAAGTTTACAATATTTTACTGTGTATTATTTTTTTTAGAGAATAAATTACAGCAAACGAAATAAAAATATTGACGATTAGTTCAAATTGTAGATACATTTTGATATTTTTTTTAAAACTATGAAAAATTATAATTTTTACAATATAATAATTATACGAAGTTCGTGGAATATCGTAACTAAATCACCGGGTTACCTATTTGAAACACAGGTGAATTTAAGTAAATTCAGTGTAATTTAGTATTAATATCAAACTACAGTTTTTAATTGAATAGGCTATTGAGATGGTAAATTGACTTGAGATGATAATATTGGAAAATATGTCAATAAATCAAAACAAGTGCTTAGAATATCCACAACATTTCAGTCTAATCTAAACAAATTGACGTGTTTATTTATCATCGAGGAACGATGGTTTAAATAAATTGTTGAAATGCACTTTAGGTACTGACTTTGTATACCAGATTAGTAATATTTTTTAGACCAAAATACTTCCAAAAAAATTACTTACTTATTATAAGATATAAATTATTTTAAATGTAATCTATGAGTGATTATTTTGACTGATTTCAGTAGAAATAAGTAGCAGGTATAACGTAATAGGTTATATAAATGACGAAAAAAAAAGCTAACATAATATTTTAAAGATCATAGTTTCTATAAAAGTAAAATATAATACCCGGTATACATTTATTTTATCTAAGGATATTAATATTCAAATTAAAGCAAAATCGATTTTGTCTATTTTGTCTGAACATAGTTTTGCAGAAATATTTCAGTTTCTCCACGATTTTTCTAATGGTTTTCTGTTGTTTCTACAATACTTTGAATTATTTTTACTTCAAAGTACTAATAATATCTAATTTTTTATACCAGAAACCACTTTTAAATGTAAAATTTAAGCGAATCAAGGTTCTAAAAGGTGGCGACAGTCATAAAAAACACTCACACACATAATTGTTTAACTAATACGTTAATTCCTTTGCTAAAAATCTAAAAAAAGGTAACGAAATTATTAAACTATGACGTCAGTATTGCACTAATGTTATTTGAATGGGTAGTAAATGTAAAACGCCCATCACTTGTACTGTGAGCCAATTAGCATATTCTGACCCTCTAAATAATACATTCAAAATGATGAATTCATTATGTAGATCATAAAGAAAAAAATTAACCGTTGAGAGATAAATTGTTTAAAAGCTTTTGAAATAATGGTAATAGTGTGAAAGTTCATCTCGTCTTGGCCCTCAACACAATAATAAATGAATAATAGCTGTTTTTTAACGGAATTAGAATATTGTTATATATACGTATAAATTGTTTATCAACAGAAAACTCTAGGAATCGTGGTAATTGGGAGTAGTAACGTTTTTGTTCTTCAGAATAATATATAGAAATATTACATAAATATAAAATAGTTTTATAACAATTATTTCATTAGGTATTTGATTAAAATCATAATGAGTTCAAATGGAACACTAACCAAGTAGGTGTTTCTATTTTTTGGAGTTGATGCCAATGACATGGCTGTAATGGTCTTTCCTCGAAACGGCACGGACATTATTGGTGTGTTAATGTCATCGCAAAGGTCCCATAAGTGTACGCTGCAAACGACCACATCAGCCATAATTAGTATGTTACACAAACAAAAAGAATATAAATGAAACATATTTATATAGATATAGTTAAAAGGGTCTAGATCACCTAGAGGATGAATCCAACCCGAATACGATGCCGGGATGTCCAGTGCACCATTTAATCTTTACGATACGATCCTGGGCATTCAGCACGTCTTTCGACGATACAAACAGCCGTTTCAAAACTTCTCGACGAGTAACGCAGTATAGCATAACTTTATTGCTCGAACACGCTGCCTGCAAATGTATTCTCGATTTTTATCGGTAACAGAAATGCTTAAGATCTAATATAGTTCATATACAATTGAAAAAATTGTAAAACAATATGATTTACATAATAAATATAAATATGCCCAATGACTAGTCTAAATGATTAAGATACTAGAAAAGTGAAAACTTGTTGTCTTAAAATATTTATACAGTAGATAAGCGTGTAACTAATGGGTGATTATAAAAAAAAAAAAATAATAATAATAATAATTTAATCAATTGTAATGTGTAATGAAATTGTTCGATTAATTTTCACTAATACGATGATTATATTACTTTGCAAGACATTATACAAATTAATGATTATAAAATTGTTTTCATTACGAGATAAGACATATTTTAACAGAATAAAAAACATAATAAATATAAATTATGGTAGTTGCTTGGAATCGATTGATACTATTTTTTTCATAATGTTTTATATATTTTTTTTTCAATCTATTAACCTTATTCTATAAGACAATCCACTTATAACAAACTATTTGAAAAAAAAAAACAATTTCTTAGGTAGGTACTGTTTTTTTTAGTTAAAATATTTTTATTTTATATATACATTTTTTTTTTTCTAGAAAATGTTACAATCTGTAAAGTGATGATTTACAATAAGCACAAGTTATTAAGGAATTAACCTAGAAAAGACAAAGTAATATAAGATAAAGTTACAAACAATAATAAGTTAAATCAAATTACAATTATTTACATCAATTCAGACAAGGGGCTTGAATGAAAATGTCATCTATAGATGAAACTTCGTGGGTAGATAATTATATCACATAAAAATGTGGTGCCAACATTAAGTGTTATCTATTTATTTTACATTTATTGATTTATTTATGATAATAATAATTAATATTAAATGTGTATAAGTTCGAGAGTATATTGTATTAAACTATAAAATGATAAAATATTTTTAATTGTATGTTAGTTGAATTGATTAATGATTTGTCTTAATATAATGATCGACTTGTTTTATTATGAATTATAAATGTATAAATGTATGATATTTATTAGAACCTATATATGAAATAAATTATAATATTATCATAAGTATGTATAAATCAATTTCAGGCCCTTATGCTGTGTAAGTGCCCAAATAGTAAGGGCTTTCTAAATCACTTAACACTGTGACACCGAAGAACAAAGTGCTAACCTTGGCCAGTGCCTACTCTAACGCCGACTATATACTGGGTAGACTACTTAGCATACCTACGCCTCATTCAGTCCGGATAGGCAGCTAAATGTACATGACAAAACCGTGGAACGGGATGGGTCTATCGCGGGAATGAGGATGGTTCAGTTTAGTTATGGGGCCGGGGTCTCTGTGGTCAATCCGGTCTGGTGCGATGACCACAGAACTCACGAAAAGAGGAAAAACCTAAAACTAACTTAAACCTATTGAAGTCCGGTTATGCAGGTGGTCTACCGAAGATGTGAATAGGACTGCCGGACTTGACGACCAGGGGGGCTCCTCACAAAACGGTCAGTCGCTGGCGGACTTACGCAACGGCACTCTCTCGCTGATGACGTGGACTCGACAACAGCGACACGCAATAATCTGGAGATATTGACCAATCTGATTGGAGGACGCGAGGTGACATAAATTAATAAGAAACTTAAAAGAAGAGTCTGGTGTAGAAACTTGCTTTTTTTGTCTTCACAATGAAGTTACGATTAGCAAAAATTAAAGTATTTGTCTATAAATCATGATAAAAATGAATTATGAATATGCGCTCAATGTGACTTACGAGTACAATCAAAAATATAACAAAAACAAAACGATTTATGAATAAGCTACAATAGTGGGCGACTAGAAAAAGATTGCGTACAAGTAATAAAAAAAAGCTTTGACTGCAGAACAATTACAATAACAAAGATAATAACATAGAATGATAGTACAAATTGAGGAAAAAAGACCGAATAATACTTGATTATACGACACACAAAATACAAAAACAAAGAAAATAAATACACATAATTTAATCATAATAATTTTAGCCTACACGGCTGAGTGATGAATGGAGTAAACAGGAGACAAGATTAGGAAAGGCGCCTTCGCACAATGGTTAAAATACCACGATACCATATCATTATTGCGGCGCCAACACTCTGAATCATAAATTATATAAAATAATAATTATAGTTAAGTGTGAAAATAAGTAAGTTATAAAGTAAAAGACAAATTAATAATATAATTGTTAAAGTACTTTCTTAAGTTTAAGCTGTATATGTGGTAAGGATTTGTTGCTAAAAACCCGGATGGTCACCCATCCTAGAGCTAGAAACACCGGCTGGTTCGTATACTCAGAGCGTTTCCGCAGTTGAGCGTAAGACTACGCCACATCAAGCCACTGAATTTTTTTTTAAGGCAATTATTAATATTAATGTCTCATTTTATTTTATTGATTTTAAACAAATCTTGATTAAAACAGTTATATGTGACAGTTTAATATTATGTCATTATTCGAATATTCAAGTATTTTCATTAAAAACATAGTTCAGTCAATACACTAAAAAAGCAATTTATCATACTTTCTGTATAATAATTATATGCAACTCCACTTATATTTATATAGTTAGTAGAAAAATCATTTTATTTTTCCTTAATTTATTTCATATATGTATATTATTATAAAGATAATAATATATACCTACGATAATATGTAATTATCATAGGTATTAGAACATTAATTCAATTCTTTATCCAATTCCTTTTTTTTTTTTTTATAAACATAAATCAAATTTACATAACTTAGTTGTAAAACACGTTTTAAGTAGTTGAACGGAATTAAAGCGATACCATAACCTATATAATATATATATATATATACATGTTTTATGCACAAAAGAAATAATTATAAAATAATGGCATTGTCTATTGTTTACAAAATGTCTTTAAATGTACAATCTACTCTCTTTTTTGTTTGCGGTAGGTTCTATTACCTACCTACCTATAATTAGGTCAGAATGTGGCAGCCGGTATAATATACGAGTATTGTAAAATTGTAATGTTATTTTTATTAATTCTGTTAAAGCCAAGAGGGTATATATTTGTTGTCCGTTTTGGCTACGATATGCCATTAGTTAATTAAACACAAACATGGTAAACTGGTCGTACTATGCACGGGGGAAATATTATTACTACGCTCGTGGATAAAATACCGTTTTAGATATAAGCTATACTCAGACGGGCGCCCAATCGTCCGGTCAGGGTTGTATTAAAAACGAATTAAAATAGTTTATTGATATTTATGTGAGAACTATTTTAGCGTTATATAATCAACCAAAATTTACATAATTTAATAATAATATATAATATAAATTAGCAGACCATGTTAAAAAATGTTATGTATAACTGCATGACGTGGTGGTAGATATGATATTTATTTAGATTCTGAACGAAGTGATGAATGTACTGATTTACAATGATGTGTTTTTTTTTTGTTTTTGTTTGTTGTGAATATCCTTGGTGCATTATTGAGGTCAAAAGTAAAAATTTTCCAGCAGTTTTCAAAAAAATCAAAAAAAAAAAATGACAGAAAAACAGGAATTTATACGCAAAACCAGTTTTCGACCAAATCGATTTTTTTATACGGTTGTAATTCAAAAACTAATCACTGTAAATAATTGAAATTTTCACCAAACGTTTATGTTAGTTTTATCTATATACAGTTTAATTTTCAAACATTTTTTACATTTTTGAGTTATTTATAGACCACTGAAATTTTCGATTTTTATGAGAATGTTTTATTGAAGTGTCGGTAAAAAAATTTTGGATGACCAAAAAAACTTGAAAATTTAATACAAGGTTCCTTATGAGTTATTCTTATTGTAGCTAACAAAAATTAAAAATCGTAAGTCACAATTTTTTTTTAAGCGTTTATAGTTCAAAATTTTACGAAATCTGTCGAAAACGCGAAAATTTGCTAGTAATTTTTAAGTTGAAAAATCATAAAATTTTTTGTTTTTATAACTAAGGATTAAAAATACAACACTAAATTTTCCGTATTTTTTCCTTCAAGTTGCTATAGAGAAAACTCGAAGCATAATTATAGGAAAAATTTTAAGTGCGTTTGAATTTTAAATTTTTATGAACTAGCGTAACGATAACGATTTATCCTGAAACAATTTTAAATATTTGTTATTATTCTAAAAGCATAAGTCGTAGATACTTGAACATTTTACCAGTTATTAAGATTGGCGTTTTCTTTACATGATTTAATTTTCAAAATATTCTGACTTTTTTTGAGGTATTTATAGACAACTGAAATTTTCAACTTTTCTGAAAAATTTTTTTGAAGTGTCAATAAATTTTTTTTGGCCCTATCAAAATACTTGAAAATTATATTATTAAAAATTATAAAATACATAGGCACAACTTTTTTTTTATATAAGCATTCATAGTTCAAATTTTTACGAAATCTGTCGAAAACGCGAAAATTCGCAAGTAATTTTTAAGTTGAAAAATCATAAAACTCTTTGTGTTTATAACTAAGGATTAAAAATACAACACTAAGTTTTCCGTAAGTTTTCCTTCAATTAGCTATAGAGAAAACTCGAAGCGTTATTATAGGAAAAATGTTTTGAGTGTTTGAGTTTTAAATTTTTATGAAATCAGGTAAATGTATATCTATGATAATATAAGGTGTTATGAATTATGATAACTACATGCAATGTTTTTGGAAAAATTGATTAACCATGCCTTATGCAAAATGCATCCTAATTGAAAAATAAAATATTTGTTTCAAAATATAATACATGACAATATTTAAATATTATATTATATCCTAGACTGCCAAATCATCTCCGTTCAGAATCGTTTTTCGTATACAATGATACCTATCATTGCATTAAAATTTAACCTATCCTAGTCAGAGGTCCACCCCACCCCCTAATGTACAGCAAAGCGAAATCCACTTACCCGCTTTTTTACTTCTCAAACTCTTACAAACTAAAATTATTTTATACAACTGTTATTGTGATCTTTATATTATATAATATTATGAAATATGAAGCTCTCTTCAGTGTTATGGTGTTTGCAAGGCAATTTTTTCGTGATGAGCTAAATTTAATTTAGTGCATCAAATTAATAAATATGCTTTATATTTTATATGATGTAAAAATTATAGAAGTTTTGAGTACCATACTAAATTAAAAGAAAATATCTTAAGACTTTATAATTCTTTGAGGTTGAATTAAATCGTAAACGTTACTGATGTAAGCTGTAAAATTATTGTTCCATAACTATTTAAACATAATTTACATACAGTATTGAGTTAATTAAAAAAAAAAAAATATGTTGGAATTATAATGTTAAAATGTGTAAATTACTTAAGTACGTACTCGTGTCTAGGTAATATTACTGTATGCCATAAAGTAAATTTAAATACAAAATTTTAATATATATATGTAGATGCCATATTATCATTATATACAATATATATATACTAATTAATAATTACGGTTAACGTTGTCGTGAAGAAGTATAAAATGTTCTTTTATGCAAATTAAACCTTTATCGAACGAGAATTTATATTCGGGTCAGCATTCTAGACTCCAGTGAGTTATTAATTTAGGAACCCAGTTGCATGATAAATACAGTTTAAATTTGCATGCTTGTGTATTAAATTACCTTATTTTGGACCACGTATGTCCCATGGTAAGTTATGCAAAAATAAATACAACTGACGTGAGTTTAATATTATCAAAGAATTTAGAACTTAAAAAAAGTTTAGAATTTTTATGTTAGTTATCGATTTAAGAATTTGTTTATACAGTTTAATTTTTTAACAAAATATGCATGTTTATAGGAAAGATACAATTTTTTTTATCATTTCAGCTGCCATAGCAACTAAACAATAACAAAGATGTTATGACTATATAATTTAGCAACGCATAATAATTGCGTTGTCATAGCAACCAGAAAAAAATGTGACTTCAAAATCTGTACAAATTTTTGCTTTTTAATTGGTTTTTTGTAAGATTACGTATTTCAACCCATAATTAATGTAAATATGTGACCGCTTCGATACATTTTTGTATATGATTCCATTTCTATGTAAAAAGTTATATATTTGTCAGGGTCCTTTTCCTAAACTTTTTGTTAAAGATAAATCATCATCAAAATATACAGTTTGATTTCATGAATCCTTAATAATTATTTATTGTTATTAAACAGTATAAAAAAAACAGTACAAATTCTAAGATTTTAACCTTTTCATACTCAACTAAATTTAGTATTTAAATATAACTTTTTCATTATTATTTATTACTAATTTATTGTTATCAAAATCCTTTTTAGAATTATGCTTTCTCGAGGCAACGTAATAAAACATCGAAATCTGTATTTCAATCTTAAAGTTTTATTGATCATAGATTTTTTAAATTTTAGAAACTGCGTTCTGAAACCAAAATGACTTATGCAAAAAAAAAAATTGCATTAATAAAACGTGGTTTAGACCCTTCTCATACTTGGCCTAATGGCCTACTATACTTAATTAACAATATATTATTTATGTTAATATTTACAGATTTAACAATATAAAAACAAAAGTAATTTAGTTTAACAGAAGAACAGTTTCATGTTTAAATGCATACTACCTATAAGTATTTATTTTTGAAAAATAATTAAATTTTTACCCTAATAAACTTGAGAAGTCTTTATACTTCAATTAGTCTGATAAGTGATAATATTATTATGATATAATATAGTTTTAAAAAAATGTTTAACTATGAATACTTGAAATGTCAAAAAAATATTTAATGGTAAATTAATTCATGCTATAATTAGAATATATTAATGGGTCCTTCAAGTCTACATTTATATACTAATAATATAATTCAGCCATTGCTAAACGTCATCAATAGACAGTGACGTAGGCAAAGATTTTCGTTAGGGGTGGGGATAAATTCGTTAATTTTTAAGATAAATTGCAATATTAGTGCTCCTCTCCATGTTAATATTATGAGCATAAAAAACTAGCAAGTTGGTACTGATCTGCTGTGCAACAGGTGTCAAGAAGGACTCTGTAACGGATGTGTAGAATATAATTTTCTAATTTTCTAATTTGATATGTAAAATTTTAAAATATAATTTCAAAAAAAAAAATTATGTTAATTTATTTACTATATTTTCTAACTGCAGCTATTAGGTATAACAACATATAAGGAACCTTGCATTAATCTTTTTGATTCAACGATATACTTTATAGGCATATTATACAAGAAAAAACTAAAAAATGAAAATGTCTATAGTAAGAAGGTAAAAAAGTGTTGACTTACGGTTATAAGTTTTTTGGATTACAACAAATTAAAAAATTGATCTAAGAGATTTTGTTAATTTACGGGATAATATCCGATGTCTAACTTCTAACTTTTAAAATTATTTTGACTTAAAGGTCACCCTTTTTTTTTAATTTTCTACTTTGAAAAATTTTGTATTTGATTTTAATACAAGTGGTACAGTTTTAAGATACTGTTCTGGTAATATGTTTTGTCTTAACGTACAGTGTTACACGGCGCGTCGTATAGGCAAAATAGGTACTCCATTATGCAGATGAACATTACAATATTATAATAAATATTGATTTTTGCTACTGATTCACGTATTACTTGAGATATAGGCCAAATAAATTTACTCGATAGAAATTTACTGGTTAGATAAATTTTTTACCAGTTACCTCTCTTTCAAATAAGATGTGAACATTAGAAAGAAATATCAAACAAATCTACAAAGTTAAAATTATTCTAAAATTATAATTAACTTATTTTTTCAAGTACTTTTATTTTTTTTAATATATTATGCTGTATAGTTTCCGTAATAAATTGTAGTATTTTTATTTTTTAGTTCGATATTTATGAAATGAGAAAGTAGGCGTGTTTCTGAGTGTGTGCTCGTACCTTAATCTTACGTCTCTTGTATTTTTATCTAATGTTTCTATCCCTTTATATTTTGTTGCAGTTTATTTGAAGTCTGACAAACAATTAATTTTCAATAGGCTATGTTATAAATAAGCGTTATGAAATACGCTGTTATGTTTTTATAGTTCTTTGATCATTAATTAATTATTAAATATATTAATCAACCAAACCGTTATATTAGAAGAGTATTCCCTGTTTTAAATTAAATGAAAGTTTTCTTCAAAATCTTTGAATGAGTAAGTAAATACTTTCAATTAAATATATAATAAAGTGAATAAGAAATACAAAAATTACTTACCAAAAAAAAATTCAAGTCAAACGGGCAAATATCCAACGAGTTCACCGAAAAATGTTCATCTACAACATTTATAATTTTTTTTTAAACTATTGAGCTTTTTTTACTTTATTGATACATGAAATTTCATACCTAGTTAGTTTACTAGTTAATGAATATACACGGTGATTTATGGAGCGTAAAATACTCATAGCTTCAAATCGTTTACAAAACCATTTTTTTTTTAATTATATTTTTAACATTTTTTTATCCTTATAATTTTTTAAGTTTTTTACTTTTTTGAAAGACAACATTTAGTTTTAATTTGATATTCCAAAACAGAATATTTTTCTTATTATTTCGATACATAAAAATTGAATTTAGGGCAAGTAGTTTATGAGTTATAAATATTTAAAGTTTGGATGAGCCGAGTATAGTGGACAAATATGTTGTGGGGTAACCCCGTACCACTCTACTCTGCTCATCTAAACTTTAAATACCTATATCTCGTAAACTACTTGCCCTAAATTCAATTTTTAGTTACCTGTATTTTCTTGGGTAAAGTACGATGGCCATACTTTGTGTCCCCCCAAATTGCACCGGAAAACCAGTCCACAATTAGTACCAATAAAAGCATCTTGAATGTTATTTAAACATATGCATGTGGCCATGACACCATCAGACAAATATCTAAAATTATTAATGAGTTTATGAATTAACTATCTACTGTACAAATATTTTACAATCTATTTGAAAATTTGTTTTTTTTTATACCTAGGGACATTTTTATTGGCATTGATAGTTTGCATTTTTAGTAATCTCACGGAACTCCAGGGCGCAGTGCCGGCACTTTTTTCTGAAATTTCGTAAGCGTCTGACCAACTGTCCACGATCGTCCATACGGCCAAAACAAAATCTTCATCCAAGCTACAAAGCTGTAAAAATGTTAATTTACTTTTTAATTTTTATTAATTTAAGTACCGATGAGAAAATTATAATATTCGATGGTAGTGGAAACCATAAAAAGGTACTGGTTTGTTTTGAGTTTGATATAAGCGTACAGGTAGAGATAAAAATTATCGTTCAGAGTCTAACATTTGGACAAAAATAAAATTTTATACTATGAAAAATACACAGTTTATGGAAATAATCAAATAAACTGTTTTAAAATTACTCACCTCGTCTGGTAATTCTTCGTTAGTAACATTATTGTATGTTACTGTGCTTAAGCCAACAATTTTCGCCTTATGGCCATGGTCAATTGACAAAGCTAGACAAGTTCAAACGGTGTTAACCTAAATAATGTGGTAATTTTGATTAAACTTTTCTAACGTGCATTTACCAGTATTAAAAGACGGCGAACGAAGTGGACAAGGGAGGCCGTTGACTTGCTGATGATGCAGTTTGGATTCTCTTAAATCCCACACGCATATACTTCTGTAAATATCAAAAATAGTTTATGCTGCAGAGAATTAATTTCTTTGATATAATAAAAATAAATTGAATATTTCGTTGTATAATTAGTACCTATGCGTTTTTAGTCTACATTTTAGTCGCAATCAATAAAGAAATATTTTTCACCATTATTTTATATTAACAATAAGAATAAATTATAAAAGCTAAATTTATATTTAAATATTTTTAAAAACAATCAATAATTTTAAACCGGTATAGGTACTAACAAAATCACTTGATATCCTATAATTTATTCAAAAAACATTGAATGTATTTTAAATGTGTAGAGTTTCGCTAGTCAAATCATAGATTGCGCTACATAGTTCATAGTACAATAATTTCTTGATCTTGACGTTATGTATTATTACTTTAATATTATTCTGTTATTGATATTGTTCTTAAAGAACTTCTAAATAGATAAATGATAATTTATTATTATTTAAGCTTCTATTTATACAACATATTACATTGAATATATTATTAAATTATCAATGTAAAATACAACTATTCATCAATTGTATTTTAAATAACTTCATACGCCATTTTTATACATTAGGCATTACTTTTGTTAAAAGTCCCTACTCCATGAAATATTGTTTTTATAAATATCATTCTAAAATTACTTTAATTCAAATTTGTATTCAATGGTGTATTTTAATTATTATTTTATCAATTTATTTAAGAATACAAATGTACAAAATGTAGGTTATCACCATATCAGGTAGTATAAAATAATTAATTAGTAATAATATGTACTTTACCCATCTACTTGTGCAGTTGTGAAAAATCCTATGGTTGACTTGAAGATTGTGCAAAATGATGTAACTTTGTTAGGACACTTAAGAATATACTCAGGATTTTCTGTAGCTGATACACTCCAGATACATATAACATATTGGTAAAACGAATCCATCACCTAAAAAGAAAAAAAAACATTATACAAGTATCAAATTATTGTATTTTTATACAAATAAAATTACTAAAACTTGAAATAATTTTTTTTAAGGAAATTATTACCAGATTAAACAAACTAAAATGTAATATAAATTATAATATATATTGTAAGTACTTCGTGCATTGTAACGAGTGACTCGATATAGGATGTGACTCTCAAAAATTCTATGGATTTGACTGGACATTTTGCAAGAAACTTTAAGGAGGAGACTGCCGGGCTGAGGTATCCATTGCTGAAGTCTAAGTTAAAGTCATTAGCCACTAGCCTATGTTCAACTCGATCCATCGACTGCTGTTCCAACATCGAAATCATCATCCGGGCGACCTCGATCACTCTGTCAGGATCTACCATAGTGATGTGTGTTTGACGATGATTATCTGGTAGTTCAGTACCACCAACACCCTGTTTAGCCTGTTACATAATATATAATAGAGTTTAAAAGCGTCTAACTATTATGAACAAACAATGCGTTATGAAACAAAATAAAAATAAAATAAGATAGAATCTACAAAATATCCATTGTTAAGTTTGAATTCCACTTCTTAGTCCATATTTGTTGTAGCATTATAGAAATCAACCAAGTATCGATGAAATCAGAAATTAAAATTGCCCTATTAGAGGGGGAAATTAAACATGATAGAAAACCAGTAAATAGATATCTATACAGATATCAAAAAAAACAAGAACACAATATTGTACCAGTGAAATTTGATTTAAAAAAAAAAAACAGTTACAACAATGTTATTTAAATTATTTTCATTAAATTACATTTATAATATATTATAGAACTTTTTGATATTAATAAATGTGGTTTTGTTTCAACTTCGTAATCAGCTATTCAATCAAATTCTAATAATATACAATAATTTATAAAAGATGCACCAAGTTATTCATAGTAATATAAAACTTAGTATTATAATCCATAACAAAATATTTTTGATGAATATACCGTAGTCACGAAACTACAATTTGTCGTGAAAGTCTTCCCACGAAAATAAAACATATAACCGCAATATTGATACAAAAACCCATAAAATGATACATATTTTATATATATATATATATATATTCCTATTGTATAATCATTGAGAACTTACATTTACATTTCATTAATTGTAATATAAAAGTATATTGGTACGTAATAATATATAAGTAAAAGTAATATGATTGTCCTGTGTTAAGAAATCCTATAAGCTATACACAATAGACGATATTGATCAGATGTAAATAATATATTAAATAATCTGTACACATGTTGAATATTTTTTGTCACGGGAATTGGTTTTGTAACCTTATATCCAATTATCAAACGGGTTTACTTAATTTATAAAATACATAACAGAGCAGGATTTATGCACGGTTTCAATAATTTGATTAGAAAAATATACACCAGTGGTACCATTCGTCCAATTTTTAAAGGTACCATGTTTTTTTATATTATTATAATTATCTATGTGTCCGTTAGTAATTGCGCATCTTTTAAGAACAACGATGCGGCTTATTTTTTTATCTTTTAATGGCCAAGATATTCTTATGAGATTTTTCCGAAAAGAACAATTCGAAAAATTGGAAAAAAAACTGAAATGGATTTTTTTAAATGGATTTTTTTTTACATACGTGGTTGCCATTAGTTACAAATTAATAATTATATTATAGAAAATCATTGTGTACCGAATATTAACAACATGAAATACTTATGAGATAGGTACCTTTTATTACATGTTCAAACGTTCTCCCTCAGTGAAAATATTATATCGATACACATGATCTATGAATGGCCGTTTAAACATTTTTGTTGAAATTGTGTAGTAACTAAAATTGTTCGTTTTCCATTTCAACACTGAAAATATTATCGATTTTTCCAAACCCTAGTTTTCTGTAAACTTTCCCATTTTTTCTTATATTCAATTTCCTAACAGAAAAGATTCTAAAGTAGAAAATCGTGGCATTTTTAGTTATTGATAATTTACTATAAATTTAGTAAACTATAAACAGATTTATTTTTGTAATAATTTATTTATTTAAAAGTGACGAGTGACGACTATTATCAATTTTTTTTTATTTACTCTCAAATATTCAATCGATGAACAGTGCATATCATTTGTCAATACTATGGGGTGTTGAGTCCATTTTTCGACCAAATCACTTTCATTAGTCTGTACTTCTTTTTCCGCGTTTTCATCGTGAGTTTGTGTTTGAACCTGGAAAAATTAAACTATTTTAACTATAAACTTTTAAACACGTCCATTAAAATATATCTTATTACTGTGTTTATCTATTTTTGAAGATTAATAAAAAAAATGAACTGTACCAATGTACAGATTTACAGTAAAACTATATTATGTTTAGTGTTTAAAATTATAAATTTACCTGCGTCATGTTTGAACGTCCGTACATTTGTATATATTGTTCATAAGGTATTGCTGGCAAATCTAACAGGGAAAAGCTAACAGTGTCTAGCTTAATCATCTCCATTAAAACGTTTCCCCTAGTTTTTATTTTGTCCTTTACCTATATTTAAATTTAACTTTAAAGTATTTTCTACCATAATGTATAAATAAATCATACTTCTTGTTCTCGCTTCCTCTTTCCGGCAGTTTTAAAATTTTTTAAGCCCATTTCAATAGTCCGTTCTAACGAGTTTATTTCAAACTTTTCATCCAAGAATGGTTCCAATTTTTCTTCTACACAAACGGGAAGCGCAAACTTAAAACTTACAGTGTCATTTGAAATTGTTTGGCTCACCAAAGTTGGTTTTAATTGCGATTCAACTACTAATGAATCGACCGAAGTATCAGATTCAAAGTCAGATTCATAATCCTTAAAATATGATTGTCAAAAATAAAAATATATATATAAATTGTATTTTGTATTATTTTACTTCAAAGTCATCTTCATATTCTTGGTTATCTGATACGTCTGATGAATTGCTAAGAGCAGTAGTACTATTGTCAACTTTATCAATTGGATTTTCTTTGTTTTCCTTGTGTAAGACTTTATTTTCATTTTGTTTCATACTAACACTTACGTGTTTATTTTTAACACCAACCGGGTGTTTTTTCGTAATAATATTTTGTTTCGGTTTTCCCATTTTCGCAAATGGGTGGGTATTATGTTGATCTTCTAAATGTTTTAAATAAAATTTACGTTATAGTAATATATTCTTCTTCTGATATTTTTGAATATTTTAAACATTATAGTATAAGCCTAGAATTTTCTACCATAATAATAATAATAATAATAAATGATAATAAGTATATATATACATATATATATATTATTATGATTCATATACATTTTTATTTTGAATGCCATCATTTACGTCGAATTAGTATTTTAAGCTCTTTGAAAATGATGTAAACTATAAAATTTACCATGTACTTTTTATAATTTTCGTTTGAAATTATATTGGCCATATAATTTCAAACCAATATTAGAATGATATTAAATAAATATATATCATTCAAAATACAAATATAAAATAAAAATATAATAGTTCAAATAATATTAAAATAAATAAAAAATGTTTTGCATTGCATGATAATAAATGTAAATTAAATTTCCTTAAAACAACTTTTATCCTAGTGAATACTTTACCGTTTGCCATCTTAGGTAGGTAGGCATGTAGAATAATAATAAAATATGAAAACTAAATTGTTCCAGTTAAATATGTTTAGTCATTCAACAATAGCAAAAATTATTATTAAGCAGCTATAAAAACCAATATAAAGTGGTTTCTTGTGTTTGTTCAGAAAATCCGCAACAAGAATTATGGTTCTATTTACAATTATTAAGAAGAAAAAAACAACTGCGATGCGGTCTAATAAAAACTTTAGCTAATAGCCAAGTAAGCTATATTAAATTGTTTTTATAAATATAAACAGTTGAGATTAATCTTAGTTAAAGGAAGAAAGAGTAGTTACTACATTCAAGAAGTAATCTTAATTCAGAAAACAACCATGTTGTACAGATCAAAAAGCTATTGCACAATATCTAGTTCAGATCATTCGTACTGGTTACAACGTTTTACCTCCGACCAACAGTTATTTGTATCCATATAATGATGTGACTATCTACGTATTTGAAATATTAATTTACTATTAATTATGCACAACTAATATATCCATAAATTTATTCGTAGAACATAATACGCATATAATAATCTAATAACGTGTATTATTGTTTGAACGTTCAGCTTCCAGTTCAGTCTTTCACGATTAGTTTTGTGAATTACTGGGGTAGAGTTTTTATTATTATTATAGCACCTATGCTATACTACAATCATATAGTAAATAATTTACTGTAAATGAGATACTTTTTATTATTTTTTTAAATAAATTAAATTAAATGATGAATACGATTACAATATTATTACACTTATTTCACAACCGTGAATGTTTATAGGTAGGTAAGGTGCCTATTCAATAGTTAACTATTCCTCCATTAAAGTTTACGAAAGTTAATTTTCACTGTTACACGTGACAAAATCAATGTTGTTAAGCTATAACAGAACATAAGTATAAATAGAAAAAAAAATACTTTACATTCGTACTTCTCAACAAATAAAAATGCGTTTGAAAATATTTAGGAAATCATTATTCAAATTTACCTACATCTTTCAATATAATATAAAAAAATTACCTTTCATTACCTATATGTACCTAGTAATTTTTACGCTAGTTAAATAATATTGTATCCTTTACTAGAACTTATATGATTTTATTATTAAAATATATTATATTTTTTTTTCGAGGAAAAAAATTAAAATGTTTAAATGCTACATGTATTTGAATTTTGTTTTAACAAAATATTAATTTCAAATTGGTAACAAAATATTATGAATGTTTTATACATTAATAGAATTTTGGTAATCTATATTGCCAAGAGTATACCTATATACAATAATTAAAATAATATTTTTTTGGTTACATGTTATTTTGTATTGAAAATATTGAAAAATTATTATAATTAAAGGCAACATGTGGAGTGGGTGGCTTTGCTCTCTCGAATCAGTGACCAATAGATAAATTCGTATTCTTCTACTCAAGAGTTCCTACATACGCCTATGTAAATATATGAGGCAAAATTATACATAAATTTAGGCGTTTATATCCTTGACTTAACAAATTATAACCTAAAACAAATATAAGAATATATTTATAAAATCATTGTTTTATATTATATGTCTTGCCAATAAAAACACCATTTGATCTATTTTTACGAAATTTCAAAAGGTTTTTTTTAAAGTTTTAGAGAGTAGTTTAAACCTTGTTAAAAAATATATCGAAAACAATGGTATATGGACTGAGGTATACTAAAACCGATATCCCCCTATTTATGTCATATTGTAAAGTAATTATAATTTTTTTCAAAGTGAAGTCCGGTTATACTAGGTACTAGTCTATTATATTTTATTAGTATCTAACTTATACAACTAAACCATTTTACTATTGAATACTATTATATTTACGTATTTTAAGTGTGAAAGTACCTAAATGATTGTCTTATTTTTAATTCGAACTTAATTTTAAGAGTATAAAAAATTATATTTAGTTATACTAAAATTCATATAGTATTACTTGGTTTAAATATTTATATAATTTTAAAAACATGATTATAATTAAATAATAAAACAAAACATGGCGTAGGTGTGGTAAATAGTTGGTTTTTTTATCTAAAAATTAATTATAATCAAATGAATTGGTAGCCTGAATTAAACCGACAAGTTGTTTGAATGTATTCATTGTCCAAAGCTTAAAAGTATTTTGTTTGCAAACGGTTTTTTTTTTTTTACATTACTGTAATTTTTCTTTATTTTTCTTTTCAATCCTTTATTTACCAACCTTTCTTTATTTATTTAAATTTTCATTTATACTTACTTTCTAAAAAGCCGTAATTTTATATCACGTGTATTATTAACAAAGAGAGCATAAATACTGGAATTATTAAATATAATTTGATGCTAAAACAATTTATTTTTACTTTATAATATGATTCATTAACGGTACAATTGTTGGTGCAATATTAATTATAAAACTCTTAAAAAATATTTCGGATTTGAATATAATTTTTATTTCAAGTGTTTTTTCTCTTTTCCACTTATAAATGTATTATATAATATGATGTAATAAAAACCAAAGAATCATCAATTGAATAACGTATATTAGTATATGGGAAAATACACTTAAGTGCAAATATTTTATTTTAAATCTACGGGAAAAGAACGGAATATTTTTTTGTCAGGCGTAGATAATATAAATATTGTGACCTCCAACGAATAATTCAAATTACCAATATATTATGTACACATATAGTTTGTACTTTGTATCGATCGAATTCTCGGGAAAATTATTTCAGTAATGAGGAAGTATTACCCTATGGTATCTAACCACCCCTGTCCGTCCACCAATAATACCTTAACGTAAATAAAAATACTGATATCGACGACGGGCGTATGATTATCATATTTTAATATACTAATAATATTATATTGTATGACATTATCGGGTTTGAACTGAAAGATGGTATCAACCGTCTCCTTGGTAATACTGACTGTTTCTGATCGGTAACGCAATCGACGCCGCGCTGGTAGTCTTTACCGCCGACGCTGGTACGTTCTTTTTGCCTGTCACCGTTACCACAGGTCTGGCACGGCTTGACGCTACTGGTTGAGCAGTCGATTTTTTCGCCGGAGTACAACCCTGAAAACAGAATTGCGTTTGTAATTATTAGTTTTATGAAAACCATGAAAACAGCAGTCGCATATCTCTGGATCTCACCGTCGTCGCGACGAAGCCGTTGAAATTTTCGACGGTTCTCCGGGCCATTTTGGACAAAATTTACCAGTACCGTAGAATATAATAATTTTATGACATAGTGGAAAAAAAATACGTTGTGTTTAACCTAAACCAGCTGTGCTAGGATGCTTGCTATCACACTAATATTATATTATACCACGGTATGTGTACATGGCAACGGTTTGTTGTGCGTCCGATGACCGTGGCGATGGCGATACCTAGTAGCAGTAGCGTTTTAAAAGGTTATAATAATAATAATATGCTTTATTGGTAGGTAGGTGTAAGCAGACAGTGGGTATGATATGCCACACACTCGTCAATATCCATAATTTTTTATGCAAAGTACAATGATCACTTAACTCAAAAATTGAATAATATTAGAAATTAGATTCCATAATAACTAAAGGAAACCTAGTAAAATAAATAAAGTGAAAGAACGTTGCACACACAAGAATATAAACATGATAAAAGCTCTTGTACTAAGCAACCTTTTGCAAATAAGAGATCAGACATTTTTTTACTCTAGAAAATTAAAAAAAAAACACTGTATTCATATTTCTTATTCTTTGATAATTACAAAATATTAAAATACATTCTGTTATGTTAAGAGTAGATACCTATAAGAAAATAAGATTATGTTAGTGAATAAAATTATATTTAATTATTGATTTATTATTTAATAAATTGATCAGTAATATTTTAATTTACACCAAGTTTTAATAACTGACATATTTTATGTAAAACATTGTGATGGTTAATTTTTAACAATATATATCACTTAAATGTATTTTTTCTTATTTGATATTTTTTCCAGTAGAATGATTGCTGTAAAAGTTTTAACTTTTAAGTATAATATGTGTTAGTATACAAATATATTATAGTATTATATCAATCAAAGTATTAAATAATTTTTTTTCTAGTTTGTACTTATATTTTTTGATGAGTTTATTTCATAAATGTTAAAATAACAACTGAGAAATTATCAAAAAAATCATGGCATTTACAACACTATAGTTTGGTTGTTTTTTCATAATTCAATTAATTAACTAGCATTTACCATCAATTATTTATTTTAGTATAAAGTATAATACAGAAAAAAAAAGCGGGTAAGTCGTGTATGTCGCTCTGCTGTACAGTAGGTTACAAGTGGGTTACCGTAATGGATGGAATTAAATTTGAATCTAATGATATTATATCATTGTATACAAAAAACGATTCTGAGCGAAGACGGTTTATCTGTCTAGGATATATTATAGATTATTAAAAATTTTCAAATCTTAGATTTAAAAAGAAAAAAAGAAAAGTTTTTATGAATTTCTAGTTTGAAATAATTTGCGAATTTTCGTGATTTTTACATATGTTGTCAAAATTCAAAATTTGAATGCTTGTAAAAAAAAAATTGTGACTACGCATTTCTTTTATTTTTCAATTTTTATTGTAAACATATATTATGAGCCTTGTATTAAATTTTCAAATCTTAGATATAAAAAGAAAATTTTTTATGAATTTCTAGCTTAAAATAATTTCGTGATTTTCGTTATTTTTACATAATATGTTGTAAAAATTCAAACTTTGAATGCTTAAAAAAAAAATTGTGACTATGTATTCCTTTTATTTTTCAACTTCTATTGTAAAAATATGCTAGGAGCCTTGCATTAAATTTTCAAATCTTAGAATGAAAAAGAAAAACTTTTATGAATTTCTATCTAAGATAATTTGAACATTGCCGCAATTTTTACGTATTTAGTCAAAATTTGAACTTTAAATGCTTATAAAAAAAAATCGTGCCTACGAATTTTAAATATTTTTCAACTTCTATTGTTACAATGTGTTATAAGCCTTATATTAAATTTTCAAGCTTTTCTACCGAACAAATAAATTTTTATCGATATTTATAGAAAAAAAAAACTAAAAAAGTTGAAAAATTAAAATGTCAGTAAACAGCTCAAAACAAATCTAAATATTTTGGAAATGTTATCAAACATATAAAATGCCTATATAAACATTCAGTCAAAATTCCAAGTATCTGCGGTAATTTGTTTTAGAGTTACACCAAAATAAGGAAATCGCTAAAAGTGAAAATCCAATGTTGTAAAAATTTAAATTTCAAATGCTCATAAAAATTTAATTTGAATTTCCAGTGGAATTTTTATTTGTGATAAAGATTGAAAATCTTGTAAGGAATCTTGTATTAAATTTTGAAATCTTAGATTTAAAAAGAAAATTTTTTATGAATTTCTAGCTTAAAATAATTTGTGAATTTTCGTGATTTTTACGTATTTTGTCAAAATTCAAACTTTGAATGCTTATAAAAAAAAAATTGTGACTATGAATTTCTTTTATTTTTCAACTGCTATTTTAACAATATGTTAAGAGCCTTGTATTAAATTTTCAAGCTTTTCTGCCTAACAAATAAATTTTTATCGATATTAATTTAAAAAAAACTAATAATGATCGAAAATTTGAAATGCCTATAAATAGTTCAACTTAAGTCGAAATGTTTTGAAAATTGCATGGTGGATAGAATATACTTATATAAACATTAGGTGAAAATTTCATGTATCTATGGTCATTTGTTTTAAAGTTACATCAAAAACCAAAATCGATTTTGTCGAAAAATGAGTGTGTAAAATTTCCCGTTTTTCCCTTAATTTTTCTCAATTATTTAGATAATAATTTTTTACATTTGACCTCCCAAAGTACCAACTAGATTCACTTTCTGATCGAACGAGGTACTGAAGTCAAAAATCGAAGCATTTTTACTGCCCCAAAACGTGATGACAGACACAAAAAAAAAAAAAAGAAAAAAAAAACACACATCATGGTAAAATCAATACATTCATCGCTCCACTCAGAATCTAAAATAAATGTCAAAATCAATGTAAGTATTTTAATGTTAAGAAGTATATAGTTATATTAGATATTTAGAAAAAGTATTGCTTTCTAAATAATAGTTGCTTTCCAAATTTTTCTCAAAACGTTAAATCTTAAATCGTTACTCACAGCTTTTTTAGATTCTGAGCGGAGCGATGAATCTATTGATTTTACAATGATGTGTGTGATATTTTTTTTTTGTGTCTGTCATCACGTTTTGGGGCAGTAAAAGTGCTTCGATTTTTGACTTCAGTACCTCGTTCGATCAGAAAGTGAATCTAGTTGGTACTTTAGAGGGGTCAAAAGTAAAAAATGCTCAATGTTTTTCTAAATAATAGGATTAAACAAACTAAAAATTAAGAGAAAATCTGGAAATTTTACGCACAATCAGTTTTCTACAAAATCGATTTTGGTTTTTGATGTAATTTTAAAACAAATGACCATACATGAAATTTTCAGCGAATGTTTATATAAGTATATTATATCCACCATGCAATTTAAAAAAATTTTCGACTTAAGTTGAACTATTCATAGGCATTTCAAATTTTCGATCATTATTAGTTTTTTTAAAATTAATATTGATAAAAATTATTTTGTTAGGCAGAAAAGCTTGAAAATTTAATACAAGGCTCTTAACATATTGTTACAATAGCAGTTGAAAAATAAAATAAATTCATAGTCACAATTCTTTTTTATAAGCATTCAAAGTTTGAATTTTGACAAAATACGTAAAAATCACGAAAATTCACAAATTATTTTAAGCTAGAAATTCATAAAAAATTTTAAGCTAGAAATTCATAAAAAATTTTCTTTTTAAATCTAAGATTTCAAAATTTAATACAAGATTCCTTACAAATTTTTCAATCTTTATCACAAATAAAAAGTCCACCGAAAATTCAAATTAAATTTTTATAAGCATTTGAAATTTAAATTTTTACAACATTGGATTTTGACTTTTAGCGAATTCCTTATTTTGGTGTAACTCTAAAACAAATTACCGCAGATACTTGAAATTTTGACTGAATGTTTATATAGGCATTTTATATTAGATAAAATTTTCAATATATTTAGATTTGTTTTGAGCTGTTTACTGACATTTTGACATTTTAATTTTTCAACTTTTTTAGTTTTTTTTTCTATAAATATCGATAAAAAATTATTTGTTCGGTAGAAAAGCTTGAAAATTTAATACAAGGTTTCTAGCAATTTTTAATAATAGCAGTTAAAGAATTTTAAAAATACGTAGGCATGATTTTTTTTTATAAGCATTTAAAGTTCAAATTTTGACTAAATACGTAAAGATTACGGTAATGTTCAAATTATCTTAGATAGAAATTCATAAAAAGTTTTTCTTTTTAATTCTAAGATTTGAAAATTTAATAAAATGCTTCTTACATATTTTTACAATAGCAGTTGCAAAATAAAAGGAATACATAGTCACAATTTTTTTTTAAGCATTCAAAGTATGAGTTTTGACAACATATTATGTAAAAATCACGAAAATTCACAAATTATTTTAAGCTAGAAATTCATAAAAAGTTTCCTTTTTTAATCTTAGATTTGAAAATTTAATACAAGATTCCTTACAAGTTTGTCAATTTTTATCACAAATAAAAAGTCCACTGGAAATTCAAATTAAATTTTTATGAGCATTTGAAATTTAAATTTTTACAACATTGGATTTTCACTGGATTTCACATTTAGTGATTTTTTTATTTTGGCGTAACTCTAAAAGTCTAAAACAAATGACCGCAGATACTTGAAATATTCACTGAATGTTTATATAGGCAATTTCTATATTTGATAAAATTTTCAAAATATTTATATTTGTTTTGAGCTGTTTACTGACATTTTAATTTTTCAACATTTTTAGTTTTTTTTTCTATAAATATCGATAAAAATTTATTTGTTCGGTAGTAAAGCTTGAAAATTTAATACAAGGCTTCTAACACATTTTAACAATAGCAGTTGAAAAATAAAATAAATTCATGGTCACAATTTTTTTTTTACAAGGATTCAAAGTTTGAATTTTGACAACATACTTAAGAATCACGAAAATTCTTAAATTATTTTATGCTAGAAACTCATAAAAAAGTTTCCTTTTATATCTAAGATTTGAAAATTTTTAATAATCTATAATATATCCTAGACAGATATAAACCGTCTTCGCTCAGAATCGTTTTTCGCATACAATGATATAATATCATCGGATTCAAATTTAATTCCTTCCATTACATTAACTCACTTGTAACCTACTGTACAGCAGAGCGACATCCATGACTTACCCGCCTTTTTTTTAATTGAAAGTTATGAGATTTAAAACTAAAATTTAATATTTAATTACAAATGTTGTATTTAAAACTACTATTATCTTTTTTTTTTAATTGAATCTTTTGTATATTTTATTTAAGTTTTGACATTTTGATGAAATATGGCAATGGAATAAAAATCTTAAAGCCGTTAGTTAAACTCATTTTTTTCAAATTTAGACTACATGGCAATATTTAAATATCGATGAATTTTGTATATTTTAATGTAGTTAGAATTGTATAATTATGTTCTGGTATATTCAATATTGTAATTAAACTAAATGTTTATCGTTAGTAGTATACTGAATTTGACATTCATCAAAATTCAAGGTTATTCATACCCATAAAACTTTGTTATACTTCGTAATTTATGTCTTTTACTGCATTTTTATGATTTCAAGTTAACTTTATTTTATAGTTTTTTTTTTTTTTTTTTTTTGTATAATAGTCACTTTAAAATAAATTAATGTTAATATAGACACGATTTAAAGTTATATAATTATTATTATACTGTATGGATTAAGAATCGATTTTCATTTCGAATTTGAAGATTTTTTACGATATCATATTATGGAAGATAATCAAAAATATCAATTATATTATAAATAATCTATTAAAACTATGTTTACATAATATTATGCTCCTATATAGTGTTATTCCTTACGACGAATACTTATCCAACAACGCGCCGTTTGCGCGATGGATGTATCTTGGACGTCCACCGAATAGGTTTCACCGTGACGAGTCATTGTAATATCGTGTATCGACGAATATTTAGTCGGACACCGGGATAACACAATAAAACAGGGTTACGGAAATCGGCTCGACAGGATGTGTACACGGCTCGCACGCAGATACGTTAGACCGATAAAAAAAAAACACAACGCTGCCGTCGCGTAGTAGGTACAACATATATTATTTATATATATAATGCACGTGCACCGTTGGCATTGACCGGGCACCACCGCCGCCGACGATCACTCAGGTGTGAATCCTGCCGTATGTAGATATACACATACGTATTATATTATTATGTGTAGTACCTATGTGCAACCGGGAATTACATATTGTTTTATTTTTTCGGTCTGCGGGTGCACCTATTATATATATATATATATGCATATTTATATATTATAAAATGTGAAGTATATACAAGTTAATTCCATTGTGCCACGCATTACGATAAAACATGTTGGTACTCGATATGTGAACTCGAGTACTCGGACACCACATATACGACACATTATTATAAATTATTATTATACATATTATAATACGTATTTTATTGTAGAACGGGGTGCAAATATTTCCGGTTAATCTCCTCCATCCATCGGTTTCAGATCAGTGAACGATCGTTTCGGCTGGACTGTCACTGTTGCAGCAACATGCCGGTCGCCATCACGAATTATTCGTCGTTACCATTATAATAATATTATTACGATCGTCATCACCATCCATTGACGTTGGGCGTGCCAACCAGGAAGTAATAATAGTCAAAATAAAATTTTTTTCTAAGCGGAATTTGTCAAAAATAATAAACTGACTAAAACTCCAACGCAATTACGTAGTTCCCCACCGTCGCGCGTCGACGGCCGAAGACGGAAGCGATGATGTTTGAATTATTATTATTATTTTTTTTTTTTTTAGAATACAGTGGTAATAATAATATTTAATGTCATGCATTGGAAATTTGAGATTTATCAATCAAAAATGATAAATTCATAATTATTTTTATCTAGATAAAATCTGCAGTATTATACTTTTTATTTCTATAAGCAAAACTTATTTGAAACTTTGCATTACTTTTTCAAGCTTTTTTACTACAAACAAACGTTTTTATCACACGCAAATACATTTAAAAATTAAAAAAGTATAGAACATTTCAAATATCTAATAAATATCACAAATTAATTTTTTTAGCAATATTTTTAAATGTTTATTATGTCTAGAAAATGTTCCCATATACACCATATACGTATTTGGTGAAAATGCTGGTATATACAACATTTCAGTTATTTTTGAATTACAACAATTTTTTTTTTTTTTTTATTTAAAATTAAGCCGCAACAACAAAGATTATTGGCTGAAGTTAAATTTAACATAAGGTGATAAAGGATGGATATTTATACAATTCAAGCTTGGGGTGTGAAAGTGTGTTTAGATTAAGTTATATAATTTAGTTAATTTTAAAAAGGTAAATATCTTCTGAGTGTTGTCGGGGTCAGGACCAAGAGCTTCGTAGAGATTGTCAGCTAGTTTGAGGTTGACTCTAACATTGTTGTGTTTACGGCAGAAACATATGATGTGTTTGACTGTAGGTGTTTCGCCGCATGAGAAACAAGGTTCGGGATCCGTTTTAGACATTAAGTGTTTGTGGGTTAACCATGTGTGACCGATTCTAAGTCTATTAAGAATTACTTCTTGACGCCTGGTAAGTGGAGTGGTTGGCCATGGGAAAATGCTGGGTTTGATTTCGTTTAGTTTAGTACGTTGGGTTGACCAGGAGTGTTGCCAATTTTTTAGAATGTGATCAGTAATAAAGTTTTTTGAGTCTTGCAGAGTATGTGAGCCGATGATTAGAGAGTGAGGAGATGAGATGGACTGTTTGGCATATGTGTCTGCTATCTCATTTCCAGGTATGCCGATATGACTAGGTATCCATATCATGGAGATAGTCTGTGCGTTGTTTTGGAGAAATGATATCTGGTTCTGGATTTTTTGTGAAATGCTATTAGGTTGGAAGTAATTTTGGATGCTTGTAAGTGTACTAAGGGAGTCGCTTAGTATAATGGATTTGTTTATTGAGTCCTGTTTTATAATATCTAATGTATGGGAGATAGCCAAGGCTTCGGCCGTATAGATTGAACAATAGTCAGGGAGCTTGAGCATTCGTCTGGTTTCACCGAATGTAACTGCAGCGCCTACGCCGGCGTCTGTTTTGGATCCATCCGTAAAGAAGAATGTGTGGTCTTGGTATCCTTCGAGAATAGCTTGTAGTTCACTTTTATAAATGTTAGGTGTAGTTTCGCTTTTCGGGAGGAAAGATAACTTGAGGTTGATGTCAATGTCCATAGTCCAAGGGGGAGTAGTCGGACATTCATGTTTAATTAAGTCAGAGAATTTGAAATTGGAGTCTCGTAGTTCAGTTCTGATGCCGTGGTGGATGTCTAGGTTGTTCTGGGCTCGTCTTGCAGATAGAAGCATGATGTTTTTTTTTCTTATGAGACTTAGGGGTGGAGTATAAGAGATGTTGAGCAAACTGGGAATTGGACTCGATCGGAATGCTCCGGAGGCTAATCTCAGTCCCAGGTTGTGTACGGTGTCAATCATTTTTAAGCTGGATGGTTTAGAATTGAAAAAGAGGAAGGATCCGTATTCTAGCTTGGAAAGAATGAGCGATGTGTATATTTGTTTAAGGGTTGTGGAGTTTGCTCCCCAAGAAGTGTGAGCTAGAGTTTTGAGGATATTCATTCTTAGCATGGTTGCTTTTCGGAGATCTTTAAGGTGTGGGTTCCAGGTATTTTTGCGGTCGAATGTGATTCCTAGTATTTTAATTGATTTTGAGGTTCGTATTGGGATGTCATTCATTCTAATGTCTAATGAAGGATATTTTTTAGCTCGGGTGAATGTGATGCACTGAGATTTAAATGGGGAGAAACGGTATCCTGATGTCTCGGACCATGCAGCAAGTGATAATATTGTGTCTTGTAGATATGGTTGTATGCAGGATGAGTTTTTTGCTGAACACCAAATGTTTAGGTCGTCTGCAAAGAGAGAAGATTTTACTGGGAATTTGATTCTTTCGCAGATGTCGTTGATGGCTACAAGGAATAAGGTGACTGAGAGAGTGGATCCTTGTGGTACTCCATTTTCTTGATTGAAGATTGAAGAGAGATGACCGTTAATTTTGACTTGGAAAGATCTGTCTTCTAGGAAATGTTTGACAAAGATCAGTAGGTTACCGTTACATAGGATTTTTTGTAGTTGTTCGATTATCCGGGGGCGCCATGTGGTGTCGTATGCTTTCGCTATGTCGAGGGCAACAAGTCCCAAGGCTTGGTTGGTTTCTAGGGACTTAGTTATGTCTTTTTGGATTTCATGTAGACTGTTGTGTGTGCTCCTGTGCTTGCGGAAGCCATTTTGTTGAGGGGAAAGATAGTGAGTTTTTTCGAGAAACCATCTCAGTCGCGAATCGATGATCTTTTCAAGTATTTTACACATTGTATTGAGGAGAGATATTGGTCTATATCCCTCTGTGCTAAATTTGTCCTTCCCTGGTTTTAAAATCGGGATGACGATGGCGTGTTTCCAAGATTTTGGGATTTGTCCGGTATTCCATATTTTATTGTACAGGTGGAGGAGGAACTGTATTGCTGATGCGGGTAGGTTGTGTAAGAAGCTGTATGGGATTTCATCAGGTCCGGGAGAGAGGCTAGAGCATTTGGAAAGGGCCCAGTTTAGCTCCTTAGCGCTAATGGGGATGTTTAGATGGTGTTGATCCTGATTTAATGGGCTGTAGTTGGGTTGGAGCAAATGCTGTCTACTGGTCAGGTTATTATTAAGAAATGATTCATTATAGTTGTTATCAGAACTGTTCAAATAGAAATGGTTACCGAGAAGATTAGCAACCTCGATTGGATCGGTGAGGAGAATGTTGTCATTTAATATGAGAGTCTGTTTTTCTTTGCTGTTGCCACGTAAAGATCTGATTTTGCTCCATACAGAGCTGGGGTCGCTTTTGGGGCCTATGGTAGAAGTGAAGTTCTTCCAAGAGGATGCTTTACTGCGTTTTACGAGGAATTTTGTTTTTGCACGAAGTTCTTTTAGGCGTATGTGGTCCTCGATTTTTCCCGTTTTTTGGAACCGTTTTAATGCGATATTCTTTTCCTTAATGGATAGCTTGATTTGGGGGTTCCACCAAGGAACTTTAGGATTGTTTAGAGTGCCATTTGTTTTTCCAATTGATATGTTTGCTGCATTAGTTATAGAATTGGTTATGTGGGCAACGTCATTTTCGGTCGGACCATCTGGAGGAGGGGGGTTTGTGTTTACGTAGGCTTCGACTAGTTGGGAGAAAAGATTCCAGTTGGGATTTTTGAGTTTCCATTTGTTGGGAGATGTAGGCGAAGTTGCTTTGCTAGAAAGAAGCTCGATCTTGATTGGGATGTGATCACTGTCGTATATTTCGGGAAGAGTTGACCATGAAGTGCGTTGGGCAAGGTTTGAGCTGCATAATGATAGGTCAATCGCTGAGAATTTTCCGTTCGAGGGATTGAGTCGTGTGGGTTCACCGCTATTAAGTAGTATTATGTTATCAGTCTCGAGGACTTTTTCGATTTGTTTTCCCCGGTCGTCGGTTTTGTCCGATCCCCAGCTTAGGCCGTGACTGTTGAAATCTCCCAGGAGGAGAAAGGGGGGTGGAAGTTGTTGTATTATGTTCACAATATCAGTGGATTTAAATAGTTTTTGGTTCGGTATATAAATATTGCAGATGGTGATGCTAGACTCGAGCTGGATGGATGCTGCCACCACTTCCAGAGGAGATTGGATCTGGATTTGGGAACTTGGATAGTCAGATCTGACCAGTATCGCTACTCCTCCGCTAGCTCGGTTGCAGGCTGTTCTGTTGGTTGAGAAGATGTTGAAGTTTTTGATGGGCGGGGTGAAGGTATTGTTGAGGTTGGTTTCTTGTAAACATATGATGATTGGGTCGTGTTGTTGATTTATTAGTTTAATATCATTAAGTTTTTTGACAAGGCCGTTAATATTCCACTGTATTACATTTATGCTCATTGTATATGTTATATTGTTTGTTATTTATGATTGATTTTGTGTGGGGTCTGTTGGTTCTTCGGGCATTAATTGGAATAATAAATTGCGAAATTTAGTTAGTTTAGTTTTCATTCTGGAGCTTTTTATCATGACGTAGGTTTCTTCGATTATTGCCATTAGTGTACGTAATTCGATGTTAGCTTCTTCGCATAGGGAGCGTATATTCATGGACTTATTTGAAGAGCATTCAACCAGGTACTTGAATTGGGTGTATGTTATTGGCAGGGGATTGTCGTCATGGAATAATTTCTGGGCCGGAATGAGGGGGTCATCGGCGGTGTCGTCGTCAGTGATTGATGAAGAATTAGACTGAGATCTTATTTTTTGTTTCTTTTGTTTTTGAACTGGTTGCTGGGCTACTTTTAAAAGGGGGGTTGAAGGGGGGGACATTAGGGATGAGGTGTCAGATATGGGTCTTTTGTTTTGAGTATTGGTCTGCATAGTTAGAGGTATTTTTTCGGTATTAGGCGGAGCTTGGGAAGACGATATGATGTGTTGTTCGTGAGTATCTGATTCCTTGTTTTCCGTATTGATTTGGGCGGGTGGTATTGGGGGTATATGTTCTTCATTGGTGTTCAGATTGGTGTGTTGAACATCGTGTTGGGAAGTTTGGCTTTCTGCTTGGTCAGGATCGATGAAGGGTGGTGTCAGATCGCTTGTTGGAGTGTCTATAACAGTATTTTTGGAAAATGTGGTAGGAGGAGAAGGTGTTTCGGAGATAGTAGAGACATTCTTTTTGCAGGTCTGAGCTGTGTGACCCGTTGTCTTACATGTGTAACAAGTAATCGTGTCATCCGTGAAAAAAATTCTGAACTGAGACTGATTATGGTTTAAGATCAGCGACCCAGGGAGTTTTATCGTGTCTTCGTGCTTGATATATATTTGTCTACGGAAACTTAGAATGTGTTCGTAGCCATCTAGGTTAATTCCAGCTTTAAGGAAGTTTATTTGTGATGTAGGTGATATACCCAGATTGTTTAGGGAGTGGAGTATTACGTGATTGGGTATGGACGGGCATACGTTAGAAATTACTATACGCTTAGCTGGGTTTAGTAGTCGTCGTATTTGTATTTCTTGACCGTTTATAATTATTATTTGTGTTTTAGACAGAAGGGATTCGAGAATTTCTTTACTGGATAGAAATATGCAAAATCTATTGTTGGAAATTCTGGAGACGAATAGTATATTTCTAGGTTGAACAATATGTCCAATGGCTAAAATATAATCTTTTTGTGGAACTCCGTCGATTGAATTGAATACTATCGCTTGTTCTCTGTTAGGAGTGGTCTCCTTTGCTGTGATGCTAGCGAAGTTATTGTGATTATCTGTATTATTTATATTGTTGCTGGTAATCTGACTGGTGTAATTAACGTTATCGGCGTTAGTTGCGGTCGAGGTAGTGATGACTGGGGGAAGAGGAGGGCTGACGGCGGTGTTCTTTTCGATAACGGTCCGTTGCGATATTAAGTTGCGCGTATTTAATTGGTGTGTTTTGGTTGAAGGTAATGTGAAATTTTTGGTATTGGTAGCAGGTGAATTTGTGGTTGTTTTTTTGGGAGAGCGTAGGGTGTTTGCTCTGTTGAGGTTTGATGGGGGGGGCATTTTGCCCGATGTGTTTCTGTTCATTTCGAAATTGCCGAAGATAGTTGGGTGTATAATTATATAATAATCATATTACCTGATATCGATGCAATGAAATGTGACTGGGGTTTTGCTATCGAAGCTATAAAAGCGCACTCGCGGTAAGATAACACACGTGTTGCTCTGTCGAGTGAGGAACACGTACTGGAATTACAACAATTATATATGGTATATTATGCCTAAGTATTTTGAAATCGAGATTTTTGTAAAAAAAAAAAAAAAAAAAAAAAAAAAAAAAAAAAAAAAAAAAAAAAAAAATTGGGCGATAGTGTATTTCAATGACATAAACAATTTCTAAGCCATTCATGAAATAATATTATGTAAAAATAACTGAACTTTTTATTTGTACCTATTCGAATGTATAGCCAACTAATTTTAAGCATAATGACACGCTATTAGAAAACCATAATATAGTTAGATATCCTTTACAAATTATGTATTTATACTTTATTAATGTTTATACGTTGGTCTTTGTACAATAATATAGCATAGTATAGGCATACATAGATTTTCTAGTTGAAGTCCCAACGATTCCTCATTACCATAGATCGTATTTGTGCATTTCAAGTTGAATCCCACACAACAGTTTGTTCGTCTCCCGCTGATTTTCGATTTTACACATCGATAGAGCTTATCGTCATCGTCTATACCTATAATAATAACTGTTTACAATATTTTAGTCTCAGATATTATTGTGTGCGTTGTATACGTAGGTACAGTAGTTGTGCAACAAAATTAATTTTATGAACGAATAGCAGTAGTATCACACAATTCTCTTGTCTACCGCGCATTGTTCGAACGCACACAATCGGACGGGAAAATTACCGTATAAGTAGGTATAGTATTATATGCGTATACCTTTATGCTTCTTATCCGGAGCGTTATCGGAACATTAACATTTTGCGCTGTAGTGTTGTAGACATGGCATAATAATATGTAACATTATATTGTAGTGTTTGCGCGTGTTACGGGTCTGTCATATATTTTTACGATATGTGATGTGTGTGTTTTTATGTCTGTGGGCTTCTGTGTGTTATTTTTGTGGTGTATAAAAATACGATTTTGACCACGTGGACGAGAAGCGTCCGCGAAATAATGTTTGCCATACAATAACCGTTAAATCCTGATGGTTTGAAAACGACCAGACACGACCGCATAATATCATGCACCATCTACTCTCCACAACACACACGAGACACGACACATATATGATACGTTAATATGTTATACGCGTATATTATATAGTTCGCAATATCACAATAAGGTGTGTAGATATATTTACTCAAGGAGATGGATTCTCTGAGAGCGAACAACAAGACAACCGCGATGTTATATTTAATCGAGGAGAAAAACGTCCGCATTAGGTGCTTATACGCACGATCTTTTGATGAGACTTTGACGAATTAAATATAATATGCAGGCTATTTTATGATATCTGATATACAAGTTTCCGGAACTAGAATTATTGGATTTTGCTTACAAATGATTGGATTAGAAATTCCAAATTATTTTACCAATGTTATAGGTCCTATTTCGAAATTTTAAATTTATCACTAATAATATTATCTTAAATATAATATATTAATATATAACTGGGTAGGTCATAAGTATACCATGCTATATCTGTGATTATAATGACGCAAGTTGGGAATCGACAAACAGTTTTTATCAAAACATACATAAACAAAGCTGTATTTTATATTGTCGTTAGAATCGATGTGATATATTTTCATCAACTATACATTTCGTTCACGTGCCAAAATCTTATGATCCTTATAGTGATTCAAACGGCAATTTATTTAAAATTTATTGTTGTACATATTTTTTTTCATTATTTATCATAGCTAATACAAACATTTAACTCTAATATATTTTATATGTCTCCATTTTGTGTTAATTATATTTATTATTAAACGGTTGACAGTTTATATCATAACGTAGAATTAGAGATAAATCGTGCGTGGCTCGATCGTTGTCATGACAGGAGAAAATTATCGTTCCCATAACAGATTAGTGATTTAAAAACTTATCCCGAGTGACTAGGTATATGAACAGATGATGATAATTCGTTTAAAAAATTAATACCCCCGCCGTTCTTTTATAAGTTTTTTTTAAATATATTTAAATTGAAGTCATTCGGGGAAGTAGGTATCTATACTGTATACTGCAGTATAGGTAAGCCTGTATATACGAACACCAAGCCTGTAAAGAGCTTGTAATATAGTTTCATAATAACTTTGCTTCATAATTTACTATAAGTTATACATGTCGACCTTAAAGGTTTTCATTTTACGTCAAATCAAAAATCACCCCATTTCCCGTTTTCTTTTTCGAAACTCTTTTGTCTGTATGTAACCTTATCCTCATCAGTACGTTCACGTCCGACCAGTATAATAATAATATGATGTCGAGGACAGAGAGCGCACGCTCGCATTACAAACGCTTCCCTCCAAGTATTAATCACACATTTTTACTATTGTATAGCACGAGACACTACTCGTTTTTAAGGTTTTTCTGGACAGCGTGATCGAGAGGAAGAAGCGTTAAGTTCCGGCAACAATATCACTCGGTTAAAACACATCGTTACAATATTACGTAGACAATCTACTGCAGTAAACGTATGTGATAATAACACGTAGGTATAGTACGCGTAAACATATACAGTGAAGTTTGATAATAATTCGTTTTCGACTTGCGGCGGCGGCTGTTCTGATTATACCCAAACAACGCATTTTCAATTCATGTCCTGTGTAGCAGCAATTGTAGCAGCGGGTGCGTGCCCTACCCCGTGTCCCGATTAACAGACCGGAACTACGGTTGAGCCCGAATAATTCTCCATCCGCCGTGTACTTGTTTATATAGACTAAATTTTTGCTGCTCGGAATCATAAATGATTAGATTGTTATTGAATGGATTGTGTTATACGCAAGGCGAACGATTTTTAAATTCATCGAAAAAAAATCGGTTGTCAGTATGAAATAATAATAATATATTATAATAGGTACTAAATAATTTATATACCGGGAAAGACGTTTTAGACGTTTTTGTTAATTGCTGAAATGTCCAAAGCTATAATTTTAGTGATATTGTTATACACAAATAAACCAGCTATTACTCTATTAGTTAACTGCAGGAGAAGTTTTTATGAACAACCATTGAATACATTCACATTGTTGGCTTGGCTAAATAATATTTGTACAAGATACGATGTAATATGAACGAACGTTGTATTTTTCATATGGGTGAATCGAAAAGTACACGAATAAAATATTCATGCGTTCCATAATCGACATTTATGAACACTTCATTTCATTTTTCAATTTTCACTAGTTTTATTTTCAATTCAACTTGAGGCTGACAAGTTAGTTGGTAAAATTTATGAACGTAAATGTACATTGCGAGTAAAAAAATACCATAAACGACGTCCCTGAAAATTCAGAACTCAATTTGGTTTTAAATTATAAATTATAAATGTAATTCTGCGATCAGTATTCATTATTTGTTTTTATATGAACACAAATGACATTTATTACGTGATGAATTGGATTAAAAAAAAAATAATATTATATATATACATTATAATATATCCTTAATTGGAATACAAAATAATAGTATTGCATATTGATGTATTATGTATGTGTTTATATTTTAATACAAACCAAGCTATATTTAAAAAAAATCTCAATTTCAAATCCTTCAATATTTAATCTAAGTTGAAATTCCTATAAAATAAATTTACCAGAAAACACATATTTGGCTCGTCGATTTTATATAATATATAATATTTAATATAATTTAATTATTCATTGCAGGAAAAATCATAGGTGAATATACATAAAATTGTTTATTTTATTGAATTTTGATTAAATAAACAGTATTTGTATTTAGGTAGATGATAATATGGTTCATTACAGTATATCCTCACTAATATATTATAATCAATGAAGACAGTTTATTCAAATCTTGTATAGGTACCAATATAATTATTCTACATGATATTTTGTGAATAATAACCGATTTTATATAATTACATGTATTGAAATTTACCATTTTTAATTTCTTACAGTTACTTATGACTGCATTATAAACGCACTTTGATGGTGCAATTATCATCTGATTTAGTGGTTTTATTAATTTAGTTAAAATTCACGCTGAAAGCACACATTGATTATCTCATAATAAAATATGTACATATTAAAATTTAGTAACTATTACATAAATGCAACAGTAAATCGTAAATGTAATTAATACTGAAGTTATTATCTGAACAGAATTATCAACAGTGTCTTGAAAATGTTAGGCAGAGTTCTTTAGTTATTGTTTACAATTTTATCACGATATCATAGTTGCTTATAATATCAATCTTGATTATTTGCTATATCTAAAACTATAAATATAGTTTTTGTCTTTAAATAAATTCAATAATAAAATGTCGACGTCACGCGATGTCAGTACCATACTGCTTTGGAAATTAATTATTCAATATGATAATTAATATACAGGATGAGCCAAGGGTTCCCATACAAATTAATATGGCAGAAGGAAATGGAAAATCACAGTAACTCGCCTTGACTCTGTATAAGTTTATATATTTAACCAAAATGTAATTAGAGTTGTTAATAAATAGATATAACATCTATAATTTAATAACTGATAAATAATTTTCGCGTGTCGTGTCACGATAGAATTTGTAGTTTTGTACGCTATTACAATTGATGGTCAGAAAGAACTATTTAATGAATACAGTAAAAAACTATACGTTTTATGATCAAAAAAAAAGTTTCGTATGCCAATAAATAAATAAATACATAAACAATAATAAATTATAGCATTACATAAATACACCACGCAAACATACTTAGATTATTATTACAGTCAATTTAAGGAAATATTTTAGCTATCAATATATTTAAAAGGTATTTTAAACATATCAGTAAAAATAAAAATATTATCATTGAGAAGGTTTTTTTTTTTAAGGGGGACCCGCGGCCATTGGGCGTGGGGTGGTACGGTAGGGATTATTTTGTATATTTGTCAGTAGGTTTTTAAGTGGATAGGGTTGTAACACGTGTTTGTGTATGTGTGGCAAGGATATGTTGCTGAAAATCTCGGGTGGTCACCCATCCGCGAGCTAGCTACTGCAGCCGGTACGTACGCTCAGTGCGTTTCCGCAGATTGAGCGTACGACCGCGCCTCACCAAGCCACATGAGAAGGTTTATATGCAGCTAAAAATTAGTTTTTTTTGAAAATATTTATTGAAATATGTCTTTTTTAATTACTGCCTCTTTTTTTTTTAAAAAATAATGGTATACTGTTCTGTCTGCTATAGTTTTATTTCGAACCCTTAAATCTAGATAATACATAATTTATAAATTTCATTATGATGTTGATTTACATATTGTATTCACCAAACCTTCACCTAAACAGTTAAAACGCTTAATACTGTTTCAATTGTAATTAGTATAATACTGTTATATTACATATGTATACTATTTATAGGATTCCATTGATTTAAACGAAACTAGGTCATCAGTTATAAACCTATATTAAAAGCAGATTCAAATAATGGCCCATATACTTAATTTCTTGTTGATGGATACTTGTGTTACTTAAATTAAAGAGGAAAATGAATTAAATCAATATTCGCTTTTCTTAATAATTTGTGTATAAAAAAAAAAAGATAACTATGACTACCATAAATCGTGAGCTATAATAAAAAATGGATACAATGTATACACGAAAAGTTTTATTCATATAGGTAGCAATAATACAAGTTCTTTAAATATGCAACTGTAGAAGATTATGTAAAATATGATGGCTTGAGATAAAAATTTGAATATTTTATAACTTGAATATTTATGGTTTAAGCTGATAACTAGGCAATATTATACTATTCAAACTTAGATTTAAAACTACGTATATCACCATATTATAGTTAACTATTATTATAACTTAAAGTTTTATAATATCTGTGCGAGTTATTTCATACACACTATAATGTAATATTATTACAACTTGTAAAACAAACTTTATAAATTATTACAATTATATTGTATTATGAGTAATATCATAACACAGCATAATATTTAATTTATATTGAGAAACCACGAAATTATGTTTAAAAATATCATTAAAATAATATGATATTAAATACATCAATTGTTATTTTACAATGTTTCATTATAAATATTGTATTGCTATAAAATGTGTATTAAAGTATGTAAAGGTGTATTCGTTTGGTAATAAAATAAGTACCTAGTTATAATGTTAATAACAATAATCAATAATGTATTGTTTAAATCGGATATTTATCTCAACTCGTTTATGGTAAAGGCAAAATATTCTGGACGTCGTTAAAAAACATGCATTAACAAAGTACCTTATATGAAGTGTAACTCTTTTATGTATACCTCATAGGTACCTACGTCAGCTGTTACATTTGTGTGCAAGTACCTAGTATATAAAACACATGTTTTTTGCTATAGTGCATCAAAATAATATGCTCAGCTGTGTTCTGTTTTAAAAACTAGTTATTATTTATTTTTTTCGCTTCAAAAAATATCAAATAATACCGTCTCTGAGTCTTTAACACCTAGGATATTTTATCTTTTTTTTTTTTTTGTATGATCGTGTTTGAGATATAACACATTACATTTTCATAACATCGCTATTAAATTATTAATTATATTGATATTTTTTCACATGAATGATGTTTAAAAATGAAAATCGAGTAAGATTCAAATGCTGGTATCATAAATTTGCATAATGAATAACTAAAAAGAGTCAAATTGTTATGAAAATATCTTAAAAACAAAAATTTCTCTTTAATAGGTAATGATAGGAAATTTCTACTAATGTCAAATAATTCCACGATGACCCGGTTTCTCGGGCGAAGTTTAAAAAGAAGTTGGTCGTTGGTATGAATTAGTGATGATGCTTTTAAGAAGTTTCTAATGAATTTTAGCAATTAATTGGCAATTAATTCCAATAATTTCCAGTTAATGACCAACAAGATTGTAAATGTTATCGTTACATGTGTGTGGTGTGCCACTAAATTTACTGCCACATCTGAATACTTAAATTAATTTTTTGATTGTAATATATTTAATATTTCTAAATTACTGCAAGAATAACTAACTTATAGGTTATGGGGAACCTAATATTAAAACATTTTGACTGAAAAATAAAAATGTAATTAACATGAATCAAAAAAAAAGTCTAATCATTTAAATGGTTTATAAATAGCTCAGGTATTGCGTAAATATTTGTCATTATCTGGTTTTCTCTACTCTTTTTTAGTTTATCTCGATTATTTATTGAACAGTAAGTATTGGTAATTTTAAAGTTTTATTTACCATGGTAGTAACTAGATATACATTTCTACACGATACTAAAATCATAATATTGAAGCATTTTCATTGCTCTAATGATACAAAAATAATAAACACTCAATACACACTAAAGTAAAATCAATACATTTATTGATCTACTCATAATCTAAGACGTGAGAAGAAATATAGCGTTATTATTCACGCCACGTCTTGTACATAATTGTAATTTACTTTATAATAATATACGTGACATGTAAACAAACCTATAATATTGAGTAGGTAGCTTATGTGATATTATAATAGATATACAACTGTAATATATCGATGCATAGGTTGTGTCTTATGTTTTACTGAAATTCATTTTTTTCTACAATCAATTAAAAACGGCTCCCGTCATACATAGTAATATATAAATTAACACTTTTAATTGTAAAAATACGTGTTGGACGACGTCGGTACCGATTTTAATAACCATATTATATGTTGATATATTATGTTATAGTCTCATAGCAAAACAGCTGCCAAAGTAAAAAACGATGTGCTTCTGTAATTGTTGTTATTCTGTATAAAATAAATGTAACCATATGTTTTTATTATTTTCGAGGAGAATCCTCGTCCGATTTCATCCGTTACAGTAAAGCGCTGAGCCGGTCTTCTTTAAATTATTATATTATTATTATCTTAAGCTAGAGAATTTTTCCACCAGACCGTGACGATTAAGACAAAATAACACTTATCGCGTGTTGGGATCACAATGGAGGTTATTCGAGAAGACTCAGACACGACAAGACGTTTTTTTTTTCATTTTTTTTTTCTTCTCCAGAAAAAAACACAGAAAAGACACGTTCATTTTTCGCGTACTTACTTTCAATGCATATAAGTACTTATACATAACGCCTGACCTCTTATTCTCATCAATATCCTGAATCATCTTAAAAAAGTTCTAATATTTTATTTAATATCTTTGTTTTTATATGCATTGTATCCACGTATGAAAAAAAAAATGTACATTAAAAATGAGTTAATACAACTCTTTCACATAACAAACCAATTCTGAAAAATATCAATGACGGAATGTTGCTGTCTACTACAGATGTAATGCAAACATAATATTATTACAGTATTGCAGAACTTCTATTTTCGTCTGGATGCTCATAATACCATCATAACATGAACAATAATAATTCATCATAAAGAATCCGGAAAATTGATGATACCGACTTGTGTTTGTCATTTTTATATTTTCTTTAGAGTAACTTCAGGCGGAATGTTTTGTTGATTATTAATACATAAATATAAATAAAACAACAATTTTTAAACATGGTTCTGTCCAATCTAGATGAATTTCGTGGAATTGAAATTAAAGATGTAACAAATAACAATTATTTATGGTTGAATAAATTGTTTTGGACTAATCAAAGGAGATTTTTTCGACAAAATTATATGGGTGAATTTTACTGAGTGATATGTTGATTGTATTTCTATCGTTAGATTGATGATGATTAAATATAATATGTTTTTTTATGGACATTACCAGTTGTGTATCCTAAAAGGGATGTAGTTACGTAGTCTCTGGATGTTTTTATTCAACGGGATATTATGTTAAAGAGAAATTGGTTATTACATCATCAAAACTCAAAGGGGTTGTTTTGAAATATTTTTTGAACTGAACATGACGAAATTCAAGTTTTTTTTAATACCTATAATATACCTACATATGCTGTAACCTTATATTATGTGACACACACTGCGCATACCGGTAGCTCTCTTTTATATCTGTCAATAAAAAAATAAGTATAAAACTTGTTGCGTAAATATGTTTGTATTATATATTGATATATACGATGTACCTATACGGTTTCACATTGAAGAAAATGTGTATTTAAATTATTAAAGCTTCCTTCAATAACAGATTTTAAATCAATTCATAACAAGTGAGATTAGCTACATAACGTTACCTCTTCTAAAAATATAATTTATTCAATAATATATATATTTATACGATTGTATAAAATATATTATTGAATACTAATCATCATATTATATTATAATAAGCGATGAACTAGATGAAGTAAAATTTGGAATATAAAGTAAAATATAAATATAATCTGTTATTTTCTAAAACATTAACAATGAATCAATCTTATTTGGAAGTATACCAAGTTATACCTTTCTTCAAACACATTGATTTAGCAGAAGTCAATCATAATAATTTTTTGGACAAACCGATTAGCAAAATACGTGTAATCCGGTAAATTTTAATTAATCTAAAGTCTCCATAGAGCAGAAACAAATGTTGCACACCAAAATAGTTACAGCCAAAATGCCATTACTGTTGTAGGTATATTATGTAAACTTCATTCACAATACGCGTTAATTCGTAAACTAATTATCTATAATATGATTGTAAAACCGTAGTTTACAACATTTTTTTTTTATATAATCTTGGGATATATTATATAAGAATGGATATTATATTAATCCATTGTAATTGAACCTATTTTATCGATCCTACTGGGGGAAAAAAAAAACATTACATTTTCACTATAAACGAACGATTCGATTAAAGAAAACCCCATACAATTATTTTACTCTCGGGGTTGATGTATTATATGTTTGTTGTTGTTCAATATCCCTGGAAATCGACCCCCGTATAAAAAAACCACACGCGCGTGTGTTTTAATGATCCCTCCGAAAAAAAAGTATGGTGATACATATTATTATATAACATAATATCCGTGCACGTGTACAGGTGCAGTTTTCAACCAACAAAAATATAACACATTAATATAGTATTCTATTTTATAATTTTATACACCCACCCCGTTGACTATTGTATTGTAATCGCGTCGTAACTGTAATACGATGGTGTTTGGACTTTTCATGCGAATCGTCGGCCGTTGATAATTCGTCAAGTAATTATACTATAATAGCAATACTATAATTATATTGTGATCCAATATCTATATGTAAATGAGGAAATAAATTCTATACAATAATATAGAAGTTGTTCCTTTGAATGTGTAAACAAACATCCCTAAAACTGGTTATGTATACAGAGGGCCATCGGTCGCTACTTCACACAAATCTAACAAGCCCCATCCCATTGTCAACGCATTGGTGTTATATACACTGAGTGCCTATGACTTTTTGTTGGATTTGTGCATTTTATTTGTTCACTTATTCGTATCGTGGTAACTCGAGGGATAACGGGTGAAAAATAATAACCAGTTTGTTTTTGCTTCATCGGTGAATGTTGTGCGCACATTAGTCATAAGGAAATATCTAACACATTTTGTTAAAAAAAAATATCGTAGCGTGCTGGAGGTGATTATACATTTACACGATAGAAAGACGTGATTGGACGCGGGACTGCGATAAATCCAAATCATGAACAATGGGTGCGGGTGAAGTTGCGTGCAGCGAGCGATCGGTAGCGGGTATCGATGACTTCCGTGACTTCGGTGGACTTCGCGGGATATTCTCCGATCCAAGTCCTTGCACGTAATAACATAATATTATAAGTTGATACTTGACAAATCGTTTTTGTACGACTGACTTATCGTATATTCGTATATATAATATTATTTACACACTTAATACTTATATATAGGTATTATATATACCCGTATAAGATGTCAGTCTGTCACAGCTGTGTGTTTGAATGGTAGCGTCGATAAGAAAAAAATAATAATAATAATAACCGCGATTGAATCAAAAATATTCGGAAAGAAAATATTAAAGTTTTTCGAACAAAAACTATCTGTAAAGTTATTACCAAAGTATTAACGGTTGTTTAGTGGTTTTTCTTGTAATATATATCATATAGTTTACAATAATGTAGGTTGTATATGTGTGTGTGAATTGAGCATCAGTGATTTATCGGTAATTTTATTAGGAGAATAATTTATAAATAAAAAGTTTGTTGATTTTAAAAATATTTTTTAAATTAAAATAATTTGTCCTTAGTAATATGCAAGATTATTTATACTTTCTAAAGTTGGTTTAAGTTCCTAATTGTATTTAAATAAGATTAAATTAGACATTCAGTTTATTTGAAAAAATAATAACAATACTAAAGCGCCACTAAAAAATATAGAATATTATTTATATGGGCTCGCAGGGAGTAAATAAATAAATAAATAAAAATATGAATATGATTAAAATAATTCATATTTTATTTATAACATAAATCATTACGAGTCTAACTACAAATATAAATACTTTAGCGAAAATAAAAACATAATAAGACATACCTATATTAAATCCAAATCATCCTATATCCAGACGAAAGTAAAAGATTAAGTTACATGGTAAATATATAATAATAATTTTTCAACATTTATTTTTATATGTTTTAAATAAAAACTCAAATTTGTAACAATTGTTGTCAACCTGCAAACGACATTTGTATTAGTCAGTGTAATAGTTAGATAGGTAGTATTAGTATTTATACATTTATAAGGGAAATTTTTTTTTTTCAACGAGTTCGAAAATCTGTAGATAAATTGGAAATTTGATTTGTTGTCAGAGTATATAATTTACTTAATTACAATTAACCTAAAATCTAATACATAAAAATGTAAAATGTATTTACTTTTTTTTTTAAAAATTTTTTTAATATCATAGTAAAATTATTTAAAGAGATTATACAATAAGACCTGTGATACATATGGCTAAAAAAAAAAATCATGAATATGATAACGGATTATTGTTGTTGATAAATGGATTATTATGAAGTTATGTTATTGACTAATATACCTAATAAATATTATAATACATTTGTAGGATTATCGATTTTAATACTAAAGATTTTGTTTTGGAAATATATTTTTATCATGAGTTTTTTTTCTTGGCGAACACTTACTCATATGTTATAATTTTCAACACGTGTACCAGCATACCACTTAATACGCAACGACGGGCTGAATAGACTATTGTAATACTAAGTTGAAACCTGTCTGACAAAATAACAAGATAGTTTGGAAAATCTGGATTTATTATAATGATTCATATTTTATACGAAATATAAGAAAGATCTTAAAATACGTGTAAAGTTCTGTCATCTGCTGTGAGTTTCATTATATTACCTACGACGTGAAATTATATTTTTACGTAAGTGCTACTTCAAAAGAATAGCTAATAGGTATATCATTTATCATTTGATTTTAGATTCCGAGCGGAGCGATGAATATATTGATTTTACCATGACGTGTGTGTGTTTTTTTTTGTGTCTGTCATCACATTTTGGGGCAGTAAATGTGCTTAGATTTTTGACTTCAGTACCTCGTTCAACCAGAAAGTGAATCTAGTTGGTACTTTGGGGGGTCAAAAGTAAAAAATTCTCAATGTTTTTCTAAATAATCGGAATAAACAAACTAAAAATTAAGAGAAAAACGTGAAATTTTACGCACAATCAGTTTTTGACAAAATCGATTTTGGTTTTTGATGTAACTTTAAAACGAATGACCATATTCTATCCACCATGCAATTTTCAAAAAATTTCATAGGCATTTGAAATTTTCGATCATTATTAGTTTTTTTTTAATTAATATTGATAAAAATTATTTTGTTAGGCAGAAAAGCTTGAAAATTTAATACAAGGCTCTTAACATATTGTTACAATAACAGTTGAAAAATAAAATAAATTCACTGTCACAATTTTTTTTATAAGCATTCAAAGTTTGAATTTTGACAAAATACGTAAAAATCATGAAAATTCATAAATTATTTAAAGCTAAAAATTCATAAAAAATTTTCTTTTTAAATCTAAGATTTCAAAATTTAATACAAGATTTCTTACAAGTTTTTAAATCTTTATCACAAATAAAAATTCCACCGGAAATTCAAATTAAATTTTTATGAGCATATTTTGAAATTTTACAACATTGGATTTTCACTTTTAGCGATTTCCTTATTTTGGTGTAACTCTAAAACAAATGATCGCAGATACTTAAAATTTTGACTGAATGCTTATATAGTTTTGAGCTGTTTACTTACAAATTAATTTTTCAACTTTTTTAGTTTTTTTTTCTATAAATATCGATAAAAATTTATTTGTTCGGTAGAAAAGCTTGAAAATTTAATACAATAGGCTTCTAACACATTTTAAAAATAGCAGTTGAAAAATAAAATAAATTCATGGTCACAATTTTTTTTTCAAGGATTCAAAGTTTGAATTTTTACAACATACGTAAAAATCACGAAAATTCATAAATTATTTTATGCTAGAAATTCATAAAAAATTTTCCTTTTATATCTAAGATTTGAAAATTTTTAATAATCTATAATATATCCTAGACAGATAAACCGTCTTCGCTCAGAATCGTTTTTCGTATACAATGATATAATATCATTGGATTCAAATTTAATTCCATCCATTACAGTAACCCACTTGTAACCTACTGTACAGCAGAGCGACATCCACGACTTACCCACCTTTTTTTTTTTATGCTATTGTATGGATATTAAACTTTTTAAAAAGGATATAAAAAACAAAAAATAAATAATAATAACAAAAACTAGCCCCGAAAAATCGACGAACAAAAAATAATGCTTTGATAAATTTGACTTAAAGGTTTTTAGTCAGTGTTTTGTTGAGTGTTCATATATTAATATCACAGACAATATTGAATGGACCGAAATTAGCTTGTTCGTAGTTTAATCGTACCTACATTGTTAACCACATTCTAGATGAACTGTACATTATCGTCAATTATGAAATTCAAGGGCAAAACTCCCATAACTTATTACTAAGTACTAATTATACTCATATATTACATAATATAGTTGCATAAGTTGTATTGCATTAGTGCATTACTGTCCAAATCAGACATCAGTGCCACCTAACCTCTCCGCATAATGAATAGGTATATACGGTTAGAGCAATAAAACCCACGATGAATGAAAACACGCATCCTATCAGTATTGGCCGGCAGAAATATGATTTTATTAGATGTTATAAACTTATATCGCATATAACATTATAATCATATAAAGGTTAGTTAAAGTGGTCGTATGAAATCAAAACAGATGATATGTACACGACACGGTGTAGAATACAAAAACTTGAACCACAAAGGTGAGAAAAAAACAAGCTTTTGGCTACGGTACGACATCATTTTGAAAATGGTGTTTAGTGATGAATCACTTATTGTACATCGTCCCGTATTGTTTTGCCTAGCTACCATACAAAATACACATCTAATGTATAGTATATTATGCACCTTCCATAAAGGTAAGATATTATGTATTTATTTATGTATCAACCTTATAAAAAGTTAAGATTTGAAATAATGATACAGAGTGTCTCGTAAGGATGATATACCCATTAGTCGTAGAGAGAGGCTCGTTACTTAGATAAAAATCAGTTTTTCGCCATTTTATCCATAAACTAAAAAATGATTGAAAACATGATATTAATTAAAATAAAATGTTGAAAGGTCAACATTTTCAGCAAAATTAACTTTATAAAATAGGTAAGTATCTTTATTTTTTTCAAAATTAAAAAATAAGTTTTTTAAACTTTTTTACCAAAAATTAAAATAAAATACATGTAACCATTTTCTATGTAAGTCTAATAAAATAATCAGTTTTATGATATATTTATTACCTCAGGAGATTTCCCAATGGATAAATCCTTTCAGGACACCATGTATATTGAAGCTATTAAAATTAAAACAAACTAATAAAAATTAAAGATGAATTCTTAAAAAGAAATTGTCACAATACAAATTGTTCCTCATTGTATAGGTTACCACGTATACCTAAATAAATGAACCATTCTCAGAGATATTGTCAATTGTTTTTGGTGTGCGTCGTGCGACAAACTTCATAAATTTACAGTGATGAACTGATGACCAATATCCTGCAGTTTTTAAGCTGTCTAATAGAATCAGTAACCTCCTATCTATAGTTCTTAAAATAAAATTACTGCTTGGGACGGTTTTTGAAAAAAAATCGGTAAAATGTTTTAAGCTAAGTTTAATAGACTTTATTTGTATGTATTTTGTTATTATATACCGAAAAATATAAAATGTACCGCGATTAATTGGAAAGCATGTGTTCTGAAAGTTGTGCTTTGTGATTATGTTTTAAGGCAATAAAATTGCATAATAATTTTTATTCATGACAAAGGACACATATAGCCTCCAACAATTCTGATTACGTCTGTTAAAATTTGATAGTAATAATAATAACAATAATAATAATAATTATTATTATAACAATATTTTATTCATCTGAATAAAATGGTCAGAAAATCTGTTTTTTATTACAGATTGTATTATTAAATGAAATCTAAAAAGTTAAGAAACCCAAGAAAATAGAAATATATGCATAGTAGATATATGAAAAATAAAAACAAAACAACTATAAATAATTTCTTATATTAAATATAGTATTGACAGAGAATATTGTAATGGTAAGGTTCAATAAAATAATATAGTGTATCAGAATTTTGAGCGACGTTTTATATTATCTTTTTAATAATAGATCAGGTAAGAAATTAAGTCAGAAACATTATTGCTTAGTAACAGCTTTCAGTAAGGATGAGTTTTTGGAAAATTTAGAACTATGAGCTAGGTTGAAGAAAAGTGAGAGAAACCTGTGATTACGAAAATATATTTTAAACTGGATATGATATAATAAACGTGGAGAGGTAATATGAGCATTGATAAGGTTTTATAGAAATGTATGTAATACCTACTATTTCATTAAATTATAGGTTATTTATTTGGTCAAAATTTTAAAATTTATAAAATTAAAAAAATTATGAAATATCCTTTATTATTATTAACTATTTAACCACTAACCAAGGGACTGCAAGAAATAAAATTTGTAGTACTATGTACGGAAATTGGTACAAGACACAAGAGTAAGAGCGTACGAAGGAAAAGTGTCGTTTTGGGACCGAAGTACCTAAGCTATTCACGGCTTCCGTACATACAGTACTACGTTTAATAGTTAAGAACCAAAACGGGATTTATAAATCATCCAGCGTATTTTTATTTTTATTTTACAATATTTTGTATGACGATGAATATATCCTCTCACGTCAATATCTACACATCGTTAGAAATGATTTGTTCTAATGAACATTAGTTCTCTTGAACTAAACTATAATACTGCGGTCAATAATTAGTAATTTACTGTATTAAACCTTTTTATATATTTTTTTTTTACTAATATAATTTGAATTTCAACACGTCTCTTAAAAATACTTGCTTTAAAAAAATGTATGTAATTTTATAGCTTTAATATTAAAAAAAAATAGACATTATAATTTTTTTTTTATTGTTTATACTAAAATGTAATGGTAGACCATATAATGTAACTTTTATCAAATTAATTGGATTATTTCCAATATAAATATTCATTATTTAATCTGAATAAGCTGTTATTTATTTAAAGTATAATTTAAGTATAAAACAATAAAACATATATACAATATACATAATAATTAATATTCAGGTTTAGTATTTATTCATTTTATGTCCACAAAAAAGTTGTCGTGGTTACTAAATCAACTGTTGTTTTTTTTTTTTTTTTAACAAACATACTATATCCTTCTATTATAACTTGTGGCTTCCTTACTTTAACTATTTGTTTTTACAAATTTTATAAGTATTCAGTATAATATATTACATTGAATTACTACGAGATAATGGTTAAAAAGTTCAAAATATTTATAAAAACATTAAAAAAATAATATATTTTTTATAAATTCAAGTTCATAACTTAGAAATAAATCAATTTTATTTATTAATATTTTTCTACAACATTTTCATTAATCACGATTAAAATTCAGTGGAACCTACTAAACTTGAGAGTTCCTATGAATGATTTATTTTCTTTGTATATATTTAAAATAGGTAATAAAACGATGGAACTACATAAAAAAATTGAAAATATTTACATAAATTGTATAGGTTGGGTTTATTTTTTCGCTAAATTTATGTTTATGACATTTTAAAACAAGGTTAGAATATAGTTACACAAAAAAGAAAATACACATAACATAATATATTATACTTTTATTAGTTATTCTTCATATTCTATTATGCCCTGAAAAATTAATTTTGTACAAAAATCGGTGATAGCTATATACAATATTTGTAATATTATTGGCCAGTGATATAATTTCAAATAATCTCGCCTTTTAAAGAAATATTATATTTCCAATTATATTTTTAAACGTTGACTTCTGCTTTAAAGTTTGCCATAAAAACCGAAATGAACAAACAATAAAATTGACCTGGTTGAGACCATCGTAAATGAGAAATATGTCATTTATTTTAATTCATGTACCTAGTGAATAGATACTAGTTTGATACTATCAAACTCAGTGCGTGACACGAAGAAAAAAAATAGGTTAAACCTTTTTCAGGGTAGGAACTAGGTATAGTTAGAATTTTATTTTATTAGAACTAGTATGGTAATTTTCTCGTTGAATTTGGTGTTTTTTATATTTTATGCTATTTTTATTTATGGTGTATGGATAACAAGGTGATAGGTCATTTTATATAAATTTTGATGCAATAGATTTTCTGCCCACTATTCTCCATACCACTCTCAGTTAATATTTACAATACAAGTTAGTATTGTTTTGCACTTGTACGTCGTCAATATTTGTTACTCAAACCATATAGTATATACATGTCTGAAGTATAGTACCTAACGGTACTCAACTAAGGCATTGATACATGGACCTTGGTTGGGCCGATGCAAAATCTTCGAGTCACCCGACCGTAAATGGAGTAGAATAAAAAAACAATACGCTACCTATACTGCATATAGTATAAACATGGTAAAGTACGATGAAAACTAATCACAAAATGAAAACATCAGTCAAATTAAAATTTTTTTTTTATTGTTACAAGTAATATACAATCTGTATCATTAATACAATAAGAGAATATGTGCTAAGAGTACATTAATATTTTGATAAAAAGAGTCACTCGTTGATGACACTTTCTATGGTTATTTAATTATTTACTTAATAATTTTATTTTTTTATAACAAATCATGACACCACTTGCGCGTTAGACGTCTTGGGGGATTACCTGGTATGGTAGCGGAGGCCAATTTTTTGATAAGTGGATTCGAATGAACGTTTTTAGATGGTTGAAGAATCTTTTATAGAAACATTTGGATTCCTCAGCTATTGTTTTTAGTTTTAGGTCTGAATGCAGGGAAAAATTTGAGACGTAAGGAGATGCATTTGTTAATTTCCTTAGAGCAATATTTTGGAATGCTAAATTAAAATATAATTCGTGAACACTGTCAGTCAGCCCAGTCAGGTATCTGATTTGATTTAAAATATTATGTAGTTGTATAGATACGTGTTGTCAACAACAACAGTATGTAGTAGTAGTAGTAGTAGTAGTAGTAGTAGCATTGATAGTATTAGGTATTAGAAAATGACAGTATATTTTCTTGTCGAAAATAATAATATTGCTAACTTAGGAAGTTTACCATCGTTTATCAACCTTACTACGTTTTGACCGTAGTGAATCGATAAGTGAATACTAGCTATACGACCGTCTACACTCTCGCATATAAAGTTTTTTGGACAGCGGTTTGAAGACGTGTCAACATTATTGAGTTCGTCCGTAATGAAACTAAACTCCCGTAAATATTTAATGTCCGACATAACAGAATAATATAAGGGCGAAGAAAAGTCATTAAATATTTATAATAATACACGCAACATATATTATAATACTGTGTGCAATAAATTTTAAGAAGTAATAACACTAATGTGACAAATAATGATGATTATTATTGTTATTTTACCATTAAATTGGTCATCACCCCATATAGAGGTGACTGGGGGAAAGTGTATAGAACGTTAGAATGTACAATAATGATATTTACAAATGCTCGTACACACATAACTGCTCAGACATCACGGGTGGAAATCAAAATGAAATGTTCCCGACAAATTGTTTTAAATTAATATATTATTATTATAAAACATTAAGTCTTTATTCTTTGTAAAATAAAATACCCGCTATATCACGATCTTTTAAAAGGCACTAATTCTTGGAAACTGGCTAAATATGGGTATAATAAAAAATATTATTTCAATTAACGAGTTCTAGAATATATTGCAATATCGTATGTTTAGAACGATTGTTTTTAATTTTTCTCATGACGTGCCATTCAATTACCAATTACAGCATAATATACAGTATATAGTTTTAGTAATATTATAGTAATAAATAGTTATTGTGGCATTCGGTGGTAAATACCTACCATCGATTGTAGGTAGGTACACAAAAAGCGAAGTAAAATTATGACGGCGACCACCCGGTCATGTCACACGCGTTTAATTTCATACGCCAATGTTCGATTTTAACAATCATTTTTCCCAATCAAAACTGCAAACGCGGTGTGACTCGATAAAAATCGGCCGTCTTATACGTGCGCGGTATGGGTTTTCTAAAATATTATTGCACCGTCGGCACAAAAACCAGTCATCATTAAACATAGGCATTTGTGTTTGTATACGGCGTATAAAACATTGTTTTAACGGCCAACATTCTAATTTTTTAATTTAAATACGTTTTTCACATAAAATCATCATTAAAATACACGAAAAAGGATCATGAAATAAATCGTTGTCACAAGAATTCATATTCCGTATAATATTATTACTCTATGAAAATTTCATTTTTCGATATGAATCGATAACCCTAAGGTTTTTTTTTAAACACCTATACAACGGCAATGGCCGCTCCACTAACCATGTTTCTGACAAGAGAAACAAACTCATAAACAGATAATAATTTAGATATATTATTTTGTTACATTGGTTTTTTACGTACTCCTACGACATGCCTAATGTTTTTAATTATACAATGTATACTAAAGCCATTTTATATCTAACCACTAATACTGTGTTTGTGTACTGACTAAATTTATCTTCTATACTACCTACACGCTCTGTAATGGGTGCACAGCGCGATCGACGTGACTACACGGGTCTCCTGAATTCTGACCAATCTCGTGAGAAAAACGCTGCAGATAAATAGTGTACGTAACATATACGATAACCTTTGGTCAAACATTACTACAAATCAACACCCAAATGTTCACGATGCCTTTTCATCTCATAAGTATATAAATTTACAATAACAATAAACTTAAAAATGCACTCTTCAATGAATATTTGACGTTTCTGTGCAATGACTATTCTCCCCACTCTGTGTACAGAAGTCAAGAATTATAAAGTAAATAAAGCTATGTATACCCTATATTATTTAATAAAAATATAGGTGCAATTCATATGAATATATAATATCACCATACACTGTCAATTGCCATATAAAATATAGATAAACGTAAAAAAAAGTTAAATAAAATGATTAAAACGTATAAAGAAATAATTAAAGAAATTTGTACAAATCAAAAATAATTTAACAGCATTCTTCACCTGTAGATTACTATACTAAATTATTTATTTAAATAATAATTTACAAGACAAATATGGATACAATTTGTATTCTGCGTTGTTTATATAATATAATTTTTCCCAGAACTTATGACTGATGGAGATAAATTGAGATTTATTTCCTACATTCTCCAAGGCTTTTTTTACTAAGTAAATTTTTATTTCATGGCATTTTTCCGAGCATAGGTAAACATAATAGGTAACATATAGCTAGGTACTGCGTATATTTTGATAATCGAAACCTATACGACGACGTCACCGTAATGATTTATAGGTATCGCATCGATTTATGGCGAACAAAACATTACGAAATAGTATTTAAATTTAAAAGTGATTTTTTCTGCTATGTAGAAAACATGGTGCTAATGCCATATCATATAAATCCCTTTAGAACGTTTTTGAGTGTTTCATAATAATAATGAAAACCCTTGTCGGGACTCGGTGCGCGTAGGTACTAGGTACACCCTCAGCAATGACTTCTTCTGGTATATTTTACCACCGTATTTTATATACTGAAAATAATAAGTGTGATACACAGTGCTTTTGTCATTGCCCTTGCCGTACGATAAAATAATAATAATATATTATACTTTCCCACAAAGTTTACAATAATATTGAAACGGTAAAACGCGTTAATAATCAAGTTACCTATACTGCACGCGTGCATTACGCTATAATGAAATGATTCCGTATATTATATTACCGGACGGTCCGGACGTGTAGTAAACACATACCTATATAATATAAAATAATAGAATAACAGCGCCGTTTTCGGCTTCAGAGTTAACAAAATATCAAATACAATATAATATTACCGAGCTGGTTACGGTGTCTTAACAAACGTATGACGTGGCAGACGACGCAAATATTGACGGCTGCAGTAAAACGATAGTTTATATAAGCGAATACGATAGTTCACTATGTAGTAAATAGTATCTAATATAAAGTGTATTATTATCACGTCGGTTTCAATACCTACATCATTAATACAAATCATTGGTACGTTTTTGTTTGATCGATCGATTGAGTATTAGTATATTACTATACCGTATAATGTTATTATCTTCTTCCAAAAATATCGACGGTCAAAATATTTACATATTTTAATTTTTAAATTTAAATCTATTGACGTATTATTAACGCCAGTTAATTTAATATATTTATTTTAGATACGATGAAATTGAACAGTTTATTCTGGATTCAACTACCTATCTATATAATACATCTGAGTAAATTATATACGAATACGATATTTAATCGTGTATTTGCCCTCGAGAGAACACTGTAAAATTGCATGTTTTCATATCGTTGCTGTAATATTATGCAAAACGTAAATATTGTAATTTGAAAATGACTCATTTTATAAACATACATAATTATACACAGGCGAATTTTAATATGCTAAAATAATTCTAGTGTATAGAATAAAATATTATTAATAAATTTCACATAAACATGTGTTTAATTTAATGTATTATTGTATGGGTCATACCACAATAATTAAAGGTGTTTTTCTTTTCACTCGTGTATTATATTTTATAACTGTTTTCTGTAAAAATGGCAATTTAAATAAAAATTTAAAACTAATAATACGTAATTATTATTTTTAATTATTACACATATTATACCTAGGTTTTATTCAGATAAAAATAATATACAATATACATCGTTTGTATAGTATGTATAAGTCGTAACTACTTCGTGAAATCGATCTTTTCATGAAAAGATGACCATTTCGTGAAATGGAAATACGTTTTTTGCACTTAGCAAAATTCAAAAATATTTCACGAAATGGTCGCTCAATTTTAACATCATGTAATTTTTTTCACAAAGTGGTCGTTCGCTTTGTGTACTAAAATACGACATTTAACAACTTATTCTACCCTTATAATTTTAACTTAAATAATTATATATTATAGTAAAAAAGTTTATTTATATCATATTAATTTATTAACCGTATTGTGAACATTTTTTATTTAATAGAAAATGAATTGTGACATCGACTGTTACATTTTAGACTACCTTTAAAACAAACACATCTTTTGGTTTGACAAGCACTTTTACACGAACAACTTAACAGTTAAGTCTTAACTGAAACGTCAAGTTTGATAATATCCATATTAACCTCGTGCCCATGTCAAATAATACAATAAATACCTACTTAAATAATATCTAAATTATTCTATACTACTATTATACTGCAATTACGAGACTATCTGAAATGTGTAGATGATATTTATTGGTATTAGGTACACCAATGGTGTTGATAAAAGTCATAATCATAATAATGATCATAAAGAATTAACCTTGCGTGAAACTGTCCAAATTGTATTTAGAGGTCAAGGGTTATTAAGTTGTTCGTGTAAAAGTGCTTGTCAAACCAAAAGATGTGTTTGTTTTAAAGGTAGTCTAAAATGTAACAGTCGATGTCACAATTCATTTTTTATTAAATAAAAAATGTCCACAATACGGTTAATAAATTAATATGATATAAATAAACTTTTTTACTATATATAATTATTTAAGTTAAAATTATAAGGGTAGAATAAGTTGTTAAATGTTGTATTTTAGTACACAAAACGAACGACCACTTTGTGAAAAAAATTACACGATGGTATAATTGAACGACCATTTCCTGAAATATTTTTGAATTTCACAGAGTGTAAAAAACCGTGTTTCCATTTCACGAAATGGTCATCTTTTAATGAAAAGATTGATTTCACGAAGTGGCTACGACATATATTATATACAAATATATATGATTTCTTTTAACGATGATAAATATATACCTAAGATACGATAGATCTGTGTCGGCGTTTTACGCCAATTTGTTCAAACGAAGCGAAAATGTCAACAACTGAAACAAAAATAATTGCTAAATCCGTTATACAGGGTGTCCATTTAAGCGGGTACACTAATTATCTCAAAAAGTATTAACTTTTTTTGAATTTTGTTGAACTTTATGTTTATGTTTTTTTTTAAACGCAATAATATTTTATTTTTTTCCGCCCTTATATTTATTGGTGAAACAAATATCAACATTGATTTTCGAATGGTGATATATTTAATTAAAATATCATTAATTAATATACCTAGAGTACGGATTTTGAAGGAATTTGCCTTTTTTTCTATCGCTCTAAAACGAAGCTATATCAGCTACAAATTTGATTTATACTACTATACTACTATGCACAACATTTTATTCTGCTTTTTTTGCGTTTTTTTATATTTATGCTTTTCTGGGCATTTTTTCAAAATGCATTTTAAATAAACGTATTTGAAATGTTAATTTTAATTTTTTTCATAATTCTCAATTGATTTTATCTTGTTATGTTTGATTTATGGATATGTTTATCGATATAATTTAAATACGTATATAGTAGATTATTTTATCTTGAAACAACAATAAACACAATTCTACTCAGAATTACAGTTTAGTTTTCGTTGTAATACCGTATGGCGTATACATCATTATTCTTACCGATTGTCAATTATAAAATTCCGAAAATTATTAATTGTAGTGCTCGTCTTCGCAATCTTGTTAGAGAATTTGGTGAAGACATTTTTTTTTGTGACGATGCTATACTTTTTTGAAAAGTTTGTGGTGTTAAAGTTTCTGCAAAAAAAAAAAAAAAATATAATATTCAACAACATGTAGCTAGATTTAAACATATCCAGCAGCTTAATATTAGAAATCAACTAGAAAAACCAAAATTTCAGCTTCTAGTCACAGGTATGTCAATGAAGTCATCATTCAACGAAGAACTGTGTAATGTTTTTTTGTCCGCAAATATCCCTCTCACTAAATTAAATATACCAATATTTCACGATTTTCCGCATAAACATACAAAACAAATTATTCCTGATGAGTCTACGCTTTGAAAAAACTGTATTGACCAATGCTATAGGTGTTAGAAAAAGCCAACCACTCTACTATACCTATCTAAATTATTTGACAGGTCTCTTTTTATATTATGGCCTGAAGGCATACTTCATGACAACGTTTTACTTTTTATGTCGTATGCAGCACATGCATATTGGTGAAATCAAGAAAATCTTTATAAATACTTTACTCGAAAATGGCGCATATAACTTGTTTGGCACATGACCTACACAGAGTGGCAGAAAATATCAGAATGAATTTTCCAGAAATGAATAGTTTAATATCAAATAGTAAAAAAGTTTTTTTTAAAGCTCCATACCGTATAAATTTGTTTAAGAATTTTGCTCCGGGTATTCCTCTACCTCCAGAATCAATTATTACTCGATAGGGCACTTTGTTAAATCACGTCAACAATTATTGTGAACATTTTCTACATATTAAAAATGTTTTACTTCAATTGGGCTCAGATGATATTATATTTATATTATATAACCATTTTATTATGAATTTATGCGTAAACATTTTTATTTTTCGTTAATTGGTTTGCGAGATACAGCTCCTCAATGCATTGGTAGTTGAAGGAGGTGATATAGTCAGTAAATGTGGCATTATTTATACAACCTATTTGGCTATTTCTTCATTTATAAATACTAAGAGCTATAGCCTATAACTGATAAATTCGATAACGTTTGACCGGTAACAATATTGATAACTATTCTAGTCGATAAGTTAATAAATGATTAGGGTTCAAAATATAATCTTAATCTTTGATTAATTGTTATTTATGTTGTTACTTTGGATTCAACGATATCGAATTTATCACTAGCTCCTGGTCTCTACAATTATTGGAAAAATAATAAAATCCGCCAATATTTTGAGGATTTGTATCTTGCAAACAAATCAACGAAAAATAAAAATTTTAATACGTAAATTCATAAAAAAAATGGTTTTATTAATTTATGATATTTGTATTATAATATGTTACCATTTGAAAATCAAAAGTTAGTAGTAGTTTCACTAATAAATATAAAAGTGAACGAAATTAAAATATTATTTGCTCTTAGAAAAACATAAACCTAAAAGTTAAAAAAAAAAAGTTAATCCCTATCGAGATAATTAATGTACTCACTTAAATGGATCACTCTGTATAATAGTTACTTGTTTTATGACAGAAAATTAAATACGAGATAATGCAGATTTAGGTTGCGATTCTATCAGAGCGTGTGAGTGCCGTTTATGATTAAGCATTAGAATCACATTAATTAACCATTCGGTACCGTGTGCAAATGCGAAATATGTATTAACTGCAGTTTACAGACATGACATAGACGTCGCAAACGGTAACAGGTATTATGAAAAAATATTAAAAATGATAATAATAATAATATTATTATTTAATTTTCCAATTTCTCAAACAAATGCCTAATTTTCAGAGTATATATATAAATTATTATACGATAATATGGCGTATAGATTAACTAACACACGTGGTTACTATAGTCTTGTACGTTTTTGTTGAGGCACGTTCCAGGCTGAAAATGAAAAACTAAAATAAAATATTAATCATATGTGACGGAAATGGTAGGTAATAACTAATAAGTAATAATGCATAATATAATACTAAAAATAGCATTAAAGATTCTGTTTGGAGAAAAAGAGACTGTTTGCTCGTAATCAATACTCGCAATGATACGGGGAATCGCGAGGACTGCGTGTTAACGTCACAAGGTATTAGCGCACGCGGGTGAAAATAATAATAATATTACTGTGGTCTTGGTCACGGCGGCAGTCTCGGAAGTTGTGCAATATTATATAGTATAAAAGTATAAAGGCGTACCTTCATTATATTATTATGTCATATGTACTGATAGTTACACGCGCAGACCGGGCTCTCTTGTACAACACGCGTACCCTGGTACTTACCCATATTATACCTATTGGTCATATGGCTATCGTTCACACATCGTTTGGCATATATATATATATATATATATATATATATATATATATTCACATAGATTTGTGTGTATGTGTGTGTGTTTGCGAATGAAATACACGATAATATGATATCACATCATAATACGAATATAATGAGTATATACTGCAATTATACTGCATAGGCGTTTGATTATAATAGGTATATGAATAATAATATCATGTCGTCCGGTCAGGGGATCATTGGCTATAATAAAATATTTTTACAATAAAAATAGTAATAATATCATGTCTTGCGTGTGTGCGCAAGTGAGCAAACTATAGGAAAACTCATATTTATTATGACACAATTCTATGCGGTGGTAGTAATAACAGTGGTTGCAGACTACGCGTGGGTCCCACGAGTACCACCTTCCTATTTGCTACGTTTGCGCGCATCCTTGACCATCTGAAATGGTTTCTACATACAATACTAATGGCTTATTACATAGGTAATGTATGAAGTACAATACAGAAAAGTAATAAACATGGGCAAATGTATACAGAGTGTTAAAAAAAAGTGCGATAATTGATGATTAATTATGTATAATGTATTAATGAATTCAGAGGGACGGCGTGGTTCCATCCATGGAAGAGTGCAATGCAAGGGTTACATTATGGCTCAAATGGGATTTTCTGTTCGTGAGATACTGATCGATCAGATTTTTCACCAACGGAAAAAACAAATTTGGAATTCGTACCAAGTATAAGCAGTTTGGACTGTTGATTATAATTATTTTATTGAATATAATTTAATATATTATGTTAAAAATAATAAGTTATTCCATCTAATAATATACATAAATAACTGCTATAACTATACCTAACCTATTATTATTAACGTATACTATTGTGAATTCTGATAATTCAAATTACTATAGAAATAGCTTAGAATATAATTATATGACGTTATTATTATTTATATTTTCATGAAAACTTCAGTACGTTTAATGATTGAGTTGGACATGGTAGATGCACCGTTTGATTGGTATTTATAAGTTATACAAATTAAATAAGAAACATCAAACACAATATACAATATCATATAAAATGACTTAAAATATGATCAACGTACACTTATACTATTGTATACCAATGTTTTGAAATTTTGGAATCTCAAAGACCAATTTTTTTTCGTACCTATATGAGATCGAAAATGTAGGTCAAAAAGCCACGATTGTAGAACATTATTTTTAATACTCCGTACACATATGTATACTGAAAATTTATTTCATTATAGCTCTATATAAGACTAACGTTATAAATTATAACATAATATAATGTATCGCTATACGTTTTTGTTTTTAAATATTATTATTTTTTCAATATTATTATATTATCGTTATTTCGTGGAAGTGGAAAGGAGTAAACAGACTTAGTAACGCTAAGTTAGTTATCGTGTCACACAGAAATAACAATTTAGTTTTGAGTTATTATTTTTTTTTTAATACAGTCTATAATATTTCAAAATGTATTAAATATTAATTATTCACCATTTGAAATTATAGTATATAAGTACACATTTTGAAATGTTAGTTTAGCCCTTCAAACTTGATACTATAAAATTCGTGTAATTCATTATTATCATAATACAATATTAATAAACTTTTTATTCTTTTGTACGTATGTTTGTATAGTAGTTTATAATATTATGTATAATACATTGCGTCGATGGGTTGAACTTTGGTCTGTTATAGGTAGATTGTACACATGTCAAGAACACATTTGATTAGTTAAATATTTACTTTTAAATTCTTAGAAGCAGTACTTTCGTTTTTATAAGTGGTTAAAATTACTTTAAACGATTCCACAGATGATTGGGATTTGAACATATTGAACATTTTAATCTATATTATATATTAATATACAGACTTATCCTAAGTGATTCATCATCGCCTAGCCAGAACCATTGAAACTACGAGTAAACAATTTAGACAATAGTTTTTTTTTTTGTGATTTAGACACCCACTAGGAAAATGTTTGAAAATTCAACCCCTACAGGGGTTCGAAAGGTTTATATAATATAAGAAAAAAAATTTTCCACTAGGGCAATTTAATCTCTGGAACTACTTAACCGATTTAAATTTTTTTATCATCAGAAAACAACGCTATCCCGTGGATTTATAGGCTATATTTTATTTTTATAGGTGGCCCTTACATTTTTTACTACAAATTTGAGATTTTTTATAAAAATAATAGATATAATAATAATAATAAATATAAATATATTTTTGTTTATAATAGGATTGCTATTGATTATAAACTTAGTATGAATGAATTAGAAATTAGCAATTTGTTATTATTAGTATTAATTTTTAAAATTTGTTTTACCTTTAAAAAGCTAAAAATGTGAGAAAATAGTATGATTGAATATAATTTTAGTCCTGCATTTTATATGACAGTGTTAAAATCTTTGATGGAGACTAACATAGGGTGAATCCACGGGAAGTTTTGAACACGACTAGTTGGATATTAAACGACAATTAAGGACAAATTTAAATCGTATAGAGTTCGCGTTATTTTTAACGGGCAACGAAGTGCACGAGGATCAGCTAGTATATTGTATATATTATATTTTTTGACAATAAAATTCTGAAAGTAATCTGTATGTCTTATTACCTGTTGGTCATTTGAAAATAAAATATCCAAAGATAAAATAAATTACTATCACAATCAAAAAAAAAAAAAAAACACACATTGATATTTAAATAACATACAAAAATATTTTAAAAAAAAAAAAATAAATAAATCAAATATAATACAATAAGATAAAATATTAAATACTATAATCAAATAATTATTGCATCGGCACAATAGGTTTAAATTAACGGCATATGCTTTAATCTGCTTGTTTATAATACCTTACTTCTTTGTTTTTAATTATTAAAATTAAAGTCAAAAAGTGTAATTATAAATTGTATAATATTCATATACCTACATAATATATATATTATAATTATAATTACTATTTGAAATGGTAAAGTAGTACTAACAATTAATTAGAATAATAGGCTTTTAAGTTAATGGGCTTGGAGACTTGCCTTTTTTGATAGTAAATTAATGTATTAATTGAGACTACAGAGTCAGCTCACATAGTATTATTACATTAAAAATGTATATAAATATGACTATTAGGGAGAACTATAGTTTATATATGGTACATAAAAACACGAAAATACCTATTTTAACATCGATAAATTTTTTTCAGTTAATAGTAGTTAATTATTTATGAAAAGGATTATAATCATGCCTCTAATGCAATAGACTTCTATTATATCTCTCCACAAAATAATGGCAATTTAAAAATAGATTAAAATTAAAATATTACGTATAGAAAAAAAATCATTATAAATGCTCATAAATAACAGTTATATCAATATACTATATTAATAAGTTATATTGGCATACCTGCGTACCATACTTAAATAACATATTTTAAAGCGTCTAAATTAGCATCTACCTGCAGATAAAGTAATATTTAATACTGGTGTTAATGATGTTTAAATGTTGTTACTAGAAGAGTAATTTATTGTTTACAAAGCAGTATAAATATTTTTTGAATTGGTTTATAAATTTATAATAAATGTAATCCTTATTTTTTAAATTATAAGTACCTAAAGAAAAAAAAAAGTTGCAATATTGACAATATTATAAAAGTATCTAATGAGTATACACATTTACGATTTACTCAATTATTCTGAGTGGGTTTTAAACAACCCTAGGTAGATGAATCTTTACTAGTTATTCCATTGATATTATTAATATTATATTTTTTAATATGCTCACATATTTTCAATTCCAATTTATTTTTATGCCAAAATATAATACATTTTTAACAATCATAAAAAAAATGTATTGTTATTTATTTAATGTTTATTTACACAGGCAATGTATTTTGAAACATCAGCACAAGGTCGCATACGATTTTAATTTTGTTATTATTATTATTATTATTATCAATAATATTTACAACGGATTAGTCAGGCCACCTACCTCAATACACACGACACACACGTGTATCATGTACAATGTACATTGTAGATGTTATGTTTATTAACAAAAAAATATAATTTTTTTTACTGAATATGAAAACATCAGCTACTCATTAGTTTTTAATATAAATATAATATAATTTACATATGGAATACAGAATTATAAAAAATGTAGTGACGACCGTCGATGTGGTGTAGAATCTTGCGATTCCTTATCATAAATTATAATAATATTGTAATTTAACATGCTTGAACGAGAAAAATGAGTTGACAACTTGTAAAGCTATACAATATATTATATATATAAACATACATATACACGCTGGAGTATTATACCTATTTGGCTATTTGGTAGACAGTTTGTAACTCTTTGAGTAAGTGACAATCGTAGCCGGATTCGATGTAATATAAGTGTTCCTAAATTTTCTAAAATCAATATTAATTGGAATAAATATTTTTGCAATTTTGCAATTTAATTCATACCTGTTGACACAACTTTAAACTGTGATATAATATAGTAAAATTGTTTTGATTATAACTGAAAAGATTATAGTGTTGTTCTCAATAGTATGTTTGTGTGATGGTAAGCTCTATCTGGCTGAGTCCTATATAAAACGGAGACATCGTTACTACAACTTCATCTAAACCATTCGCAGAACGTCTACGAAAAAATCACTCCAGTGCCAAACTAACACAAATATGATGAGATTGAATCACGTACGTAGATTTCTGATCAGATCCTTTGCTTTTTTTAAATTTACTATTCCACTAATAATTCCCATAAAATATTATAATATATAAGAACATATTATTATAGTGGAACGTATTATAATAAGTATTATTACCTTTAAGACCTGTTGTTATAACAAAATAAAAGAGGAGTCTTATCAGCCAAACATTGTTTGACGATAAAGTAACAACACAGTATAATAAAGACATTTTCTTTTAAATAAGCACATTTCGCTTATTCATATTATTATGGACTTTGGACAATATTTGATGCTATCATGGACAGTGACTGATCCTATACTGAAAGACCTTGGGTATTTAAAGTACATACAATTAAAAAATAGTTTTAAATACTAAAACTTATTTGAGAGATTACAAAATGGCTGCCTGTGGATAAATTTTATCCGGCACACAAATAAGAAAAAAAAGGTAAAATCTATTAATATTATACGTCTTGGTGTTGTCATTTTTCATTTTCGTTTATAGATTTTAACCAAAGTTGACATTTTGTTATCCTGTGAAAAATTTCAAAACTCTTAATTTGGACCTTCAAAAATATAAATTGGTGACCTCTGACTTAATTTTTATAAAAGTAAAACGAGGGCAGCTGTTAGTGTATTTCGATTTCGACTTAGCTGTGATAAAACACAAAAGCTACCTATATAAAGTTCAAACTTATGAAATATTATTTCATGTACGTTGTTTGAACATAGTATTGCAGATGGTGATGTGTTAATATTAAACTCGCAATTACTTTTTTAGTTATTTTAAAAAAGGACACCCGACATGATAATTCATTATTTAATTTTCAGTGTTCTCGCTTAGCTTGCTAATATAGACGTAAATATATCATTTTGTATGATGTATACAACTACACAGTAGATATGTACCTACATAAACATTAAATTTGACATAATAATGTTACAGAGACACCTAATTTTCCCCCTCAATCTGTATATAATATTATTTGTATAAATCAGTGTAATTATTTAACATATAATATAACGTATACACAGTTGTTGTAGTTTGTATAAAAATTAATCATTTTCCATAATGGTTTATGTACCTATTATGTATAATATAATATAGGTAATTCAACATTTATTATTTTTATAAATTGGTTAAAAAAAGCTTCTGTTATCATTATTATGCTATTAATCATTGATATATTCCCGCGCTTAGTAGATAGAATCAATCATGTCATTATTTTATCACGAGTAAACAACTACATTCAGCAGTTTGTTATTTAGGTAACAGTGTAAAATAATATTATGTTTGAGTCTTACATAAATCAATATACAAAAAGTTCTAATTTAATCAAAACTGTTTAAAATTAAAACGATAAGTTTCCGAATCTTTTTAAGGCTTTTCGTAGATAAACTATATCGGATCAAAGTCAAAATTACATAGATTTAGTATATCATCTATCAAGTAGATGATTAAGGTGGATAAAAATAAATAAATTCGCGAACAATGAAAAATATTTCTTTCGTATTAATTTTAATTTTGAATGTTCTTGGTAAAAATTAAATAAACCCACCAACTAATAGTAAAAATAATTACTACCTAATGATAATATCAAGTATAATCCTATAGGCTGATTAATTTTGTAAAATATACTTGAAAATATTAACCGATAGACTGTCTCTCCGCTCAGAATTATATTTGACAATAACTTTTTGTTGAATTCTAATTTAACACATCCTTCACAGTGACCTACTCGATACGCGTATCGATTACCTCGATAATACTTCATATACTATACAACAGAACAGCTCCAACTCATTCAGTTTTTTTTATTTGAATATAATGTATTTTTGAGTTTAACGTTCATAAATGAGACTATATAGCTATATATGGTAGCTACCATGTCATCATTATAGTTAATATTAAAATGTTCCAAAGTTGACATAAACTGTAAAAATAAAATAATATTGTTGGAACAAAATATAAAAAACAAAAAACCAAATTTATAATAGTAAGAAGTAAATTCATGTTATGTACCTATGTGTATCTGTTTGAAAATATTTTCTTTAATGTGTACAGTTAATCAGTGATAACATAACTTACAGACTGTAACAATTCAACTGATGAACGATAAAATTTTATATATGAAAAAATTGTGTTAAAATGTTAAGAAAGTATCTACCTAAGTTTCTTATATATTTGTTCTCATATATAACATCAATTATTTTTTGCCTGACGTAAACTATCGAAAATTTGTCCATTATTATTTCAAGGCTAAAAAAGGTACGGTGGTTCTTGTGTAAAGACCATTTCGCGTGTCAAAGACAGTTTAGATGTTCTATTAAAATAATTGTTTGACTACAATATAATTTACTAACAGCTACCTCGTGGCATATGGAACGTTACGTGTCTGAAATACAAATTGGGTTTTGCGTTTTCTATTAGTTTTAAAATAAAAAATTATATTTGTCCACGCTTGTTGTACTATTGAATGGGTCTGCTGATTTACCTGGTTACAGTTTAGTCAACAATCAATTAGATAAATCAATAACACGCGATATTTCTGATCATTTTCGGGAACTCGTAATACTAAGATATATTGAACTAAACTGAAGTGTTCGCCATTATCTTACAGATATAGTATCAGCTGTAAATGATTGTCGTCGTTTACGACCTTTACACGTTTATTGTTTATGATGGAAATTCAAACCAATTATAAGTCCGGTCAGTCGTCCAGCGTGAGCTACTACAGTATAGTCGTTTAGTTTTGAACAGTAATATAAGTAGCGTATACCATCGCGAAAGTCAACGCAACCGCCATATCATCGATGAAAATAATTGTTTGCCTCAATTTCGTTTTGTTTTCATATTTTAATTTGTACATTTCGTTTTTTTCGTGGTTTAGAACGTTAAACCGGTGAAAGGGGGGAATACATATTTTTCACATTTATTGTTTTACTGTGTAATTAATTTCAAATTATCGATTTTATGGTTTTGGTTTTCAGCCCGATGTACCAATAGCTACCATTACTCGGTGGCACACGGGTTTAACACGTGTATAGGTATAGGTACACTTATAATTTAATTAAAAATTATTGTTTTACACCCGAGATGTAATTTTCCGTTATTTCGAAATTTCAGGAATGAAACGTTAATTTTTAAACAAAGCTCGCTTGTAAAATAATTATTTGAGGCAATATAAGAATACGTTTACAACGACCACATTAAATTATTTATGTAATACCTACGTGCGATTGCACGCACGCGCGCGTTGGTATATTATAATTTATAATATACAATAACGCTTTTAGTAACTAATGTTTGCTTGGTTATAACTTTTAATACATACATGCTATTTTATAATATATATATGTTGTGTCAGGCGATTTTTATTTGCAATTAAAACACAAATCAATAGAAATTTCTTTCACGTTTATTCTTTCTCTGTAGTAGATAGTTTACAATAAATTATTACAATAATATTAATAAAATCTGCAAAGGTCTGGATGAAGATTATAGAATTTATTTTGTTTTATTACACTAAATATTGTTCAAACAAATTTAATCTACTACCTATGGCAATGTTATTAAATTACATTCAGTACCAACTACCAACATAATATTGTGATATATATATATATATATATTACATTAGACTCTAATGATTAGAGTATTGGCTTTATTTAAAATTAAACAGGATCGAAACCTAACCATAGCTGATAAATAATTTTAGAAGACAAAACAAATATTCTGAAATGTATTATGATATTACTGTTTATTATTATATCCAAAAAGAATTATTTTACTAACTTGTTCAATCGAAAAAAAAGTCTCGCTATTACATTTCGGTATGTTATAATATATTGTTATTATATGACTCTTGTTAATTTTCAGTGCAATGTTAATTAATTATGCGTTTTGTCCAAATTAAATGTATACGATCAAATTAAATTTATGGTTTGACAATATTTCAATAATCATTATAACGGTTCTTATTATAATAAAAAAGGAAATTTATTTATTTATTTTTGTTTGCGAAAACCACAGTTTTTCATTGGTGCAATCAACTCAAATAATGAACATTAATCACATTTTATTATTCGTTATTTATTATTTATACATAAAGATCGTAGACGCGGCGCTTGTGATTGTTGAAAGAAACCATTTATTTTAAGTGACAAATACAAACGTAATAATGTTAATAATTTTAATGAAACAGTACAGAGTGAAAACACCAAAGTTTTTACTTTAAATAACTATATAATTATAATATAAAAACAAGTTTAATAAAAAAATCGATTTCGAGTCACGTTGTTAACTGCAATTTGATTTATAGAGAATATAATTAACGAATTATATATATATAAATATATAATAATTTATTATAATATACCTATATGTACCTCTACTTATTATATAATTGCACATCACTGAGATAGCTATCGCGTTTAATTACGCTAATAGTTTAAAAAAAAAAAAGGTTGAATGAATTGGATCGCTCAGAAAACGAATGCGGCATTGTACTGTACAAATAATATATATACGCTATAAAACGTTAACGATTGTGCCACGTACGCGTGAATTACTTCTTTATATTGAAATTTCGGACAGGATTACGTTCTCCTTAAATTGTGTAATTTTACCTACTTACTTTAAATAATATTGCTGTGATTTTTTGTTGTACGTGACTTTTCTATTACACCACTATGTGTACCGTGTGGCGTGTGCCGCAGCGCAATAATATTATTATACACAGTATACACTTCACAGATCACTGTACCTTTTACGTGTATTAGTGAACCTATTTTAATACGATCGACAACAATCGATAAATATCAAGAATGGTATATTTCCTGTTATCCTATTAGGTCTCATATGAACTCATTTTTTTTTTTTTTTTTTTTTTTTTTTATTCATAAAGTTTTACTGACGAATGTCATCTTAACTTACTGTTAATAACATTATTTTTTTTAACATTTAGAAAATAAATAACAATTAAAAAAAAAAAATACATTAGTGATATAAGATACAAATGACTACATATATGTAATATTATAATAATATTATAATTTCTTATTAAATTAAATTAAATTAAATAAATTGGTTATAGGCGTTATAGCAACAAGTCGTGGGGACGTCCACGCTTGAGTCGGCGTACAGAAGGAGGGACACTTAGTTTGTAATATTTCGCACTGTGAGCAGAGTTGATGTGGCCGAAGAAGTTGATTGCTGATTTTTTTATGAACTCAACTATTGTGGGTAGCTGGAAGTCTTGATGAAGTGCATCGTTGCGTACAAACCATGGGGCATTAGAAATGGTTCTCAGAACTTTTGATTGAAAGATTTGTATTTTATGTATGTGGGTTTTTGCACAATTTCCCCACACAGGGGATGCGTAAAGAAGTAATGGTCGTAGTATTTGCTTATATAGCATAAGAGAGCATCTCCAGCTTAATGCAGTTTGACGGTTAATCAACGGGTATAGAACTTTTAGTCTTTGGTAGCCTTGTTGTAATTTGGAGGTGATATGAGGATTCCAGGTTAATTTCCTGTCCAAGATTACACCGAGGTATTTGATATTTGGTGACCAAGGAATACTATTACCGTTCAATTTCAAATTTTCAGGAGTTTTGGGGCGCCGGTTGGAGAAGAGTACCGCTGTACTCTTTTGAGGGTTTAATGCAATTTTCCATTTTTCTCCCCATTTTTGGATTTCATCCAAGTGGGCTTGAATATTTTGTGTTAATGTTTCAACGTCCTTAGCGCTTGAGTATATAGCACTATCATCAGCGTATAGTGCTACTTCAGTATTATTCGTTGTAGGGAAGTCCGAAACGTATAGATTAAAAAGTAATGGTGAAATTTTTGAACCTTGTGGTACACCTGCGTTGATTTGTTTTGTTTCCGAAGTAGTATCATTGATTCGAACTTTGAAGTAGCGATCAGAGAGGTAGGATTTAATTAGATAATATATTGCAGTGGGAGTGTTTAATGTTTTTAATTTATATAAGAGTCCGTCATGCCATACGCGATCAAAGGCTTGGGCTACGTCTAAGAAGGCAGCACCTGTGTGTAGTTTTTTTTCAAATCCATCATTTATATGCTCCGTTAGTCGTAAAAGTTGTTGGGTAATGGAGTGGTGAGATTTAAATCCAAATTGGAAATGCGGAATAGCATTTATTGCATTTAAATAACTGGTAAGCCTTGAGTGAATAATTTTTTCAAATATTTTTGATACTGAGGACAGAAGGCTTATAGGTCTGTAATTTATGGGGTTTGAGTTATCTTTACCTGGTTTTTTGAACAATATTATTGTAGCCAATTTCCATTCAGCAGGAAAGTACCCGATTTTTATTAGGGAATTGAATAAGATGGATAAGTATGTTATTGCTTTTCTGGGTAGATTTTTTAGAATAGTATTAGTGATTAAATCGTGTCCGGGTGTTTTTCTTTTTGGTAATTTTTTGATTATATCTAAGATTTCATTGGGGCTTGAGTATGGCAGCATATTTTGGGGATGAATATCGTGCTCGCTTAGTTTTTGTTGAACTAGATAGTTTGTAGAGTTATCTAGTGAGCTGTTTAATGTAAAAGAATTTTCAAGAGTATGAGCAAACAATTCGCATTTATCGGCTTCTGTATTTAGATAAGCATCTCCCGCTTTCAAGGGGGGGATTTCATTGGAATTCGGTTTTATTAATCTTTTGGTTGCAATCCATAAGTTGGAGTCTGCTGGGTGTATAGTAGATAAATATTGTTGATAACAGTTAATTCTGTGTTCTTCGAGTGAGTTTTTGACCTTTTTTGTTAGGTAATTTAATTTTACTCGATCTTGTGGTAGTCTATGTAGTTGCCAGAGTCTCCTCGTTTGATGTTTTGATTTGATTAATTTTAATATTGAATGGGGAAGTTGATTAGGGCTATAATTGGTTTCCGTGTTTGGTTTTGCTGAGCATGTATTGGCCGCTTGACAGATGATTTCGCGAAGATGTTTTACTGCATTATCTGCGTTGGAAATGTTTAAAATGTTTTTAGGAATAATTAGGTTTTGAGTAATATGTTGTTTGAATTTTTCCCAATTTGGTTTCCCAGTGATGAGTTTGCGGGTTGGTATTGAAAATGATACAGACGCATCTATTGTAATTTTTACAGGTAAATGGTCTGAATCGAGTTCAAATAGTGGTTTTTGGTTAATAGAAAAACGGATCGATTTTTGTAAAATTACGTCTAAAATATCAGAACTTCTGTTTTGATCATATGGGAAGTAGGTAGGTGTATCTGGAGCACACATGATCGTGGAGCTATTTGAGAGATATTTGAATAATTTACGTCCGTTTGCATTTGTAGCTTTGCAGTTCCACGTTGTGTGTTTGCAGTTTAGGTCGCCTATTAACAAAATTCTTTGATAGCTATTTAAAATTTTTTCAAAGTCATTAGTGTACATTTGAAAGCTCGGCGATTGGTATGCGCTAATTATTGTTGTGATTGAGTGATTAATTGAAATAGATATTGCTACTGCTTCAAGAGTTTGTAATGAGGGTAGATATGATTGTTGATGTTTAATTTTAGTTTTAATTATTATAGCGACACCGCCTGAAGGACGTACTGCTAGCCTATCTTTGCGATAAGTGGTGTACCCATTAAATTTAATTTTATCACTAGTAATTAGGTGTGTTTCGCTTACACACGCGATATCGACATTATGTGCTGATAAGAACGCTGCGAATGTGTTACGATTATGTTTAATTCCATTGGCATTCCAATTTATGATGACTAGCTTAGAATTATTTATAATATTAGACGACATTAATACTGTTTAGTAGAGCAGGTAGATTTTCGATAACTTTTTTAATAATCTGTGAGATGAGTGAGCTAATTAATGGCATTAATGACTTTATAAGCTCATTGGTGATATTAGAGTTGTTAATTTCTTCTTTTTGATGATGAATGTTTTTTTTTTTAAGTTTTTCGGCATAGGTTGGAGCGTTGCTTGAGTTTGGAGTTATATGAATTGGATCTTGATTTTGGGGAATTATGTGATCAACAGTATAGGCTAGGGTTTTGATATTATTGTTATCGTTTAAATTGCACGATTGCGTTATGTGTTTGGGAGCGTTCCTGAAACGATTGGATGTATTTTTAGTTTTAATTTGCTTGTATATCTTACAACCTCTGTAATTAGCAGGATGATTTTCATTGCAATTGACGCAAATAGGTGGGGTGTTTATGTCTTTGGTGCAATCGGAATAATGGTGGTTTTCTAGACATTTGACGCATCTTGGGGGAAGATTACAAAAATTTTTTGTGTGTTGGAAGCGTTGGCAGTTTTTGCATTGTGGTATGGACGAATCGCTTTTGCGACTCTCAACTGTGATAACGCAATGCAGGAGGCGATCAAGTGAAAAAATATTTTTTTCCGATTTGTCAAGTAAGACTGCGACTATTGGGATGGGAGATTTGTGACGGTTTTGGAGACGAGTGACCGATGTGACATTGTATTTTAGCTCGACCAGGGCCTTGAATATTGTTTCTTCAGGAATAGAAGTTGGCATGTTTCTGATTATTACTGATAGATTTCTTTCTTCGGGAAGTTGGTAGGTGTGGTATTTTATTTTAATTTCAGATAGGTATTTGGTAATTGTACGATAGTCGTTAACAGTTGATAAATTCAATTTTAAAAATACATTTTTATTATTAATGTTAAAATTTTCTACTATCATAGGAGTGATCTTATCTAGAAACGCAATGTAATCGTCGATGTCATATATATACAGTGGAGGAATTTTTTGTTTTACCTCTTCGAGATCCGTGTCCTCTTCTTCAAAGTTATCATCATTTTGATCTTCATAGTTTGCGATTGGGGTGAATCTATTCTTGTTGGTTAGCCGCGGAGACAGGGCCGCGCTGCTGGTACGTTTATGGCCCGAATGTTGGGAAGTATTGGATTTTGGCATGATTGCACCATACACTGAACTTTGATTTATAAACACGCGCGACAGTAAAGATAAGCGAGCGGGATACGTGTAAGCACTACCTGTTACGATGAGTGCCGCACGAGGAGTGTGCATATGAACTCATAGGACCTATAACGTTCACCGACCAGTGTATCTGCGTATGACTATGTAGCCTCACGTGGCTGGCTTTATGCAGTCTCTATTTAGTTGCTGCACAATACAACTGTAACTATGTGAATTATGTTTGATATATTATAACCAGAGTCGATCATTAAAAAAAAAAAAAAAAACATATGGGGGGGCTGCAGTCTTTGAAATTGCTGATTATATTTTAAAATGTTTAACAAATTTACCGAGTATTGACTGATGATTGAAAGTTTAATATTGTTGCAAAGTAAGGAGAGTGTCATTTTGTATCTTCGGTTGATCCCTGTAAAAAATGTCGATGGTATTTCAGACTATTCATCACCATATAATGTTCTCAAACTATGGACAATATGCAACGACCTAACTCGAAGCGTTTCCAGTTTATCAATCATTGTTGGCACGGCTGGGGGTGTTGGATATGTGGTTTTTATGCGTTCAACCCTTAAATTATGTTCAGTTATACGAACTGCCGTCTCGACGCCCGTCAGTTCCATGGGGAAGACATTTTTAATCTTACGATTTTTCCATTTTTAGACCACCCGTTATTTAATATTTCTATAATATTATTTTAAATATATAAATAATGGATAATAATAATTATACAATCAATATATTCATTACTTAAACCATAATACCTACACTAAAATTATTACTCTAATGGATAATTCCCTCAAATTATTAATTCTCACTATATTTGGTTGGGGATGATGAGATGTGTTAACACAATCACTCCACTCAGATAAAGAATTATCTGAAGAGCTACCCACAAACAAACAAACTGTTTATCATACAAAAAGTAATAATTCAGTCGACGAGTTGCAGGCGTTTCAGCAAACAAACAAGGGTTTTTTTTTATTTTGAGTCGTTGTCTATCGATTAAACAATTTTCATAGCGACGACTATGGTTTGAACTTTTGAAGATAAGTTATTTAGTTAGGTAGTTTTGTTTTTTGTTTTGTAAGTATAACATATAATTTTTACTTTTGGTTGATTAAAATTATTTTTAAATATATTTAACAAATCTTATCTGATCATTGGTAATGATGTATTTTTTAATAACTAGTTTAATACAACAATTAAAAATTATCATCAATAATGAGCAACTTTAATATTATAAGTCAACTTGTAATAGTATTCCATAACTAAAGATACAGAATATTTATTTTTCAACGTATTGTAGATGTATGGTTTGAACAATGTATCCGACTAGAACAGTGAAATTATCACAAAAGTAATCACGTTATTACTAGTTATAGGAATATATTTTACTTTTCAGTATTTTATAATAAACTATCGTATTTCTATAACAAAATCATATGTGCCGACGACTAGGTGCAAAGTCCTCTAAAAGATACAGTTTAATACTTGTTTATAAATCTATAGAATTTTCTATGATATATATTATAAATATTAATAATATCAATCTAATAAATTAATGTACGTAATATTTTATTTTTATTTTTTTATTTTTTTTATTAATTAAAGGCTTCAAATACAAATGTTTATTAGCCTACAATGGTTTACATGTTTAATTTATAATATAATGGAGATTTGATAGTTGTGATGTGCTGTCTTTGGTTCTTGTCTTATATGTTGGTTGTAAGGTCAGCTATCTTGATGAAGTTTACTATGTTTTTTTCTTGTCCTGGTCCGAGTGCGTCGTTGAGTGAGGAGGTGTTTATTTTTGCTTTTGATCTAGCGTTATGGTAAGTGGGGCATTCTAGGAATATATGTTTAACGGTGAGTTCACAGTTGCATGTTTCACACCTGGGTTTGAGCTCTCTACGCATAAGATAGGAATGGGTGATTCTGGTATGTCCGATGCGTACTCTGGCGATCATGGTCTCTTCATGTCGTGTAAGCTTGACTGGAGGATCCGGCCATTTTTTGGTTAATGGTTTTATTTGTCTGAGTTTATTGTTTTGGTTGGATTGTTTTTCCCATTGATTCTGCCAGAGGGTGTATAATTTCGTTTTGAGGACGCGGATTACATCGTCGTATGTTACATGCGGGTATATTTTGGTGTCCGGGGAGCTAGCAGCTTTCATCGCATACGTAATATTATATTATAAGAATTGTACTATTTTATTGGCAAATGTAATAACTCCTTACCTCCAACACAAGCTTTTAGCTTACAGGAAGTAGATAATCAAAACTTATTTGTTTAAACTTTCTAATTTGTAACCATTTATTTTGATTTCAAGGAAAATAATAATAATAATAATAGAACGTAGTTAAAACTTAAAACCCATAATGTAATACTTTAAAATATTTACCGTGATTCAGGTCCTTAAAATCTCATTCCAAGTGTTCAGACACATCACTTCACTCATCATCAACAAAATAAAATAAATATGATGTCAAATGACTGGAATAGTCGACAGTTGTCTTTACGGAGGGTCTGAGGGTTTATATTATTAATATAATGTAGTGCCTAGTGGGTGTATAACATGTTACTGGTAGATGTTTGTCTTCACGTTTCGGCGGCATATCAATATGATACAATATATCATATAATATGTAACCATATACGTGCTATCTAGATTCTAGACTAATGGACGTCGTCAATGAGAGATTGCTCTAGTTCGGTTTCGATAATAATATTTCGACAAAATCGCCGCCGGGTAGTAATAATAAATAATAATTGTATACGCTAGGCTCATCGGAGTATACGTATATTAAATGATACATTTTCCGGACAATACTGCGGCACTTGCAGTAGATGTCATATTATGTAAATTAATAGCAGTAACCACTAGGTTATATACACAGTGGACAATCGGAATTCATCATCAATCATACGATCGACCCAAGAGGCCGAGAACATATTATGTTTAATATAATATACTAAAATATTACCTGCCACGTTTTGTAACTCGTCTTTGTTATCTTATAGCTTTGAAAAAATCATAGACCTTATAGTATAAGGTCTATGGAAAAATCAAAAATTAGTCATCGTCAATCATAACATTATGATACGACTGTAATATTTAAATGATAATAATATGAACCATATTATACATAACTTTTTAATATAAACACAATATTTATTTTTATGTTTTTATATATATTTCATATTATTCACAGTTCCTTATTAGAAATATGTTTAATAGTTTATGTATAATATTGAGGAAAGTTTAAAAATGTATTAAAAATAATCAACTACCACTTTTTGGGTGAAAATATGGCTGAATTGACAACAACTGTGTTATTACACGGGCTCACATAATTTACATAATATGCGATATCAATTAATACAATTTGGGTATATAAGTATATTGTTTATTGCATACTCTCTTTAATCTTAATTACTATATTAAATTATTATTTATTGTACGTGATGTTTGTTAAATTAAAAAAAAAACACGTGGTCAACAATACCACTTCGTGTAATGCCCACACGTGATCGTTTTTTTTTTTTTTTTTTTTAATTAAATGAAGAGGTACTTTTATTTCAAAACCATAAATAACCAACATTGTTCTAATAACATATATGATGATGCATTTTTGATCAATCATGCTTTTTTTAAAGCTTATATTATAAAATAATGTATAGCATAGGTATTTTATTATGTTAAGTAATTTAGTCGTATTTCACAGAAGGACGCAATACGTGCCAGTACGCATTCAAGCCATTGCAAAAAAGTCAAGTATTGTTAAATCTATTTTGAATTGGGAGAATTGAAAAAAAAAATGATTTCGTTTTTAATAGCTGGCAACTGAAAAGTAAATATTTTTGGAATGCTCAATATTACGATTTACGAGGAAAACTAAAAACGACTCGAGCAATGATTGAATTTTCATTCTCCTGTATTACGTATAACAGGGGTCTCCAACCTTTTTTTACGGCGGGCCAAATTTGATATACGCTTTGGCATCGCGGGCCAACATTTTAGATTCTGAGCGGAGCGATGAATGTATTGATTTTACCATGATGTGTGTTTTTTTTTTCTTTTTTTTTTTTTTGTGTCTGTCATCACGTTTTGGGGCAGTAAAAATGCTTCGATTTTTGACTTCAGTACCTCGTTCGATCAGAAAGTGAATCTAGTTGGTACTTTGGGGGGTCAAAAGTAAAAAATTCTTAATACTTTTCTAAATAATTGAGAAAAACAAACTAAAAATTAAGGGAAAAACGGGAAATTTTACGCACACTCATTTTTCGACAAAATCGATTTTGGTTTTTGATGTAACTTTAAAACAAATGACCATAGATACATGCAATTTTCACCTAATGTTTATATAAGTATATTCTATCCACCATGAAATTTTTAAAAAATTTCGACTTAATTTGAACTATTCATAGGAATTTCAAATTTTCGATCATTATTAGTTTTTTTTTAATTAATATCGATAAAAATGTATTTGTCAGACAGAAAAGCTTGAAAATTTAATACAAGGCTCTTAACATATTGTTACAATAGCAGTTGAAAAATAAAAGAAATTCATAATCACAATTTTTTTTTATAAGCATTCAAAGTTTGAATTTTGACAAAATACGTAAAAATCACGAAAATTCACAAATTATTTTAAGCTAGAAATTCATAAAAAATTTCCTTTTTTAATCTTAGATTTGAAAATTTAATACAAGATTCCTTACAAGTTTTTCAATCTTTATCACAAATAAAAATTCCACCTGAAATTCAAATTAAATTTTTATGAGCATTTGAAATTTAAAAATTACAAAATTTAATACAAGGCTTCTAGCAATTTTTAATAATAGCAGTTAAAGAATTTTAAAAATTCGTAGGCACAATTTTTTTTTATAACCATTTAAAGTTCAAATTTTGACTAAATACGTAAAAGTTACGGCAATGTTCAAATTATCTTAGATAGAAATTCATAAAAGTTTTTCTTTTTAATTCTAAGATTTGAAAATATAATACAAGTCTCCTAACATATTTTTACTATAGAAGTTGAAAAATAAAAGAAATACATAGTCACAATTTTTTTTTATAAGCATTCAAAGTTTGAATTTTTACAACATATTACGTAAAAATCACGAAAATTCGTAAATTATTTTATGCTAGAAATTCATAAAAAATTTTCCTTTTATATTTAAGATTTGAAAATTTAATACAAGGCTCATTATATATTTTTACAATAGCAATTGAAAAATAAAAGAAATATATAGTCACAATTTTTTTTTATAAGCATTTAAAGTTCAAATTTTGACAAAATACGTAAAAATTACGGCAATATTCAAATTATCTTAGATAGAAATTCATAAAAGTTTTCCTTTTTAATTCTAAGATTTGAAAATTTAATACAAGGCTCCTAACATATTTTTACAATAGAAGTTGAAAAATAAAAGAAATACATAGTCACAATTTTTTTTTTAAGCATTCAAAGTTTGAGTTTTGACAACATATTATGTAAAAATCACGAAAATACAGAAATTATTTTAAGCTAGAAATTCATAAAAAATTTTTTTTTTATATCTAAGATTTGAAAATTTAATACAAGGCTCATAATATATTTTTACAATAAAAATTGAAAAATAAAAGAAATGCGTAGCCACAATTTTTTTTTTACAAGCATTCAAAGTTTGAATTTTGACAACATATGTAAAAATCACGAAAATTCGCAAATTATTTCAAACTAGAAATTCATAAAAATTTTTCTTTTTAAAATTAAGATTTGAAAATTTTTAATAATCTATAATATATCCTAGACAGATAAACCGTCTTCGCTCAGAATCGTTTTTCGTATACAATGATATAACATCATTGGATTCAAATTTAATTCTATCCATTACAGTAATCCACTTGTAACCTACTGTAAAGCAGAGCGACATACACGACTTACCCGCTTTTTAGAAATGTGTTGTCTAAAAAAAAAAAAAATGTGTGATTGACGAGTTTATCTATTATTAGTTAGTATTAGTGTTTATGTATAACTATTATAAGTTGTTATGAATAATACCTAACAAAAGAAAATATTATAAATTCATTTTATTTTATTAATCAATTCAATAAAAAATAAATTAAAAACAATGAAAAATAATATATTATTTTCAAAACATTAATTAGCTTGGCGGGCCGGTGCAAAATGCTTGGCGGGCCGTAGGTTGGAGACCCCTGTCGTATAATATACGATCATAATAATGAGTGATCAACCAAAAATGAGTTATTTTTCTCTCATCGTTATAAAAATAACAGATTTCAGATAATATTGTATTGTTTTACATCAGCTAAATTCCTTACAAAATTACACTCAAGGAGTGAAATTTATAGATATAGGTACTATTGGAAGCTATATTAAATAGTGTGCTAAAATACAGCCTTAAATTGACTAACAGTTGAAAATCAAATCTGTCAATTTTTGATATTCATGAATATTAATACACATATACATTATACATGCACCGATGACTAGAACCTTGATGATTTTTGTTTTGTTTTGTGTTAGGTATATAAAAACTAAAATTTTAATTTTTGCAGTTGATAAAATCAAAAATGTCTATTTTGGTTAGAATCAATTTTAATTACCATTTAAAATTCCTATAATTTGTACAAGACCCACTATCAAAAAAATCAAAGCCATTAACACTTTAAAAAGTCTTTGTATAATATACTATCAATATATTATATTACCTATATTAATTTTAGTTTATATATAATTTAAATAAACTGCAGGGTATAAGTTCTAAAATTTTCTTATATCTACAGCTATTTTCGGTACGGTTCAATCCTTGATATGCTGGTATACGGTATACTACTATAATATCAATTATTACGAATATTGACAATGAATAGAAAATGAGGAAAGGAGACTATACATAGCCCTACTCGAGCTATGACTTTATAATAATATGTATAGGAGATAGTTGAGAAAATATATAATTCAGCGATCTTGCGTGATGTACAAAATATAATCGTCATTATATATAATTTCAATTTCCTACAGTCTTAAATAAATACCAAACATTTTCGAGTCAATCAATTATAACGTATTAAATAGTATTATTAGTGGTGTGTTTGACCAGAATTCGAGTTGCAATATTGTTTGGATTTCACATCATAATTGAGTACAATTATAAGCATAACAAGATTTTAAGGTCCACTGCAATAACAACCGTTACCACCAGCCCAAATTTACAAATCAAGATTTCTGTAAAATAATAATATTAAAATATGTAAAACCAATGTACTTTAGTAAAATGTCTTTGTACATTTTGTACAACGTATACAACTTAAAGCATTCAAACACGTCGTTATACACATAAATACACAATATATTTCGACACTAAATAAAGGAAATTGATAATTCGCAACTCACCAATCTTGATATATAATATCAAAGATACTTAATATCAATATATATATATATATTAATAGATCTGTAAATGAAAAAGTGTCAATGTAAAGTTTTTACGTCCGTTTCGATTAAATATTATTTTAACATGATGGCTTTATTTTTATTGGTCCAAAAACTGTCTCACCATAATCGTACGAAACTTAGGAGAATTCTTAATTTAAATTTCACGAGTAATTTTCTTAATTGAAATATTCATGGTGTAGTTTGTTTAAATGCAAAAAAAAAAACGAATAGGGTGTTTTTCACCATATTCTTGTTCTGAAAACCCACTATGAAATTAAATTAAGTTCTAATAATTGTCAAATTATAATAGTTTATGTTGAAAGTTCTACAAAAAAAAAAAAAAATGTGTAATATAATATAGCATTAATCGATATTATATGTTTGTTTATAATTATGATTGTTTTGTAAAGGAAATATATACAAATATAAATACATATAATAGTATATCAGATTAATAAATATTAAAAATATATATTGCTATTGTTATTGTAAAACAAAATTTTAAAATAAAAATGTTAACCATGGTAAATTAAATTTTAATCTCCTATGTTATATTTTTCTTAATTTATTACTTTTTTGAATGATAATCTACATTTCTAATTTCATTGCCTGAAGAGAAATATTGTTTTGGAGTTGGTACTTAAGTGCATAAAAATGGAATTTCGAAAGAATGTTTAATTATCTAGAACTTAGGTATCTATAAACGCATTCGTGGTTTTGATGAGCGAAGTAATGGAGTAATGAACTCACATTTTTTGGAGTACCTATAGAAACATACTATATATAACCCAGTGTCAATCAATGGTGGAGTAGTAATGTATACTATAAAAAACTCAATAAATTAAAATGATAAAAAAAATGTTAAACATTTTTTTAGCAATAACAACAAATTATGGAGAAAAAAATTTGAAAAAAAAAGGTTAAAACTTGTTGTAATATTAGCAAGTTTAGATGGATTTCAATTACCTTTATATAGGTATTATCCGAATGCCATCGCTCGATGTAAATGTGTGTAATGCATAGTACCTACATAATTTTAACGTAAAATTGGACGAAAACTTCACTCACCGTAATTTATCTGAGATCTCTTTATGACTGTTAGAGATTATAATAATAATCACCTATATACTTACGAGAAAATACTCATTTAACTGTGATATCAGATGAAATAACGACGAGAATTTAAAAAAAAAAATAAATATTTTAAGATAATATATAGTTTTTAAATTTAGCTTTGGTTTATTTTTTCGTGTTAACAAAAAATTCGTGCATGAATTATACTGAAGAATATTTATAGAAAAATGCATAACAAGACGTTTTTATTATGTATGGATTTAACTTGACTCATTAATTTCTATAACTTGAAGTTTGTGACTAACCTAAATTGAAAAAACAACGTTAACGTTGAATATATTAATCATGATTGGCTTAGAGTATATTTTTTAATGTAAAAAAACCTATTACAGTTAATTTAAAATTTAAAACAGTCATACAATATTAAATTGGAAATAAAAATCTAAGCACACGACAAGAACAAACATTCAATATCGGCTTTCGTTTATTTTATATGTCTATTATACTATTTGGGTACATATTTAGTACTTGCATAGGATTAAAAAATAAATCTTACTCTGGTCTTATTACTAAATTGACAAATTACCATATCCTACGAATAACATTTTTTTTAATGACATGCATACCTACATACAAAATTTTATTTATTTGTTTGCTATAAACTAATTGAAATTTATTAAATTATAGTTTATACCATGATGATATGTTATTATTCGTGGCGCATATTAGTAATTTCAAGAGGGTGATACCTGATGATTTTTTATTCGTAAGTAATAAATTATTTTTACTAATGATATTATAGTATTATACTATATGATACAGATTTTTATATTTTTACATCGTTTATCTATGTTGTATGTCTATTTTCTATTTTTTAATAAAAACAATTTGATTGATTCTTATTTTTTTTATATGTTATTGCCACGTCCCTACGTTCTGTTTGATGGTAGCCCTTACTTATTCATAATCCATAGTAGGAATTGTGAGTATTGTTACTAAGGAATAACCAAACAACATACTATATACCTAAACTGATTTTTAGTTCAGAAAAATATAAAAAAAAATATTAAGAAATTTATTATTTAACTTATGGATGACGTATAATATGTAATATATCATGTTTTGAATTTTTATGCTGCAGGTATTTTATATCGATGATCATATTTTCGAGTATATTATATATTATATTATATATTAATATTATGTCTTAGGCTCGAGGAAGTCTATATTAATGTTAAACGTTGATACGGCGAGTTCAATAATCTAAAATTCTAAGCTATAAGTTCCTAATTTGTTTATTTCGTGTACATTTTAACCTTTATTTCGTTACTCATTTCTACAGTATAAATTTGTTGTTAAGACACGTATAATTTACATACCAGCTAGGGACTAAAGCTCGATTTTTGTGATCGTATATTGTTATGTTTAAATGTATATTATATTGCTGAGAGTTATATATATATATATACATATTATGGTTCTTAATTCGTATTAATTAATTATGTACCAATAATTACTATGGCGTTGTATACGTGTAAGCTGTGTGAATAAGAACTTATTAATAGTCTATACGCATTTGCCGTCAGTACGACTAACGAATACACTGTACATATGTATATAACAATATCAAACCCTTATATACAATAGTTATGCGTGTATAGTATAACGGAGTTAATTACAATTTGGTAAGATCTATATAAAAACATAATTTTATTTATTGGTTTATTTATTTTTTAAACATTATCATCAATTTATTTTACGTCGCTTAACGAAAATAACATAAAACAAATAACTAAAGGAAAATGTCTCGTATAAAAGCCATTATAGCAATTTTCTTATTTGAAATATTTTATTGTTATGAGTTTAAATCTCGTGTTATAAATCAAATGCAAACAAGAGTACTTATACGAGTTGCAAGTTACGTACGAATATTATAACAAAAACAGAGTTCCATAAGTAATAATTTATTATCATTCGAAGTTATTGTTGGCATGTTGTTACTATTGATATATATATATATATATATATATATTTATACATAATATTATAAGAGTTATAATTATTTAAATTATATGATTGAAAGGTATTATTAATACCTATTATTTTTATTTATTATTATTAGTAGTAGTATTATCGTAATAATAATTAATAGCGAGCTATGTTATTATAAAATACTGGCAACCCCATAATCGTTTGGCTATCATTTATCTACATTCTGATTTCTGGTGTTTGTATAACAGGTAAATGAACTTGTTACGATAGTAAATACATACACTTGTATACCTACTGAAAATACATCAACATTGTTTGTATGCAATTCTCAATTATTTTACTGTCGCGAGAGTTACACAATAATAAACATACTACACAATTACAAACTGTATTATCATACCTCAGCTGTGTATTATTGGAGGTAGGTAATCTCGTAATCTTATTTTAGATGTTAGAATAATAGACCTAAGAACTATACTGTCCTGATTTATAAATACGTATAATGTATGCTAATTTATGTACTTAATTGATTTTCAGACAAACGGGTCACCGGAAATGTTTTAAAAACACATTTTGATATTACATTAACTAAGAGAATATGTCAAGATTAATAGCTTTGAAGGAATGTTTTTTTATGTATATGTTTATAGAACAAAGTGATAACCATAAAAAATGACAACCTTACTATATCCAAGAAAATATATACCTATGTATACATACACTATTCAGTGTACTTATACTTCTATATACATAAAAGTTATAATGGTTTGCGAAACGACAACAATAGAAAGTTATAATATTATGATGAGATGCTGTTACTATCAATATTTAAAAATTAACGCATCGGTAATAATCAATAGTTTTGCATCAGATTCACTCATCATCATTATTACTATTACCATAAAATCGAAAGTACTACAATATTTGTATTCAAATTATTCATAGGTACTGAGTATTTACTATATTACAATTTATTGATAATTATAGTCGTTACCTAAAATAAGGTTGCAACACACACTGTATTATATTATATAAACTGTTAAATATTTTTAGTTTTATTTTTATAACAAATAATTTATTTAAATTTTATATTCGAATTCACGTAAAAAACATTGTCCCAAATTAATCAAACTTTTTTGTTCTATTTGTTAAAAAAAAAATATGTATTATTATTATTAAAATATACAACATTCCGTGTTCAAGATATCTATAGTCTACTCATATTATTATAAAGGCGCTGAGTATATTTTTAAGTGTAGAATATTTCAATAAATTACTTGTTACGTCAACTTAACGTTACGCGCTTGAATAATTTTTCGAAATTGATAATTTAAGTTTTTTACAAATATTCTGACACACGTTTTTATAAATAAAACATAATATGATGAGAACCTTCTACTCTAAATTTACAAGCTTGAACACAAGTTCATATTGATTTACGCAATGTTTCTGGAAACATTAAAAACAAAAAAAAAATTTTGTTACAGAATCAGTTTGAAAGTTATATATACCTATATATAACCTATATATAGGTACACGACACACCAGCAATCAGATTTCCTCTGCGCAAGATAAAAATTTAAAATATAATATAATGTGATTGTTATTTTAAATTCTATAGAAATTACAACATCAATGAAATTATCATAATATTTTTAAAGCGAATTTGAATGAAGATTTACTTTTTAGAATGACAATTATTTATTAACGGATTGCTAATATTATTTTGCAAACATTTCACTCAAACAAGTACCTATTACTTATTTCCCAAGCCTCCTAGTAAAATAAAATATTATCATAAGAATTCATGTTAATTTATAGTAGTTTTGTTACAGAAACCAACAAAATTGTGTTGTATTAAATTACTATTAATTGTCTCGTCTTAGATATTAATTTCATTATTTGTCCGAATGTTTATTTTATTCTTGTGGTTCTACCAAATTTGCTCAAAACTATTGACAATTTATAAAATGGCCTATCTAAAGTATAATAATATGTAACCACGATTTTCAATTAAAGAAGCGAGGCCGCAATGGATCTTTTGATGAATTTCATCGTTGCAAAAAATTTATCTCTCGTACAAACAATAAAAAGCACCTATGAACTATGAAAAACAAACGGTTTTTTTCATAAGTGTTTAGAAGAATAGAACACGTTAAATAAGACTTACATTTACCAGTTTATATATAAGTCCATAGAATAGATAATTTGTTGGTGGACACAATATATAATGTGGGTACTTCAGTATTGTGATATTAGATCATACTGTATTTTTACTACAGTATTTTCATACTGATCATTGTACTCGTATAATTAGTATTTCTTTGCTGTTACTTATAACTTCGGTAGTGTCGTGTATTTCAGTAATGAAAAATAAAAACAGACTGCTGAGCCCATGTGATAGTTTGATAATAATTTATGTAAAGTTTGTTACTTTAAACTTTATTTGGGAACTGATAACGCTAAGCTACCACGATACTTAGATAATTTTCAAAAAATAATACCTTGAGAGACAACAGGTATAAGCTTTGTGTGAATACACAACTTTAATGCAAAGGACATTTAATGCACGAGAACAGTGGTTGTTTGTTCGTCGTGACAAAAAAGACTTTGATGATACCCTTATCAACTATCTGCTGCTATATTGTATCTGCTATATTCTATTCTGTGATTGTATCAACATAGGTTGTATAATGTATATATTGTGTTTTGTTCGTAAAAATTTGGAATTGGGGTAACATGTTCAGTTATGTACCACATGTCGTACAGGTGAACTTTGTTTCATACTGCGTAGAGTATAGTGAATAATATAATTATTTCAGACTAGTTTTTTTTTTTCTCAGAGATAAACCGTGTCGAGTAACATATGGGTTCAAACGAAACCTGGACAATTCTTGGTAACGATTTTTTTTAATAAAATGTATTCGGAATTCAAAGAAAAGAATCTTCACTGATATCATGTCTATGGTTACGTTTATTGTTTTGGGAGAATTTGCACAACTCTTAATACGACCACCAGGTGCTAGTTTTGATATAACATGTGTTGGATGACTTTTTTTTTGCACTCGTTCAAGCCTTCTTTGTGAATTAAATAATAATTAATAACAACATAATAATATAATATACCTACTTGCACATTTTATAGTATACAATATTTTATTGCATATTATGACTATATATTTCTACATATCCTATTGTTGTAGTAGTTTTAGTGGACAGCTTGCTTATTAATGAGATTACGAAATAAAATAATCATATACCTAATACCTAGGTATATTATTTAAAATAACAAAATAATACATTTTTATATTTTATTGGAATTCAATTTAGAGATATTGAAGAAATAAAATATTGTCTAACAATATTCTCGTGTTTATTATAAGATTAAATTATATGACAATTGTATCGTCTTCTGTTTTATCAATATAATTTTACTGATAATTTAATTAATAAAGCATAATTTGTTTTTAATTTTCAAATGTTGTGGTCCAAAACTTAAAAAGCGGGAAAGTAGATATCGCTCTGTTGCACAGTAAGTTACAAGTGGGTTACTGTAATGTATGAAATTAAATTTGAATCCAATGATGTTATATCATTGTATACGAAAAACGATTCTGAGCGGAGACGGTTTATCTGTCTAGGATATATTATAGATTATTATTACTTATTATTAATATTTATTAAAAGATTTGACTTTCCGGTGAACATTTTTTTTTTTTTTTTTGATAAAGATAGACAAACTTATAAAGAATCTTGAATTAAATTTTCAAATCTTAGATTTAAAAAGAAAATTTTTTATGAATTTCTAGCTTAAAATAATTTGCGAATTTTCGTGATTTTTAAGTATTTTATCAAAATTCAAACTTTAAATACTTATAAAAAAAAATTGCGACAATATATTTCTTTTGTTTTCTACTGCTATTGTAACAAAATGTTTGGAGCCTCGTATTAAATTTTAAAGCTTTTCTACCCAACAAATACATTTTTATTGATATTAATTTAAAAAACTAATAATGATCGAAAATTACATATGCCTTTAAATAGTTCAACTTAGGTCGAAATGTTTTGAAAATTGCATGGTGGATAGAATAATATAAAAATTCGGTGAAAATATCATGTATCTATGGTCATTTGTTGCAATGTTAAATCAAAAACCAAAATCAATTTTGTCGAACACTGATTGTGCGTACAATTTTCCGTTTTCCCCTAAAATTTTAGTTTGTTTGACCTCCCAAAGTACCAACTAGATTCACTTTCTGATCTAACAAGGCACTGAAGTCAAAAATCGAAATATTTTTACTTCCCCAAAACGTGATGACGCACACAAAAAAAAAAACACGGTAAAATCAATACATTCCTCGCTAACAATCTAAAATATGATATGCCATTTTTAAAATCTAATATAACTTTCGGTTGCATTTAAATTATTTTAAAATTTTATTTTCATAGAATTATAAATTGATTTGATAACTCGTTATGCAAAAATGCAAAATGTGTGTATACAACATTGAATATTGATTGTCCATTTATTAATTTTATATTATATTAAGTTTTATATTTTCTCTATAAACTATTCAAACGAATCGATTGATCATTATACTTAATCTGTGTTCTAAAACATCAAGTTGGTTTCCAGAAGACAAGAAATAAAAGAATAACATCAATTATAAGTACGTTATGATTTATAGATATTTTTTAAGCTTTTAATTATATAACAACGCGAAGTTATCAAGTTCAAAAAAGCTAATATTATAAAGTCTGCACCATAAATTCTTGACTATACACATTTAAAAGTTGTGTATGTGTTAAATATTATAATAGCATTTTAAAATATATATATATATTTCTAAACACTCCTTGATTGTAATGAGTTTATTTAAATTTCCAAAATGTTAGCTCATTTATTATTAGTAGTACCTATAAGAAAAATATGTTCGTAGGTTCCTTTGTAAATAATCCTGTGTTTTTTTAATTTTGCTTGGTTTGTATAAGCTATTAATAAACCTCTGATTATAATATAATATCAGTGTGAACATAATTTGTCCGAAAAGATGTTTGATTATTGAGGTTGAATACTCAACGGCGTGACGCCATATTATATAAGACAAACGATCACCAGTTACTAATTTGCGTTACTAAATGTATTTATTTTGTCAATAATTTACTTGAATATCAATA